>NC_091984.1:154460065-154765054 GCF_044704955.1 Pristiophorus japonicus | reverse complement strand
GTAATACCGACATCCAGATGAGTAATACTTTCACCCATAGGATTAATACCGAAAAGCAGAGGAGTAAAACCGGCGCGAAGAGGAGTAATACCGACACCCAGAGGAGCAATACCGACACCAGAGGAGTAATACCAACACCCAGAGGAGCAATACCGACACCAGAGGAGTAATACCGACACCCAGAGGAGTAATACAGACATCCAGAAGAGTAACACCGTCACAAAGTGGAGTAATACCGACACCCATAGGAGTAATACCGACATGCAGAGGAGTAATACCAACACCAAAGGAGTAATACCGTCACCCAGATGAGTAATACCGAAACCCAAACGAGCAATACCGACACCCTGAGGAGTAATACCGACATGCAGCGGAGCAATGCAGAGACCCAGAGGAGCAATACCGACACCCAGTTGAGTAATTCCGTCAGCCGCCGGTGTAATCCCGACACCCAGAGGAGTAATACCAACCCAGAGGAGTAATACCAACACCCAGATGAGTAATATCGACACACAGAGGAGTAATACAGACATCCAGAGGAGTAACACCGTCACAAAGTGGTGTAATACCGACACCCATAGGAGTAATACCGACATGCAAAGGAGTAATACCAACACCAAAGGAGTAATACCGTCACCCAGATGAGTAATACCGAAACCCAAACGAGTAATACCGACACCCTGAGGAGTAATACCGACATGCAGCGGAGCAATTCAGAGACCCAGAGGAGCAATACCGACACCCAGTTGAGTAATTCCGTCAGCCGCCGGTGTAATCCCGACACCCAGAGGAGTAATACCAACCCCGAGGAGTAATACCAACACCCAGATGAGTAATATCGACACACAGAGGAGTCATACCGACACCGAGACGAGTAAGACCAAACCAGAGGAGTAATACCGCCACCCACAGGAGTAATAGCTTCACCCCGAGAAGTAGTACCTGAATCGAGAGGAGTAATACTGTCACCCAGAGGAGTAATACCGATATCCAGAGGGGTAATATGGTCACCCAGGGGAGTTATACTGTCAACACGAGGAGTAATACCAACACCCAGAAGAATAATACCGATATCTAGAGGAGTAATACCATCACCTAGAGGAGTAATACTTTCACCCAGAGGTGTAATATTTTCAACCAGAGGAGTAATACCGTCACCCAGAGGAGGAGCACCGACAGCCAGAGTAGTAATACCGACATCCAGTTGAGTAATATTGTCACCAAGAGGAGTAATACCGCTATCCAGAGGAGCAATACCGACACCAGAGGAGTAATACCGACACCCAGAGGATTAATACCGAACGCCAGAGGAGTAATACCGAAACCCAACAGAGTAATACCGACACCCAGAGGAGTAATACCGACATGCAGCGGAGCAGTGCAGAGACCCAGAGGAGCAATACCGACACACTTTTCAGTAATTCCGTCACCCGGCGGTGTAATCCCGACAACCAGAGGAGTAATACCATCATCCAGAAGAGTAATACCGTCACCCAGAGGAGTAATACCGTCAACCAGGGGAGTAATACTGACATCCACAACAGTAATACCGATACACAGAGGAGCAATGCCGACATCCAGAGGAGTAATACCGACACCCGGAGGAGAAATATCAACACCCAGAGGAGTAAAACCGACATCCAGAGGAGTAATTTCGTCACACAGAGGAGTAATACCGACCAGCAGAGGAGTGATATCGACATCCAGGCGAGTAATGCTGACATCCAGAGAAGTAAAACCGACATCCAGAGGAGTAATACCGACATCCAGGTGTGTAATACCGACACCCAGAGGAGTAATATCGACACCCAGAGGAGTAATACCGACAAGCAGCGGATAAATACCGACACCCCGACGTGTAATACCAACCCAGAGGAGTAATACTGATATCCAGAGCTGCAATGCCGACAACCAGAGGAGTAATACTTTCACCCAGAGGTGTAATATTTTCAACCAGAGGAGTAATACCGTCACCCAGAGGAGTAACACCGACAACCAGAGTAGTAAAACCGACATCCAGTTGAGCAATATTTTCACCAAGAGGAGCAATACCGCTATCCAGAGGAGCAATACCGACACCAGAGGAGTAATACCGACACCCAGAGGAGTAATACCGAGCACCAGAGGAGTAATACCGAAACCCAACAGAGTAATCCCGACACCCTGAGGAGTAATACCGACACGCAGCGGAGCAGTGCACAGACCCAGAGGAGCAATACCGACACACTATTCAGTAATTCCGTCACCCGGCGGTGGAATCCCGACACCCAGAGGAGTAATACCGAACAGCAGGGGAGTGATATCGACATCCAGGCGATTAATGCTGATATCCAGAGCAGTAAAACCGACATCCAGAGGAGTAATACCGACATCCAGGTGTGTAATACCGACACCCAGATGAGTAATATCGACACCCAGAGGAGCAATACCGATAAGCAGCGGATAAATACCGACACCCCGACGAGAAATACCAACCCAGAGGAGTAATGCTGATTACAGAGCTGCAATGACGACAACCAGAGGAGTAATACTTTCACCCAGAGGTGTAATATTTTCAACCAGAGGAGTAATACCGTCACCCTGAAGAGTAACACCGACAACCAGAGTAGTAATACCGACATCCAGTTGAGTAATATTTTCATCAAGAGGAGTAATACCGCTATCCAGAGGAGCAATAGCGACACCAGAGGAGTAATAGCGAACACCAGAGTAGTAAAAACGAAACGGAACAGAGTAATACCGACACCCTGAGGAGTAATACCGACACTCAGCGGAGCAGTGCAGATACCCAGAGGAGCAATACCGACCCACTATTCAGTAATTCCGTCACCCGGCGGTGTAATCCCGATACCCAGAGGAGTAATACCATCATCCAGAGGAGTAATACCGTCACCCAGAGGAGTAATACCGTCACGCAGGGGAGTAATACTGACATCCACAACAGTAATACCGATTCACAGAGGAGCAATGCCGACATCCAGAGGAGTAATACCGACACCCGGCGGAGAAATATCAACACCCAGAGGAGTAAAACCGACATCCAGAGGAGTAATTTCGTCACACAGAGGAGTAATACCGAACAGCAGAGGAGTGATATCGACATCCAGGCGAGTAATGCTGACACCCACAGAAGTAAAACCGACATCCAGAGGAGTAATACCGACATCCAGGTGTGTAATACCGACACCCAGAGGAGTAATATCGACACCCAGAGGAGTAATACCGACAAGCAGCGGATAAATACCGACACCCCGACGAGTAATACCAACCCAGAGGAGTAATACTGATATCCAGAGCTGCAATGCCGACAACCAGAGGAGTAATACTTTCCCACAGAGGTGTAATATTTTCAACCAGAGGAGTAATACCGTCACCCAGAGGAGTAACACCGACAACCAGAGTAGTAATACCGACATCCAGTTGAGTAATATTGTCACCAAGAGGAGTAATACCGCTATCCAGAGGAGCAATACCGACACCAGATGAGTAATACCCACACCAGAGGAGTAATACAGACATCCAGAGGATTAATACCGTCACAAAGTGGAGTAATACCGACAATCATAGGAGCAATACCGACATGCAGAGGAGTAATACCAACACCAAAGGAGTAATACCGTCACCCAGATGAGTAATACCGAAACCCAAACGAGTAAAACCGACACCCTGAGGAGTAATACCGACATGCAGCGGAGCAATGCAGAGACCCAGAGGAGCAATACCGACACCCAGGTGAGTAATTCCGTCACCCGCCGGTGTATTCCCGACACCCAGAGGAGTAATACCAACCCAGAGGAGTAATACCAACACCCAGATGAGTAATATCGACACACAGAGGAGTCATACCGACACCCAGACGAGTAAGACCAAACCAGAGGAGTAATACCGCCAGCCACAGGAGTAGTAGCTTCACCACGAGTAGTAGTACCTAAATCGAGAGGAGTAATACTGTCACCCAGAGGAGTAATACCGATATCCAGAGGGGTAATATGTTCACCCAGGGGAGTTATACTGTCAACAAGAGGAGTAATACCAACACCCAGAGGAATAATATCGATGTCCAGAGGAGTAATACCATCCCCTAGAGGAGTAATACTTTCACCCAGAGGTGTAATATTTTCAACCAGAGGAGTAATACCTTCACCCAGAGGAGTAACACCGACAACCAGAGTAGTAATACCGACATCCAGTTGAGTAATATTGTCACCAAGAGGAGTAATACCGCTATCCAGAGGAGCAATACCGACACCAGAGGAGTAATACCGACAGCCAGAGGTGTAATACCGAACACCAGAGGAGAAATACCGAAACCCAACAGAGTAATGCCGACACCCTGAGGAGTAATACCGACACGCAGCGGAGCAGTGCAGAGACCCAGAGGAGCAATACCGACACACTATTCAGTAATTCCGTCACGCGGCGGTGTAATCCCGACACCCTAGGAGTAATACCATCATCCAGAGGAGTAATACCAACACCAAAGGAGTAATACCGTCACCCAGATGAGTAATACCGAAACCCAAACGAGTAATACCGACACCCTGAGGAGTAATACCGACATGCAGCGGAGCAATGCAGAGACCCAGAGGAGCAATACCGACACCCAGTTGAGTAATTCCGTCACCCGCCGGTGTAATCCCGACACTCAGAGGAGTAATACCAACCCAGAGGAGTAATACCAACACCCAGATGAGTAATATCGACACACAGAGGTGTCATACCGACACCCAGCCGAGAAAGACCAAACTAGAGGAGTAATACCGCCACCCACAGGAGTAATAGCTTCACCCCGAGTAGTGGTACCTTAATCGAGAGGAGTAATACTGTCACCCAGAGGAGTAATACCGATATCCAGAGGGGTAATACGGTCACCCAGGGGAGTTATACTGTCAACAAGAGGAGTAATACCAACACCCAGAGGAATAATACCGATATCCAGGGGAGTAATACCATCACCCAGAGGAGTAATACCGTCACCCAGTGGAGTAATACCGTCATCCAGAGAAGTAATACTTTCACCCAGAGGATTAATACCGAAAAGCAGAGGAGTAAAACCGTCGCGAAGAGGAGTAATACCGTCACCCAGAGGAGCAATAGCGACATCCAGAGAAGTATAACTGACATGCAGAGGAGTAATACCGACACCCAGACGAGTAATACCGTCACCCAGAGGACGAATACCGACATCCAGAGAAGTAATACCGACATCCAGATGAGTAATACTTTCACCCATAGGATTAATACCGAAAAGCAGAGGAGTAAAACCGGCGCGAAGAGGAGTAATACCGACACCCAGAGGAGCAATACCGACACCAGAGGAGTAATACCAACACCCAGAGGAGCAATACCGACACCAGAGGAGTAATACCGACACCCAGAGGAGTAATACAGACATCCAGAAGAGTAACACCGTCACAAAGTGGAGTAATACCGACACCCATAGGAGTAATACCGACATGCAGAGGAGTAATACCAACACCAAAGGAGTAATACCGTCACCCAGATGAGTAATACCGAAACCCAAACGAGCAATACCGACACCCTGAGGAGTAATACCGACATGCAGCGGAGCAATGCAGAGACCCAGAGGTGCAATACCGACACCCAGTTGATTAATTCCGTCAGCCGCCGGTGTAATCCCGACACCCAGAGGAGTAATACCAACCCAGAGGAGTAATACCAACACCCAGATGAGTAATATCGACACACAGAGGAGTACTACAGACATCCAGAGGAGAAACACCGTCACAAAGTGGTGTAATACCGACACCCATAGGAGTAATACCGACATGCAGAGGAGTAATACCAACACCAAAGGAGTAATACCGTCACCCAGATGAGTAATACCGAAACCCAAACGAGTAATACCGACACCCTGAGGAGTAATACCGACATGCAGCGGAGCAATTCAGAGACCCAGAGGAGCAATACCGACACCCAGTTGAGTAATTCCGTCAGCCGCCGGTGTAATCCCGACACCCAGAGGAGTAATACCAACCCCGAGGAGTAATACCAACACCCAGATGAGTAATATCGACACACAGAGGAGTCATACCGACACCGAGACGAGTAAGACCAAACCAGAGGAGTAATACCGCCACCCACAGGAGTAATAGCTTCACCCCGAGAAGTAGTACCTGAATCGAGAGGAGTAATACTGTCACCCAGAGGAGTAATACCGATATCCAGAGGGGTAATATGGTCACCCAGGGGAGTTATACTGTCAACACGAGGAGTAATACCAACACCCAGAAGAATAATACCGATATCTAGAGGAGTAATACCATCACCTAGAGGAGTAATACTTTCACCCAGAGGTGTAATATTTTCAACCAGAGGAGTAATACCGTCACCCAGAGGAGGAGCACCGACAGCCAGAGTAGTAATACCGACATCCAGTTGAGTAATATTGTCACCAAGAGGAGTAATACCGCTATCCAGAGGAGCAATACCGACACCAGAGGAGTAATTCCGTCACCCGCCGGTGTATTCCCGACACCCAGAGGAGTAATACCAACCCAGAGGAGTAATACCAACACCCAGATGAGTAATATCGACACACAGAGGAGTCATACCGACACCCAGACGAGTAAGACCAAACCAGAGGAGTAATACCGCCAGCCACAGGAGTAGTAGCTTCACCACGAGTAGTAGTACCTAAATCGAGAGGAGTAATACTGTCACCCAGAGGAGTAATACCGATATCCAGAGGGGTAATATGTTCACCCAGGGGAGTTATACTGTCAACAAGAGGAGTAATACCAACACCCAGAGGAATAATATCGATGTCCAGAGGAGTAATACCATCCCCTAGAGGAGTAATACTTTCACCCAGAGGTGTAATATTTTCAACCAGAGGAGTAATACCTTCACCCAGAGGAGTAACACCGACAACCAGAGTAGTAATACCGACATCCAGTTGAGTAATATTGTCACCAAGAGGAGTAATACCGCTATCCAGAGGAGCAATACCGACACCAGAGGAGTAATACCGACAGCCAGAGGTGTAATACCGAACACCAGAGGAGTAATACCGAAACCCAACAGAGTAATGCCGACACCCTGAGGAGTAATACCGACACGCAGCGGAGCAGTGCAGAGACCCAGAGGAGCAATACCGACACACTATTCAGTAATTCCGTCACGCGGCGGTGTAATCCCGACACCCTAGGAGTAATACCATCATCCAGAGGAGTAATACCAACACCAAAGGAGTAATACCGTCACCCAGATGAGTAATACCGAAACCCAAACGAGTAATACCGACACCCTGAGGAGTAATACCGACATGCAGCGGAGCAATGCAGAGACCCAGAGGAGCAATACCGACACCCAGTTGAGTAATTCCGTCACCCGCCGGTGTAATCCCGACACCCAGAGGAGTAATACCAACCCAGAGGAGTAATACCAACACCCAGATGAGTAATATCGACACACAGAGGTGTCATACCGACACCCAGCCGAGAAAGACCAAACTAGAGGAGTAATACCGCCACCCACAGGAGTAATAGCTTCACCCCGAGTAGTGGTACCTTAATCGAGAGGAGTAATACTGTCACCCAGAGGAGTAATACCGATATCCAGAGGGGTAATACGGTCACCCAGGGGAGTTATACTGTCAACAAGAGGAGTAATACCAACACCCAGAGGAATAATACCGATATCCAGGGGAGTAATACCATCACCCAGAGGAGTAATACCGTCACCCAGTGGAGTAATACCGTCATCCAGAGAAGTAATACTTTCACCCAGAGGATTAATACCGAAAAGCAGAGGAGTAAAACCGTCGCGAAGAGGAGTAATACCGTCACCCAGAGGAGCAATAGCGACATCCAGAGAAGTATAACTGACATGCAGAGGAGTAATACCGACACCCAGACGAGTAATACCGTCACCCAGAGGACGAATACCGACATCCAGAGAAGTAATACCGACATCCAGATGAGTAATACTTTCACCCATAGGATTAATACCGAAAAGCAGAGGAGTAAAACCGGCGCGAAGAGGAGTAATACCGACACCCAGAGGAGCAATACCGACACCAGAGGAGTAATACCAACACCCAGAGGAGCAATACCGACACCAGAGGAGTAATACCGACACCCAGAGGAGTAATACAGACATCCAGAAGAGTAACACCGTCACAAAGTGGAGTAATACCGACACCCATAGGAGTAATACCGACATGCAGAGGAGTAATACCAACACCAAAGGAGTAATACCGTCACCCAGATGAGTAATACCGAAACCCAAACGAGCAATACCGACACCCTGAGGAGTAATACCGACATGCAGCGGAGCAATGCAGAGACCCAGAGGTGCAATACCGACACCCAGTTGAGTAATTCCGTCAGCCGCCGGTGTAATCCCGACACCCAGAGGAGTAATACCAACCCAGAGGAGTAATACCAACACCCAGATGAGTAATATCGACACACAGAGGAGTACTACAGACATCCAGAGGAGAAACACCGTCACAAAGTGGTGTAATACCGACACCCATAGGAGTAATACCGACATGCAGAGGAGTAATACCAACACCAAAGGAGTAATACCGTCACCCAGATGAGTAATACCGAAACCCAAACGAGTAATACCGACACCCTGAGGAGTAATACCGACATGCAGCGGAGCAATTCAGAGACCCAGAGGAGCAATACCGACACCCAGTTGAGTAATTCCGTCAGCCGCCGGTGTAATCCCGACACCCAGAGGAGTAATACCAACCCCGAGGAGTAATACCAACACCCAGATGAGTAATATCGACACACAGAGGAGTCATACCGACACCGAGACGAGTAAGACCAAACCAGAGGAGTAATACCGCCACCCACAGGAGTAATAGCTTCACCCCGAGAAGTAGTACCTGAATCGAGAGGAGTAATACTGTCACCCAGAGGAGTAATACCGATATCCAGAGGGGTAATATGGTCACCCAGGGGAGTTATACTGTCAACACGAGGAGTAATACCAACACCCAGAAGAATAATACCGATATCTAGAGGAGTAATACCATCACCTAGAGGAGTAATACTTTCACCCAGAGGTGTAATATTTTCAACCAGAGGAGTAATACCGTCACCCAGAGGAGGAGCACCGACAGCCAGAGTAGTAATACCGACATCCAGTTGAGTAATATTGTCACCAAGAGGAGTAATACCGCTATCCAGAGGAGCAATACCGACACCAGAGGAGTAATACCGACACCCAGAGGATTAATACCGAACGCCAGAGGAGTAATACCGAAACCCAACAGAGTAATACCGACACCCAGAGGAGTAATACCGACATGCAGCGGAGCAGTGCAGAGACCCAGAGGAGCAATACCGACACACTATTCAGTAATTCCGTCACCCGGCGGTGTAATCCCGACAACCAGAGGAGTAATACCATCATCCAGAAGAGTAATACCGTCACCCAGAGGAGTAATACCGTCAACCAGGGGAGTAATACTGACATCCACAACAGTAATACCGATACACAGAGGAGCAATGCCGACATCCAGAGGAGTAATACCGACACCCGGAGGAGAAATATCAACACCCAGAGGAGTAAAATCGACATCCAGAGGAGTAATTTCGTCACACAGAGGAGTAATACCGACCAGCAGAGGAGTGATATCGACATCCAGGCGAGTAATGCTGACATCCAGAGAAGTAAAACCGACATCCAGAGGAGTAATACCGACATCCAGGTGTGTAATACCGACACCCAGAGGAGTAATATCGACACCCAGAGGAGTAATACCGACAAGCAGCGGATAAATACCGACACCCCGACGAGTAATACCAACCCAGAGGAGTAATACTGATATCCAGAGCTGCAATGCCGACAACCAGAGGAGTAATACTTTCACCCAGAGGTGTAATATTTTCAACCAGAGGAGTAATACCGTCACCCAGAGGAGTAAAACCGACAACCAGAGTAGTAATACCGACATCCAGTTGAGCAATATTTTCACCAAGAGGAGCAATACCGCTATCCAGAGGAGCAATACCGACACCAGAGGAGTAATACCGACACCCAGAGGAGTAATACCGAACACCAGAGGAGTAATACCGAAACCCAACAGAGTAATCCCGACACCCTGAGGAGTAATACCGACACGCAGCGGAGCAGTGCACAGACCCAGAGGAGCAATACCGACACACTATTCAGTAATTCCGTCACCCGGCGGTGGAATCCCGACACCCAGAGGAGTAATACCGAACAGCAGAGGAGTGATATCGACATCCAGGCGATTAATGCTGATATCCAGAGCAGTAAAACCGACACCCAGAGGAGAAATACCGACAAGCAGCGGATAAATACCGACACCCCGACGAGTAATACCAACCCAGAGGAGTAATGCTGATTACAGAGCTGCAATGACGACAACCAGAGGAGTAATACTTTCACCCAGAGGTGTAATATTTTCAACCAGAGGAGTAATACCGTCACCCTGAAGAGTAACACCGACAACCAGAGTAGTAATACCGACATCCAGTTGAGTAATATTTTCACCAAGAGGAGTAATACCGCTATCCAGAGGAGCAATAGCGACACCAGAGGAGTAATAGCGAACACCAGAGTAGTAAAAACGAAACCGAACAGAGTAATACCGACACCCTGAGGAGTAATACCGACACTCAGCGGAGCAGTGCAGATACCCAGAGGAGCAATACCGACACACTATTCAGTAATTCCGTCACCCGGCGGTGTAATCCCGATACCCAGAGGAGTAATACCATCATCCAGAGGAGTAATACCGTCACCCAGAGGAGTAATACCGTCACGCAGGGGAGTAATACTGACATCCACAACAGTAATACCGATTCACAGAGGAGCAATGCCGACATCCAGAGGAGTAATACCGACACCCGGAGGAGAAATATCAACACCCAGAGGAGTAAAACCGACATCCAGAGGAGTAATTTCGTCACACAGAGGAGTAATACCGAACAGCAGAGGAGTGATATCGACATCCAGGCGAGTAATGCTGACACCCACAGAAGTAAAACCGACATCCAGAGGAGTAATACCGACATCCAGGTGTGTAATACCGACACCCAGAGGAGTAATATCGACACCCAGAGGAGTAATACCGACAAGCAGCGGATAAATACCGACACCCCGACGAGTAATACCAACCCAGAGGAGTAATACTGATATCCAGAGCTGCAATGACGACAACCAGAGGAGTAATACTTTCACACAGAGGTGTAATATTTTCAACCAGAGGAGTAATACCGTCACCCAGAGGAGTAACATCGACAACCAGAGTAGTAATACCGACATCCAGTTGAGTAATATTGTCACCAAGAGGAGTAATACCGCTATCCAGAGGAGCAATACCGACACCAGATGAGTAATACCCACACCAGAGGAGTAATACAGACATCCAGAGGATTAATACCGTCACAAAGTGGAGTAATACCGACAATCATAGGAGCAATACCGACATGCAGAGGAGTAATACCAACACCAAAGGAGTAATACCGTCACCCAGATGAGTAATACCGAAACCCAAACGAGTAAAACCGACACCCTGAGGAGTAATACCGACATGCAGCGGAGCAATGCAGAGACCCAGAGGAGCAATACCGACACCCAGGTGAGTAATTCCGTCACCCGCCGGTGTATTCCCGACACCCAGAGGAGTAATACCAACCCCGAGGAGTAATACCAACACCCAGATGAGTAATATCGACACACAGAGGAGTCATACCGACACCGAGACGAGTAAGACCAAACCAGAGGAGTAATACCGCCACCCACAGGAGTAATAGCTTCACCCCGAGAAGTAGTACCTGAATCGAGAGGAGTAATACTGTCACCCAGAGGAATAATATCGATGTCCAGAGGAGTAATACCATCCCCTAGAGGAGTAATACTTTCACCCAGAGGTGTAATATTTTCAACCAGAGGAGTAATACCGTCACCCAGAGGAGGAGCACCGACAGCCAGAGTAGTAATACCGACATCCAGTTGAGTAATATTGTCACCAAGAGGAGTAATACCGCTATCCAGAGGAGCAATACCGACACCAGAGGAGTAATACCGACACCCAGAGGATTAATACCGAACGCCAGAGGAGTAATACCGAAACCCAACAGAGTAATACCGACACCCAGAGGAGTAATACCGACATGCAGCGGAGCAGTGCAGAGACCCAGAGGAGCAATACCGACACACTATTCAGTAATTCCGTCACCCGGCGGTGTAATCCCGACAACCAGAGGAGTAATACCATCATCCAGAAGAGTAATACCGTCACCCAGAGGAGTAATACCGTCAACCAGGGGAGTAATACTGACATCCACAACAGTAATACCGATACACAGAGGAGCAATGCCGACATCCAGAGGAGTAATACCGACACCCGGAGGAGAAATATCAACACCCAGAGGAGTAAAACCGACATCCAGAGGAGTAATTTCGTCACACAGAGGAGTAATACCGACCAGCAGAGGAGTGATATCGACATCCAGGCGAGTAATGCTGACATCCAGAGAAGTAAAACCGACATCCAGAGGAGTAATACCGACATCCAGGTGTGTAATACCGACACCCAGAGGAGTAATATCGACACCCAGAGGAGTAATACCGACAAGCAGCGGATAAATACCGACACCCCGACGAGTAATACCAACCCAGAGGAGTAATACTGATATCCAGAGCTGCAATGCCGACAACCAGAGGAGTAATACTTTCACCCAGAGGTGTAATATTTTCAACCAGAGGAGTAATACCGTCACCCAGAGGAGTAACACCGACAACCAGAGTAGTAATACCGACATCCAGTTGAGCAATATTTTCACCAAGAGGAGCAATACCGCTATCCAGAGGAGCAATACCGACACCAGAGGAGTAATACCGACACCCAGAGGAGTAATACCGAACACCAGAGGAGTAATACCGAAACCCAACAGAGTAATCCCGACACCCTGAGGAGTAATACCGACACGCAGCGGAGCAGTGCACAGACCCAGAGGAGCAATACCGACACACTATTCAGTAATTCCGTCACCCGGCGGTGGAATCCCGACACCCAGAGGAGTAATACCGAACAGCAGAGGAGTGATATCGACATCCAGGCGATTAATGCTGATATCCAGAGCAGTAAAACCGACATCCAGAGGAGTAATACCGACATCCAGGTGTGTAATACCGACACCCAGATGAGTAATATCGACACCCAGAGGAGCAATACCGACAAGCAGCGGATAAATACCGACACCCCGACGAGTAATACCAACCCAGAGGAGTAATGCTGATTACAGAGCTGCAATGACGACAACCAGAGGAGTAATACTTTCACCCAGAGGTGTAATATTTTCAACCAGAGGAGTAATACCGTCACCCTGAAGAGTAACACCGACAACCAGAGTAGTAATACCGACATCCAGTTGAGTAATATTTTCACCAAGAGGAGTAATACCGCTATCCAGAGGAGCAATAGCGACACCAGAGGAGTAATAGCGAACACCAGAGTAGTAAAAACGAAACCGAACAGAGTAATACCGACACCCTGAGGAGTAATACCGACACTCAGCGGAGCAGTGCAGATACCCAGAGGAGCAATACCGACCCACTATTCAGTAATTCCGTCACCCGGCGGTGTAATCCCGATACCCAGAGGAGTAATACCATCATCCAGAGGAGTAATACCGTCACCCAGAGGAGTAATACCGTCACGCAGGGGAGTAATACTGACATCCACAACAGTAATACCGATTCACAGAGGAGCAATGCCGACATCCAGAGGAGTAATACCGACACCCGGAGGAGAAATATCAACACCCAGAGGAGTAAAACCGACATCCAGAGGAGTAATTTCGTCACACAGAGGAGTAATAACGAACAGCAGAGGAGTGATATCGACATCCAGGCGAGTAATGCTGACACCCACAGAAGTAAAACCGACATCCAGAGGAGTAATACCGACATCCAGGTGTGTAATACCGACACCCAGAGGAGTAGTATCGACACCCAGAGGAGTAATACCGACAAGCAGCGGATAAATACCGACACTCCGACGAGTAATACCAACCCAGAGGAGTAATACTGATATCCAGAGCTGCAATGCCGACAACCAGAGGAGTAATACTTTCACACAGAGGTGTAATATTTTCAACCAGAGGAGTAATACCGTCACCCAGAGGAGTAACACCGACAACCAGAGTAGTAATACCGACATCCAGTTGAGTAATATTTTCACCAAGAGGAGTAATACCGCTATCCAGAGGAGCAATACCGACACCAGATGAGTAATACCCACACCAGAGGAGTAATACAGACATCCAGAGGATTAATACCGTCACAAAGTGGAGTAATACCGACAATCATAGGAGCAATACCGACATGCAGAGGAGTAATACCAACACCAAAGGAGTAATACCGTCACCCAGATGAGTAATACCGAAACCCAAACGAGTAAAACCGACACCCTGAGGAGTAATACCGACATGCAGCGGAGCAATGCAGAGACCCAGAGGAGCAATACCGACACCCAGGTGAGTAATTCCGTCACCCGCCGGTGTATTCCCGACACCCAGAGGAGTAATACCAACCCAGAGGAGTAATACCAACACCCAGATGAGTAATATCGACACACAGAGGAGTCATACCGACACCCAGACGAGTAAGACCAAACCAGAGGAGTAATACCGCCAGCCACAGGAGTAGTAGCTTCACCACGAGTAGTAGTACCTAAATCGAGAGGAGTAATACTGTCACCCAGAGGAGTAATACCGATATCCAGAGGGGTAATATGTTCACCCAGGGGAGTTATACTGTCAACAAGAGGAGTAATACCAACACCCAGAGGAATAATATCGATGTCCAGAGGAGTAATACCATCCCCTAGAGGAGTAATTCCGTCACCCGCCGGTGTATTCCCGACACCCAGAGGAGTAATACCAACCCAGAGGAGTAATACCAACACCCAGATGAGTAATATCGACACACAGAGGAGTCATACCGACACCCAGACGAGTAAGACCAAACCAGAGGAGTAATACCGCCAGCCACAGGAGTAGTAGCTTCACCACGAGTAGTAGTACCTAAATCGAGAGGAGTAATACTGTCACCCAGAGGAGTAATACCGATATCCAGAGGGGTAATATGTTCACCCAGGGGAGTTATACTGTCAACAAGAGGAGTAATACCAACACCCAGAGGAATAATATCGATGTCCAGAGGAGTAATACCATCCCCTAGAGGAGTAATACTTTCACCCAGAGGTGTAATATTTTCAACCAGAGGAGTAATACCTTCACCCAGAGGAGTAACACCGACAACCAGTGTAGTAATACCGACATCCAGTTGAGTAATATTGTCACCAAGAGGAGTAATACCGCTATCCAGAGGAGCAATACCGACACCAGAGGAGTAATACCGACAGCCAGAGGAGTAATACTGAACACCAGAGGAGTAATACCGAAACCCAACAGAGTAATGCCGACACCCTGAGGAGTAATACCGACACGCAGCGGAGCAGTGCAGAGACCCAGAGGAGCAATACCGACACACTATTCAGTAATTCCGTCACGCGGCGGTGTAATCCCGACACCCTAGGAGTAATACCATCATCCAGAGGAGTAATACCAACACCAAAGGAGTAATACCGTCACCCAGATGAGTAATACCGAAACCCAAACGAGTAATACCGACACCCTGAGGAGTAATACCGACATGCAGCGGAGCAATGCAGAGACCCAGAGGAGCAATACCGACACCCAGTTGAGTAATTCCGTCACCCGCCGGTGTAATCCCGACACCCAGAGGAGTAATACCAACCCAGAGGAGTAATACCAACACCCAGATGAGTAATATCGACACACAGAGGTGTCATACCGACACCCAGACGAGAAAGACCAAACTAGAGGAGTAATACCGCCACCCACAGGAGTAATAGCTTCACCCCGAGTAGTGGCACCTTAATCGAGAGGAGTAATACTGTCACCCAGAGGAGTAATACCGATATCCAGAGGGGTAATACGGTCACCCAGGGGAGTTATACTGTCAACAAGAGGAGTAATACCAACACCCAGAGGAATAATACCGATATCCAGGGGAGTAATACCATCACCCAGAGGAGTAATACCGTCACCCAGTGGAGTAATACCGTCATCCAGAGAAGTAATACTTTCACCCAGAGGATTAATACCGAAAAGCAGAGGAGTAAAACCGTCGCGAAGAGGAGTAATACCGTCACCCAGAGGAGCAATAGCGACATCCAGAGAAGTATAACTGACATGCAGAGGAGTAATACCGACACCCAGACGAGTAATACCGTCACCCAGAGGACGAATACCGACATCCAGAGAAGTAATACCGACATCCAGATGAGTAATACTTTCACCCATAGGATTAATACCGAAAAGCAGAGGAGTAAAACCGGCGCGAAGAGGAGTAATACCGACACCCAGAGGAGCAATACCGACACCAGAGGAGTAATACCAACACCCAGAGGAGCAATACCGACACCAGAGGAGTAATACCGACACCCAGAGGAGTAATACAGACATCCAGAAGAGTAACGCCGTCACAAAGTGGAGTAATACCGACACCCATAGGAGTAATACCGACATGCAGAGGAGTAATACCAACACCAAAGGAGTAATACCGTCACCCAGATGAGTAATACCGAAACCCAAACGAGCAATACCGACACCCTGAGGAGTAATACCGACATGCAGCGGAGCAATGCAGAGACCCAGAGGAGCAATACCGACACCCAGTTGAGTAATTCCGTCAGCCGCCGGTGTAATCCCGACACCCAGAGGAGTAATACCAACCCAGAGGAGTAATACCAACACCCAGATGAGTAATATCGACACACGGAGGAGTAATACAGACATCCAGAGGAGTAACACCGTCACAAAGTGGTGTAATACCGACACCCATAGGAGTAATACCGACATGCAGAGGAGTAATACCAACACCAAAGGAGTAATACCGTCACCCAGATGAGTAATACCGAAACCCAAACGAGTAATACCGACACCCTGAGGAGTAATACCGACATGCAGCGGAGCAATTCAGAGACCCAGAGGAGCAATACCGACACCCAGTTGAGTAATTCCGTCAGCCGCCGGTGTAATCCCGACACCCAGAGGAGTAATACCACCCCCGAGGAGTAATACCAACACCCAGATGAGTAATATCGACACACAAAGGAGTCATACCGACACCGAGACGATTAAGACCAAACCAGAGGAGTAATACCGCCACCCACAGGAGTAATAGCTTCACCCCGAGAAGTAGTACCTGAATCGAGAGGAGTAATACTGTCACCCAGAGGAGTAATACCGATATCCAGAGGGGTAATAAAGGTCACCCAGGGGAGTTAAACTGTCAACAAGAGGGGTAATACCCACACCCAGAGGAATAATACCGATATCCAGAGGAGTAATACCATCACCCAGAGAAGTAATACCGTCAGCCAGAGGAGCAATAGCGACATCCAGAGAAGTATAACTGACATGCAGAGGAGTAATACCGACACCCAGACGAGTAAGACCGTCACCCAGAGGACGAATACCGACATCCCGAGAAGTAATACCGACATCCAGGTTAGTAATACTTTCACCCATAGGATTAATACCGAAAAGCAGAGGAGTAAAACCGGCGCGAAGAGGAGTAATACCGACACCCAGAGGAGTAAGACCGACACCAGAGGAGTAATTTCGTCACACAGAGGAGTAATACCGAACAGCAGAGGAGTGATATCGACATCCAGCCGAGTAATGCTGACATCCAGAGAAGTAAAACCGACATCCAGAGGAGTAATACCGACTTCCAGGTGTGTAATACCGACACCCAGAGGAGTAATATCGACACCCAGAGGAGTAATACCGGCAAGCAGCGGATAAATACCGACACCCCGACGAGTAATACCAACCCAGAGGAGTAATACTGATATCCAGAGCTGCAATGCCGACAACCAGAGGAGTAATACTTTCACACAGAGGTGTAATATTTTCAACCAGTGGAGTAATCCCGTCACCCAGAGGAGTAACACCGACAACCAGAGTAGTAATACCGACATCCAGTTGAGTAATATTGTCACCAAGAGGAGTAATACCGCTATCCAGAGGAGCAATACCGACACCAGATGAGTAATACCCACACCAGAGGAGTAATACAGACATCCAGAGGAGTAATACCGTCACAAAGTGGAGTAATACCGACACTCATAGCAGCAATACCGACATGCGGAGGAGTAATACCAACACGAAAGGAGCAATACTGTCACCCAGATGAGTAATACCGAAACCCAAACGAGTAATACCGACACCCTGAGGAGTAATACCGACATGCAGCGGAGCAATGCAGAGACCCAGAGGAGCAATACCGACACCCAGTTGAGTAATTCCGTCAGCCGCCGGTGTAATCCCGACACCCAGAGGAATAATACCAACCCAGAGGAGTATTACCAACACCCAGATGAGTAATATCGACACACAGAGGAGTAATACAGACATCCAGAGGAGTAACACCGTCACAAAGTGGAGTAATACCGACACCCATAGGAGTAATACCGACATGCAGAGGAGTAATACCAACACCAAAGGAGTAATACCGTCACCCAGATGAGTAATACCGAAACCCAAACGAGTAATACCGACACCCTGAGGAGTAATACCGACATGCAGCGGAGCAATTAAGAGACCCAGAGGAGCAATACCGACACCCAGTTGAGTAATTCCGTCAGCCGCCGGTGTAATCCCGACACCCAGAGGAGTAATACCAACCCCGAGGAGTAATACCAACACCCAGATGAGTAATATCGACACACAGAGGAGTCATACCGACACCGAGACGAGTAAGACCAAACCAGAGGAGTAATACCGCCACCCACAGGAGTAATAGCTTCACCCCGAGAAGTAGTACCTGAATCGAGAGGAGTAATACTGTCACCCAGAGGAGTAATACCGATATCCAGAGGGGTAATAAAGGTCACCCAGGGGAGTTAAACTGTCAACAAGAGGGGTAATACCCACACCCAGAGGAATAATACCGATATCCAGAGGAGTAATACCATCACCCAGAGAAGTAATACCGTCAGCCAGAGGAGCAATAGCGACATCCAGAGAAGTATAACTGACATGCAGAGGAGTAATACCGACACCCAGACGAGTAAGACCGTCACCCAGAGGACGAATACCGACATCCCGAGAAGTAATACCGACATCCAGGTTAGTAATACTTTCACCCATAGGATTAATACCGAAAAGCAGAGGAGTAAAACCGGCGCGAAGAGGAGTAATACCGACACCCAGAGGAGTAAGACCGACACCAGAGGAGTAATTTCGTCACTCAGAGGACTAATACCGAACAGCAGAGGAGTGATATCGACATCCAGCCGAGTAATGCTGACATCCAGAGAAGTAAAACCGACATCCAGAGGAGTAATACCGACTTCCAGGTGTGTAATACCGACACCCAGAGGAGTAATATCGACACCCAGAGGAGTAATACCGACAAGCAGCGGATAAATACCGACACCCCGACGAGTAATACCAACCCAGAGGAGTAATACTGATATCCAGAGCTGCAATGCCGACAACCAGAGGAGTAATACTTTCACACAGAGGTGTAATATTTTCAATCAGTGGAGTAATCCCGTCACCCAGAGGAGTAACACCGACAACCAGAGTAGTAATACCGACATCCAGTTGAGTAATATTGTCACCAAGAGGAGTAATACCGCTATCCAGAGGAGCAATACCGACACCAGATGAGTAATACCCACACCAGAGGAGTAATACAGACATCCAGAGGAGTAATACCGTCACAAAGTGGAGTAATACCGACACTCATAGCAGCAATACCGACATTCGGAGGAGTAATACCAACACGAAAGGAGCAATACCGTCACCCAGATGAGTAATACCGAAACCCAAACGAGTAATACCGACACCCTGAGGAGTAATACCGACATGCAGCGGAGCAATGCAGAGACCCAGAGGAGCAATACCGACACGCAGGTGAGTAATTCCGTCAGCCGCCGGTGTAATCCCGACACCCAGAGGAGTAATACCAACCCAGAGGAGTAATACCAACACCCAGATGAGTAATATCGACACACAGAGGAGTAATACAGACCTCCAGAGGAGTAACACCGTCACAAAGTGGAGTAATACCGACACCCATAGGAGTAATACCGACATGCAGAGGAGTAATACCAACACCAAAGGAGTAATGCGGTCACCCAGATGAGTAATACCGAAACCCAAACGAGTAATACCGACACCCTGAGGAGTAATACCGACATGCAGCGGAGCAATTAAGAGACCCAGAGGAGCAATACCGACACCCAGTTGAGTAATTCCGTCAGCCGCCGGTGTAATCCCGAAAACCAGAGGAGTAATACCAACCCCGAGGAGTAATACCAACACCCAGATGAGTAATATCGACACACAGAGGAGTCATACCGACACCGAGACGAGTAAGACCAAACCAGAGGAGTAATACCGCCACCCACAGGAGTAATAGCTTCACCCCGAGAAGTAGTACCTAAATCGAGAGGAGTAATACTGTCACCCAGAGGAGTAATACCGATATCCAGAGGGGTAATAAAGGTCACCCAGGGGAGTTAATCTGTCAACAAGAGGAGTAATACCCACACCCAGAGGAATAATACCGATATCCAGAGGAGTAATACCATCACCCAGAGAAGTAATACCGTCAGCCAGAGGAGCAATAGCGACATCCAGAGAAGTATAACTGACATGCAGAGGAGTAATACCGACACCCAAACGAGTAAGACCGTCACCCAGAGGACGAATACCGACATCCCGAGAAGTAATACCGACATCCAGGTTAGTAATACTTTCACCCATAGGATTAATACCGAAAAGCAGAGGAGTAAAACCGGCGCGAAGAGGAGTAATACCGACACCCAGAGGAGTAAGACCGACACCAGAGGAGTAATTTCGTCACACAGAAGAGTAATACCGAACAGCAGAGGAGTGATATCGACATCCAGCCGAGTAATGCTGACATCCAGAGAAGTAAAACCGACTTCTAGAGGAGTAATACCGACATCCAGGTGTGTAATACCGACACCCAGAGGAGTAATATCGACACCCAGAGGAGTAATACCGACAAGCAGCGGATAAATACCGACACCCCGACGAGTAATACCAACCCAGAGGAGTAATACTGATATCCAGAGATGCAATGCCGACAACCAGAGGAGTAATACTTTCACACAGAGGTGTAATATTTTCAACCAGAGGAGTAATCCCGTCACCCAGAGGAGTAACACCGACAACCAGAGTAGTAATACCGACATCCAGTTGAGTAATATTGTCACCAAGAGGAGTAATACCGCTATCCAGAGGAGCAATACCGACACCAGATGAGTAATACCCACACCAGAGGAGTAATACAGACATCCAGAGGAGTAATACCGTCACAAAGTGGAGTAATACCGACACTCATAGGAGCAATACCGACATGCGGAGGAGTAATACCAACACCAAAGGAGCAATACCGTCACCCAGATGAGTAATGCCGAAACCCAAACGAGTAATACCGACACCCTGAGGAGTAATACCGACATGCAGCGGAGCAATGCAGAGACCCAGAGGAGCAATACCGACACCCAGGTGAGTAATTCCGTCACCCGCCGGTGTAATCCCGACACCCAGAGGAGTAATACCAACCCAGAGGAGTAATACCAACACCCAGATGAGTAATATCGACACACAGAGGAGTCATACCGACACCCAGACGAGTAAGACCAAACCAGAGGAGTAATACCGCCACCCACAGGAGTAGTAGCTTCGCCCCGTGTAGTAGTACCTAAATCGAGAGGAGTAATACAGTCACCCAGAGGAGTAATACCGATATCCAGAGGGGTAATATGGTCACACAGGGGAGTTATACTGTCAACAAGAGGAGTAATACCAACACCCAGAGGAATAATATCGATGTCTAGAGGAGTAATACCATCACCTAGAGGAGTAATACATTCACCCAGAGGTGTAATATTTTCAACCAGAGGAGTAATACCGTCACCCAGAGGAGTAACACCGACAACCAGAGTAGTAATACCGACATCCAGTTGAGTAATATTGTCACCAAGAGGAGTAATACCGCTATCCAGAGGAGCAATACCGACAACAGATGAGTAATACCGACAGCCAGAGGCGTAATACCGAACACCAGAGGAGTAATACCGAAACCCAACAGAGTAATGCCGACACCCTGAGGAGTAATACCGACACGCAGCGGAGCAGTGCAGAGGCCCAGAGGAGCAATACCGACACACTATTCAGTAATTCCGTCACCAGGCGGTGTAATCCCGACACCCTAGGAGTAATACCATCATCCAGAGGAGTAATACCGTCACCCAGAGGAGTAATACCGTCACGCAGGGGAGTAATACTGACATCCACAATAGCAATACCGATACACAGAGGAGCAATGCCGACATCCAGATGAGTAATACCGACACCCGGAGGAGAAATACCAACACCCAGAGGAGTAAAACCGACATCCAGAGGAGTAATTTCGTCACACAGAGGAGTAATACCGAATAGCAGAGGAGTGATATCGACATCCAGGCGAGTAATGCTGACATCCAGAGAAGTAAAACCGACATCCAGAGGAGTAATACCGACATCCAGGTGTGTAATACCGACACCCAGAGGAGTAATATCGACACCCAGAGGAGTAATACCGACAAGCAGAGGATAAATACCGACACCCCGACGAGTAATACTAACCCAGAGGAGTAATACTGATATCCAGAGCTGCAATGCCGACAACCAGAGGTGTAATATTTTCAACCAGAGGAGTAATACCGTCACGCAGAGGAGTAACACCGACAACCAGAGTAGTAATACCGACATACAGTTGAGTAATATTGTCACCAAGAGGAGTAATACCGCTATCCAGAGGAGCAATACCGACACCAGATGAGTAATACCGACACCCAGAGGAGTAATACAGACATCCAGCGGTGTAATACCTTCACAAAGTGGAGTAATACCGACACCCATAGGAGTAATACCGACATGCAGAGGGGTAATACCAACACCAAAGGAGTAATACCGTCACCCAGATGAGTAATACCGAAACCCAAACGAGTAATACCGACACCCTGAGGAGTAATACCGACATGCAGCGGAGCAATGCAGAGACCCAGAGGAGCAATACCGACACCCAGTTGAGTAATTCCGTCAGCCGCCGGTGTAATCCCGACACCCAGAGGAGTAATACCAACCCAGAGGAGTAATACCAACACCCAGATGTGTAATATCGACACACAGAGGAGTCATACCGACACCCAGACGAGTAAGACCAAACCAGAGGAGTAATACCGCCACCCACAGGAGTAATAGCTTCACCCCGAGTAGTAGTACCTAAATCGAGAGGAGTAATACTGTCACCCAGAAGAGTAATACCGATATCCAGAGGGGTAATATGTTCACCCAGGGGAGTTATACTGTCAACAAGAGGAGTAATACCAACACCCAGAGGAATAATACCGATATCCAGAGGAGTAATACCATCACCCAGAGGAGTAATACCGTCACCCAGTGGAGTAATACCGTCACCCAGAGAAGTAATACGTTCACCCAGAGGATTAATACCGAAAAGCAGAGGAGTAAAACCGTCGCGAAGAGGAGTAATACCGTCACCGAGAGGAGCAATAGCGACATCCAGAGAAGTATAACTGACATGCAGAGGAGTAATACCGACACCCAGACGAGTAATACCGTCACCCAGAGGACGAATACCGACATCCAGAGAAGTAATACCGACATCCAGGTGAGTAATACTTTCACCCATAGGATTAATACCGAAAAGCAGAGGAGTAAAACCGGCGCGAAGAGGAGTAATACCGACACCCAGAGGAGCAATACCGACACCAGAGGAGTAATACCAACACCCAGAGGAGCAATACCGACACCAGAGGAGTAATACCGACACCCAGAGGAGTAATACAGCCTTCCAGAGGAGTAACACCGTCACAAAGTGGAGTAATACCGACACCCATAGGAGTAATACCGACATGCAGAGGAGTAATACCAACACCAAAGGAGTAATACCGTCACCCAGATGAGTAATGCCGAAACCCAAACGAGTAATACCGACACCCTGAGGAGTAATACCGACATGCAGCGGAGCAATGCAGAGACCCAGAGGAACAATACCGACACCCAGTTGAGTAATTCCATCAGCCGCCGGTGTAATCCCGACACCCAGAGGAGTAATACCAACCCAGAGGAGTAATACCAACACCCAGATGAGTAACATCGACACACAGAGGAGTAATACAGACATCCAGAGGAGTAACACCGTCACAAAGTGGAGTAATACCGACACCCATAGGAGTAATACCGACATGCAGAGGAGTAATACCAACACCAAATGAGTCATACCGTCACCCCGATGAGTAATACCGAAACCCAAACGAGTAATACCGACACCCTGAGGAGTAATACCGACATGCAGCGGAGCAATTCAGAGACCCAGAGGAGCAATACCGACACCCAGTTGAGTAATTCCGTCAGCCGCCGGTGTAATCCCGACACCCAGAGGAGTAATACCAACCCAGAGGAGTAATACCAACACCCAGATGAGTAATATCGACACACAGAGGAGTCATACCGACACCCAGACGAGTAAGACCAAACTAGAGGAGTAATACCGCCACCCACAGGAGTAATAGCTTCACCCCGAGAAGTAGTACCTAAATCGAGAGGAGTAATACTGTCACCCAGAGGAGTAATACCGATATCCAGAGGGGTAATAAAGGTCACCCAGGGGAGTTAAATTGTCAACAAGAGGAGTAATACCCACATCCAGAGGAATAATACCGATATCCAGAGGAGTAATACCATCATCCAGAGGAGTAATACCGTCACCCAGTGGAGTAATACCGTCACCCAGAGAAGTAATACCGTCAGCCAGAGGAGCAATAGCGACATCCAGAGAAGTATAACTGACATGCAGAGGAGTAATACCGACACCCAGACGAGTAAGACCGTCACCCAGAGGACGAATACCGACATCCCGAGAAGTAATGCGGACATCCATGTGAGTAATACTTTCACCCATAGGATTAATACCGAAAAGCAGAGGAGTAAAACCGGCGCGAAGAGGAGTAATACCGACACCCAGAGGAGTAAGACCGGCACCAGAGGAGTAATACCGACACCGAGAGGAGTAATACCGACATCCAGAGGAGTAATACCGTCACAACGTGGAGTAATACCGACACCCATAGGAGTAATACCGACATGCAAAGGACTAATACCAACACCAAAGGAGTAATACCGTCACCCAGAGGAGTAATACCGAATCCCAACAGAGTAATGCCGACACCCTGAGGAGTAATACCGACACGCAGTGGAGCAATGCAGAGACCCAGAGGAGCAATACCGAGACCCAGTTGAGTAATTCCATCACCAGGCGGTGTAATCCCGACATCCAAAGGAGTAATATTGTCACCCAGAGGAGTACTACCGAAACACTGAGGAGTAATACTGTGACCCAGAGGAGTAATACTGTCAACCAGTGGAGTAATATCGAGACCCAGATGAATAATACTGTCACGCAGAGAGTAATACCGACAGCCAGAGGAGTACAATCGACATCTAGAGGAGTAGTACTGACACTGAGAGGAGCGATGCCGTCACCCAGAGGAGTACTGTCGTCACCCAGAGGAGTAACACCGATACCCAGAGGAGTAATGCCGTCACCGAGATGAGTAATCCCGACAACCAGAGGAGCAATACCAATACCAGAGGAGTAATACTGTCGACCAGATAAATAATACCGAAACCCAGATGAGTAATGTCATCACCCAGAGGAGTAATACCTACACCTAGAGCAGCAATAATGACACCCAGAGGAGCAAAACCGTCAGCCGTAGGAACAATAACGACACCGAGAGGAGTAATACCGACATCCAGAGGAGTAATAGCGACACCCAGAGGAGTAATAGCGACACCCAGAGGCGTAATACAGAAATCCAGAAGGGTGATGCCGTCACCCAGAGAACTAATACTGTCATCCAGAGGAATGATATCGTACAGCAGTGGAGCAAAACGGTCACGAAGAGGAGTAATACCTTCACCCAGAGGAGCAATATCGAGACACAGAGGAGTGATACCGACACCGAGAGGAGAAATACCGACACCCAGAGGAGTAATACCGACACCAAGATGAGTAATACCTATACCCAGACGAGTAATACCAAACCAGAGGAATAATACAGCTAACCAGAGGAGTAATAGCGTCATCACGAGTAGTAATACCTTCATCCAGAGGAGTAATACCGTCACCCAGAGGAGTAATACTGACATCTAGAGGAGCAATACCGACATCCAGAGGAGCAATACTACACCCAGAGGAATAATACCGACACACAGAGCAGTAATACCGACACCCAGAGATGTAGTACCGAAACCCAGAGGTCTAATACCCTCAGCCAAAGGAGTAATACCGACATTTAGAGGAGGAATACTTACATCCAGTGGAGTAATGCCGACACCCAATGGAGTAATACCGACACCCAGATGATGAATACCGACATCCAGAGGAGTAATACCGACACGCAGTGGAGTAATACCGTCACGCAGAGATGCAATATCGACACCCAGAGGAGTAATACCGAAACCCAGAGGACTAGTGCCGTCACCCAGAGGAGTAATACTGACATGCAGATTAGTAATACCAACACCCAGAGGAGTAATACCGTCATCCAGAGGAGTAATAACGAAACATAGAAGAGTCAATCCCACACCCAGAGGAGTAATACCGACACCCACCGGAGCAGGACTGAGACGCAGGGGAGCAATACCGACGCCCAGTTGTGTAATACGATCACCCGGAAGAGTAATCACGGCACCCAGAGGAGTAATATCAACCCGAGGAATACTACGGACACCCAGAGGAGTAATATAAAAACAGAGGAGTAATACCGCCACCCAGATGAATAATAGCGTCACCCCGAGTAGTAATACCTTCATGCAGAAGAGTAATACTGTCACCCAGAGGAGTAATACCGATATCCACAGGAGTAATACGGTCACGCATGGGAGTTAATCCGTTACCGAGAGGAGTAATACCGACACCCAGAGGAATAAGACCGACATCTAGAGGATTAATACCATCACCCAGAGGATTAATACCGTCACCCAGTGGAGTAATACCGTCACCCAGTGGAGTACTACCGACATCCAGAGGAATAATACCGATACACAGATGAGTAATAGCGCCTCCCAGAGGAGTAATACCGAACCCCAGAGGAGCAATATCGACATCCAGATGAATACTACCGACATCCAGAGGAGTAATACCGTCAGCCAGAGCAATAATACCGACAACCAGAGATGTAGTACCCAAACCCAGAGGACTAATACCCTCAGCCAGAGGAGTAATACCGACATTTAGAGGAGGAATACCGACATCCAGAGGAGTAATGCCGGCACCCAGATGATGAATACCAACATCCAGAGGAGTAATACCGACACGCAGTGGAGTAATATCGACAACCAGGCGCGAAATAACAACCCAGAGGAGTACTACCGTCACCCAGAGATGCAATATCGACACCCAAAGGAGTAATACCGACACCCAGAGGACTAATACCGTCACCTAGAGGAGTAATACCGACATTCAAAGAAGTAATGCCGACATCCAGAAGAGTAATACTTTCACCACGACGAATAATACCGACACACAGAGGAGTAATATGACAACCAGAGGAGTAATACCGACACCCAGAGTAGTAATACGGACATCCAGAGGAGTAATACCGTCACCAAGTGGAGTAATACCGAAACGCAGAGTAATAATACCGAAATGTAGAGGAGTAATACAACCACCAAGACGGGTGACGGAATTACTGAATAGTGTGTCGTTATTGCTCCTCTGGGTCTCTGCACTGCTCCGCTGCGTGTCGGTATTACTTCTCAGGGTGTCGGTATTACTCTGTTGGGTATTCGGTATTACACCTCTGGTATTCGGTATTACTCCTCTGGGTGTCGGTATTACTCCTCTGGTGTCGGTATTGCTCCTCTGGATAGCGGTATTACTCCTCTTGGTGACAATATCGCTCAACTGGATGTCGGTATTTCTACTCTGGTTGTCGGTGTTACTCCTCTGGGTGACGGTATTACTCCTCTGGTTGAAAATATTACATCTCTGGGTGAATGTATTACTCCTCTGGTTGTCGGCATTGCAGCTCTGGATATCAGTATTACTCCTCTGGGTTGGTATTACTCGTCGGGGTGTCGGTATTTATCCGCTGCTTGTCGGTATTACTCCTCTGGGTGTCGATATTACTCCTCTGGGTGTCGGTATTACACACCCGGATGTCGGTATTACTCCACTGGATGTCGGTTTTAATTCTCTGGATGTCAGCATTACTCGCCTGGATGTCGATATCACTCCTCTGCTGTTCGGTATGACTCCTCTGTGTGACGAAATTACTCCTCTGGATGTCGGTTGTACTCCTCTGGGTGTTGATATTTCTCCTCCGGGTGTCGGTATTACTCCTCTGGATGTCGGCATTGCTCCTCTGTGTATCGGTATTACTGTTGTGGATGTCAGTATTATCCACTGGGTGACGGTATTACTCCTCTGGGTGACGGTATTACTCCTCTGGGTGTCGGGATTACACCGCCGGGTGACGGAATTACTGAATAGTGTGTCGGCATTGCTCCTCTGGGTTTCTGCACTGCTCCGCTGCGTGTCGGTATTACTCCTCAGGGTGTCGGTATTACTCTGTTGGGTTTCGGTATTACTCCTCTGGTTTTCGATATTACTCCTCTGGGTGTCGGTATTACTCCTCTGGTGTCGGTATTGCTCCTCTGGATATCGGTATTATTCCTATGGGTGTTGGTATTACTCCTCTTGTTGACAGTATAACTCCCCTGGGTGAACATATTACCCCTCTGGATATCGGTATTACTCCTCTGGGTGACAGTATTACTCCTCTCGATTTAGGTACTACTACTCGGGGTGAAGCTATTACTCCTGTGGGTGGCGGTATTACTCCTCTGGTTTGGTCTTACTCGTCTGGGTGTCGGTATGACTCCTCTGTGTGTCGATATTACTCATCTGGGTGTTGGTATTACTCCTCTGGGTTGGTATTACTCCTCTGGGTGTCGGGATTACACAGGCGGGTGACGGAATTACTCAACTGGGTGTAGGTATTGCTCCCCTGGGTCTCTGCATTGCTCCGCTGCATTTCGGTATTACTCCTCAGGGTGTCGGTATTACTCGTTTGGGTTTCGGTATTACTCATCTGGGTGATGGTATTACTCCTTTGGTGTTGGTATTACTCCTCTGCATGTCGGTATTACTCCTATGAGTGTCGGTATTACTCCACTTTGTGACGGTATTACTCCTCTGGATATCTGTATTACTCCTCTGGGTGTCGGTATTACTCATCTGCTGTCGGTATTGCTCCTCTGGATAGCGGTATTACTCCTCTTGGTGACAATATTACTCAACTGGATGTCGGTATTACTACTCTGGTTGTCGGTGTTACTCCTCTGGGTGACGGTATTACTCCTCTAGTTGAAAATATTACACCTCTGGGTGAAAGTATTACTCCTCTGGTTGTCGGCATTGCAGCTCTGGATATCAGTATTACTCCTCTGGGGCGGTATTACTCGTCGGGGTTTCGGTATTTATCCGCTGCTTGTCGGTATTACTCCTCTGTGTGTCGATATTACTCATCTGGCTGTCCGTATTGCACACCTGGATGTCGGTATTACTCCTCTGGATGTCGGTTGTACTTCTCTGGATGTCAGCATTACTCGCCTGGATGTCGATATCACTCCTCTGCTGTTCGGTATTACTCCTCTGTGTGACGAATTTACTCCTCTGGATGTCGGTTTAACTCCTCTGGGTGTTGATATTTCTCCTCCGCGTGTTGGTATTACTCCTCTGGATGTCGGCATTGCTCCTCTGTGTATCGGTATTACTGTTGTGGATGTCAGTATTACTCCCCTGCGTGACGGTATTACTCCTCTGGGTGACGTTATTACTCCTCTGGATGATGGTATTACTCCTCTGGGTGTCGGGATTACACCGCCGGGTGACGGAATTACTGAATAGTGTGTCGGTATTACTCCTCTGGTCTCTGCAGAGCTCTGGTGTTCGGTATTACTCCTCTGGGTGTCGGTATTACTCCTCTGGTGTCGGTATTGCTCCTCTGGATAGCGGTATTACTCCTCTTGGGGACAATATTGCTCAACTGGATGTCGGTATTACTTCTCTGGTTGTCGGTGTGACTCCTCTGGGTGACGGCATTGCTCCTCTGGTTGAAAATATTACACCTCTGGGTGAAAGTATTACTCCTCTGGTTGTCGACATTGCAGCTCTGGATATCAGTATTACTCCTCTGGGTTGGTATTACTCGTCGGGGTGTCGGTATTTATCCGCTGCTTTTCGGTATTACTCCTCTGGGTGTCGATATTACTCCTCTGGGTGTCGGTATTATACACCTGGATGTCGGTATTACTCCTCTGGATGTGTGGGTGACGTTCACCACACGGACTGACAGCACTGTTGGAAACCTTCACCACACGGACTTACAGCACTGTGGGAGTAGCTTCGGCACACAGTTTCACAGCACTCTGGGAGACCCTTTACCAAACGGACTGACAGCAGAGTGGGTTACCCTTCACAAAAAGGACTGACAGCAATTTTGGACTCCCTTCACCACACGGACTGACAGCACTGTTGGAGACCATTCACCACATGGACTGACAGCCATGTGGGAGACCCTTCATCCACACGGACCGACAGCACTGTGGGAGACCCTTCATCACACGGACAGCACTGTGGGAGATGCTTCACCACACGGACAGCACTGTGCGAGACGCTTTACGACACTGACAGCAATGTAGGAGACACTTCACCACGCGGACAGACTGCACTGTGGGAGTCCCTTCACCAAAAGGACTGACAGCACTGTGGGAGCTCCTTCACCACACGGACTGACAGCACTGTGGGAGTCCTTTCTCCTCACGGACTGACAGCACTGGGAGACCCTTCACCACACGGACTAACAGCATTGTGGGACACGCTTCAGCACATGGACAGCACTGTGGGTAACCCTTCACCATACGGACTGACAGCACTCTGGGAAACACTTCATCACACGGACTGAAAGCACTGTGGGAGTCCCTTCACCACACGAGCAGCACTGTGGGAGACGCTTCACCACACGGACTGACAACATTCTTGGACACCGTTCAACATATGGACTGAGATGACTGTGGGAGACCCTTCTCAACAAGGGGAGGCCTGTGAGAGCTGCTTCACCACACGGAGTGACAGAACTGTGGGAGATCCTTATCCACAAGGATAGCACTGTGGGAGTCCCTTCACCACACGGACTGTCAGCACTGAGGGTCACCCTTCACCACACGGACTCACAGCTCTGTGAGTGTCCGTTCCCCACATGGTCTGACGACACAGTGGTGGACCCTTCACCACACGGACTGACAGCACTGTGGGAGACTCTTCACCACACGGAATGACAGCACTGTGCGAGTCCCTTCACCACACTGACAGCATTGTGGGAGACCCTTCACCACTCGGACTGACAGCATTGTGGGAGAACCTTCACCACGCCGACTGACAGAACTGTGGGAGTCCCTTCACCACACGGACAGCATTGTGGGAGTACATTCACCACACAGACTGACCGCACTGTGGGAGACACTTCACCACACGGACTGACATCACTGTGTGTGTTCCTTCACCACACGGATTGATGACACTGATAGAAACCCTTCACCACAGAGACTGAAAGCACTGTGGGAGTCCCTTCTCCACATGGGCTGACAGCACTGTGGGAGACCCTTCACCACACGAACAGCACTGTGGGAGACCCTTCACCACACGGACTGACAACACTGTTGGAGACCCTTCAACACATGGAATGAGAGGACTGTGGGAGAAACGTCACAACAAGGCCAGCCCTGTGAGAGACGCTTCACCGCACGGAGTGACAGAACTGTGTGAGACCCTTGACCACAAGGACAGCACTGCGAGACCCATCACCATACGGACAGACAGCACTGTGGGAGACCCTTCACCACACGGACTGACAACAATGTGGGAGACCCTTCACCACACGGACTGACAGCTCTGTGAGAGTCCCTTCACCATGAGGACTGACAGCACTGTGGAGTCACTTCACCACACGGACTGACAGCACTGTGTGATCATGTTCACCACACGGACTGACAGCACTGTGGGATCATCTTCACCACACGGACTGACAGCACTTTCGGAGATCCTTCACCACACGGACTGACAGATCTTTGGGAAATCCTTCACCACAAGTACTGACAGCACTCTGGGAGACCCTTCACCACACGGACTGACAGCATTGTTGGAGATCCTTCACCACACGGCCTGACATCACTGTGTGAAACTCTTCACCACACGGACTGAAAGCACTGTGGGAGAACCTTCACCACACGGACTGACAGCACCGTGGGACTCCCTTCATCACAGGTACTGACAGCACTGTGAGAGACCGTTGACCATCTGGACTGATGGCACTGTGGGAGACCCTTCACCACACGGATTGACAGCACTGTGGGAATCCCTTCACCACACGGGCAGCACTGTTGGAGACGATTCATCACACGGACTGATAGCACTGTGGGAGTCCCTTAACCACACGGACTGAAAGCACTGTGGGAGTCCCTTCTCCACATGGGCTGACAGCACTGTGGGAGTCCCTTCACCACACGAACAGCACTGTGGGAGACCCTTCACCACACGGACTGACATCACTGTTGGAGACCCTTCAACACATGGAATGAGAGGACTGTGGGAGAAACTTCACAACAAGGGCGGCCCTGTGAGAGACGCTTCACCACACGGAGTGACAGAACTGTGTGAGACCCTTGACCACAAGGACAGCACTGCGAGACCCATCACCACACGGACAGACAGCACTGTGGGAGACCCTTCACCACACGGACCGACAGCAATGTGGGAGACCCTTCACCACACGGACTGACAGCTCTGTGAGAGTCCCTTCACCATGAGAACTGACAGCACTGTGGAGTCACTTCACTACACGGACTGACAGCACTGTGGGATCATCTTCACCACACGGATTGACAGCACTTTCGGAGATCCTTCACCACACGGACTGACAGCGCTGTGGGAGACCCTTCACCACACGGACTGACAGCACTTTTGGAGATCCTTCACCACACGGTCTGACATCATTGTGTGAAACCCTTCACCACACGGACTGACAACACTGTGGGAGAACCTTCACCTCACGGACTGACAGCACCGTGGGACTCCCTTCATCACAGGTACTGACAGCACTGTGGCAGACCCATGACCATATGGACTGATGGCCCTGTGGGAGACCCTTCACCTCACAGATTGACAGCACTGTGGGAATCCCTTCACCACACGGGCAGCAATGTTGGAGACGATTCACCACACGGACTGACAGCACTGTGGGAGTCCCTTAACCACACGGACTGACAGCACTGTGGAATTCCATTCACCACACAGGCAAAGCTGTGGGAGACCCTTCGCCACATGGCCTGACAACACTGTTGGACACCATTCACCACAAGGACAGCAGTGTGCGAGACCCATCACCATACGGAGTGACAGAACATTGGGAGACACTTGACCACAAGGATACCCCTGTGCGAGACCTTTCACCACACGGAGTGACAGAACTGTGGGAGACCCTTGACCTCAAGGACAGCACTGTGCGAGTCACATCACCAAACGAACTGACTGCACTGTGAGAGACCATTCAACTCACGGACAGCACTGAGGGGGTCCATTCACCAAACAGACTGACAGCACTGTGGGAGACACTTCACCACACGGACTGACAGCACTGTGGGAGTCCCTCCACCACAAGGACTAACAGCGCTGTGGGAGATACGTCACCCCAATGACTGACAGCACTGTGGGAGAACCTTCACCACACGGACTAACAGCATTGTGGGACGCGCTTCACCACATGGACAGAACTGTGGGAGACCCTTCACCACACGGACTGACAGCACTGTGGAAGAACCTTCAGCACAAGGACTGACAGGACAGTTGGAGTCCCTTCACCACTCAGACTGATAGCACTGTGGGAGACCCTTCACCACACCGACTTTCAGCACAGTGGGTCACCATTCACCACACGTACAACCAGCACTTTGGGAGTGCATTCAACACAGGGACTGCACTGTGGGACACATTTCACCACACCGACTGTCACCACTGTGGGAGTCCCACCACCACACGATTGACAGCACTGTGGGAGACCCTTCACCTCACGGACTGACAGCAATGTGGGAGACTCTTCACCACACGGACTGCCAGCTCTCTGAGAGTCCCTTCACCACAAGGACTGACAGCACTGTGGGAGTCACTTCACCACACGGACTGACAGCTCTGTGGGATCATGTTCACCACACGGACTGACAGCACTGTAGGAGATCCTTGACCACAAGGACATCACTGTGCGAGACCCATCACCACACGGACTGACTGCACTGTGGGAGACCCTTCATTTCACGAACAGCACTGAGGGGGTCCATTCACCAAACAGACTGGCAGCACTGTGGGAAACAATTCAACACACGGACTGACAGCGGTGTGGGAGACCCTTCACCACAAGGACTGACAGCGATGTGGAAGACGCGTAACCCCAAGGACTGACAGCTCTTTGGGACATCCTTCACCACACCGACTGACAGCACTGTTGGAGACCTTCAACACACGGAGTTACAGCACTGTGGGGGTGCCTTCGGCACACAGTTTCACAGCACTGGGGGAGACCCTTCACCAAACGGACTGACGGCAGAGTGGGTGACCCTTCACCATAAGACTGACAGCAATGTTGGACACACTTCACCACACGGACTGACAGCACTGTGGGATTCACTTCACCACACGGACAACGCTGTGGGAGACCCTTCGCCACACGGATTTACAACACTGTTGGAGACCATTCACCACAAGGAGAGCACTGTGTGAGACCCATCACCACACGGTGTGACAGAACTGTGGGAGATCTTTGACCACAAGGATAGCACTGTGGGAATCCCTTCACCACATGGACTGACAGCACTGTGGGAGACCCTTCGCCACACAGACTGACCGCACTGTGGGAGACCCTTCGCCACACGGACTAACATCTCTGTGGGAGTTCCTTCACCACACGGATTGACGGCAGAGTGGGAGACCCTTCAACACATGGACTGACAACACGTTTGGAGACCCTTCAACACATGGAATGAGAGGACTGTGGGAGAAACTTCTCAACAAGGGCAGCCCTGTGAGAGACGCTTCACCACACGGAGTGACAGAACTGTGTGAGACCCTTGACCACAAGGACAGCACTGCGAGACCCATCACCACACGGACAGAAAGCATTGTGGGAGAGCCTTCACCACACGGACTGACAGCTCTGTGAGAGTCCCTTCACCATGAGGACTGACAACACTGTGGGAGTCACTTCACCACACGGACTGACAGCACTTTGTGATCATGTTCACAATACGGACTGACAGCACTGTAGGATCATCTTCACCACACGGACTGACAGCACTTTCGGAGATCCTTCACCACACGGACTGACAGCTCTTTGGGAAACCTTCACCACACGTACTGACAGTACTGTGGGAGACCCTGCACCACACGGACTGACAGCACTGTTGGAGATCCTTCACCACACGGTCTGACATCACTGTGTGAAACCCTTCACCACACGGACTGACAGCAATGTGGGAGAACCTTCACCACACGGACTGACAGGACTGTGGGACTCCCTTCACCACATGTACTGACAGCACTGTGGGAGACCCATGACCTTATGGACTGATGGCACTGTGGGAGACCCTTCACCACACGGATTGACAGCACTGTGTGAGTCCCTTCACCACACGGGCAGCACTGTTGGAGACGATTCACCACACGTTCTGATAGCATTGTGGGAGTCCCTTCACCAGACGGACTGACAGCATTGTGGGATACCCTTCAACACAGGGACTGACAGCACTGTGGGCGACGCTTCACCACATGGACAGCAATGTGGGAGACACTTCACCACACGGACTGACAGCACTCTGGGAAACACTTCATCAAACGGACTGATAGCACTGTGGGAGACCCTTCAACACACAGACTGACAGCACTGTGGGAGTCTCTTCACCACATGGAATGACAGCACTGTGGGAGACCCTTCGCCACACAGACTGACCGCACTGTGGGAGACCCTTCACCACACGGACTAACATCACTGTGGGAGTTCCTTCACCACACGGATTGACGGCAGATTGGGAGATCCTTCACCACACGGACTGACAGCACTGTGGGAGACTCTTCACCACACGGACTGTCAGCACTGAGGGTTACCCTTCACCACACGGACTAACAGCTCTGTGAGTGTGCGTTCCCCACATGGTCTGACGGCACAGTTGTGGACCCTTCACCACACGGACTGACAGGACTGTGGGAGACCCTTCACCACACCGACAGCAAAGTGGGAGACCCTTCACCACACGGGCTGTCAGCACTGAGGGTCACCCTTCACCACACGGACTAACAGCTCTGTGAGTGTGCGTTCCCCACATGGTCTGATGGCACAGTGGTGGACCCTTCACCACACGGACTGACAGCACTGTGGGAGACTCTTCAACACAGGGACTGACAGCAATGAGGGAGTCCCATCACCACACGGACAGCCCTGTAGGAGACCCGTCACCACTCGGACTGACAGCACTGTGGGAGACCCTTCACCACGCCGACTGAGAGCACTGTGGGAGTCCCTTCACCACACGGACAGCATTGTGGGAGTACATTCACCACACAGACTGACCGCACTGCGGTAGACACTTCACCACACGGACTGACATCACTGTGTGAGTTCCTTCACCACACGGATTGATGGCAGAGTGGGAGACCCTTCACCACATGGACTGACAACACGGTTGGAGACCCTTCAACACATGGAATGAGAGGACTGTGGGAGAAACTTCTCAAAAAGGGCAGCCCTGTGAGAGACGCTTCACCACACGGAGTGACAGAACTGTGTGAGTCCCTTGACCACAAGGACAGCACTGCGAGACCCATCACCACACTGACAGACAGCACTGTGGGAGACCCTTCACCACATGGACTGAGAGCAATGTGGGAGACCCTTCACCACACGGCTTGACAGCTCTGTGAGAGTCCCTTCACCATGAGGATTGACAACACTGTGGGAGTCACTTCACCACACGGACTGACAGCACTGTGTGATCATGTTCACCACACGGATTGACAGCACTGTGGGAGCCCCTTCACCACACGGGCTGACAGCACTGTGGGAGTCCGTTCACCACACGAACAGTACTGTGGGAGACACTTCACCACACGGACTGACAACATTCTTGGAGACCGTTCAACACATGGACTGAGAGGAGTGTGGGAGACCCTTCACAACAAGGGCAGGCCTGTGAGAGATGCTTCACCACACGGAGTGACAGAACTGTGGGAGATCCTTGACCACAAGGACAGCACTGCGAGACCCATCACCACACGGACTGACTGCACTGTGGAAGACCCTTCAACTCACGAACAGCACTGTGGGTGTCCATTCACCAAACACACTGACAGCACTGTGGGAGACACTTCAACACACGGACTGACAGCACTGTGGGAGACCCTTCACCACAAGGAATGACAGCGCTGTGGGAGACGCATCACCCCAAGTACTGACAGCACTGTTGGAGACCTTCACCACACGGAGTTACAGCACTGTGGGAGTCCCTTCACCAAACGGACTGACGGCAGAGTGGGTGACCCTTCACCACAAGACTGACAGCAATGTTGGACACCCTTCACACACGAACTGACAGAACTGTTGGAGACCCTTCACCACACGGACTGACAGGACTGTGGCAGACCCTTCACCACACCGACAGCACAGTGGCAGACCCTTCGCCACACGGACTGTCAGCACTGAGGGTAACCATTCACCACACGGACTAACAGCTCTGTGAGTGTCCGTTCCCCACAAGGTCTGACGGCACAGTGGTGGACCCTTCACCACATGAACTGACAGCACTGTGGGAGACTCTTCACCACACGGAATGACAGCACTGTGGGAGTCCCTTCACCTCGAGGACAGCATTGTGGGTGACCCTTCACCACTCGGACTGACAGCACTGTGGGAGACCCTTCACCACGCCGACTGACAGCACTGTGGGAGTCCCTTCACTACACGGACAGCATTGTGGGAGTACATTCACCGAACAGACTGACCGCACTGAGGGAGACACTTCACCACACGGACTGACATCACTGTGTGTGTTCCTTCACCACACGGATTGAAGGCAGAGTGGGAGACCCTTCACCACATGGACTGATAACACTGATGGAAACCCTTCACCACATGGACTGAAAGCACTGTGGGAATCCCTTCACCACATGGGCTGACAGCACTGTGGGAGTCCCTTATCCACACGAACAGCACTGAGGGAAACCCTTCACCACACGGACTGACAACACTGTTGGAGACCATTCAACACATGGAATGAGGGGACTGTGGGAGATCTTTGACAACAAGGACAGCACTGCGAGACCCATCACCACACTGACAGACAGCACTGTGGGAGACCCTTCACCACACGGACTGACAGCAATGTGGGAGACCCTTCACCACACGGACTGACATCTCTGTGAGAGTCCCTTCCCCATGAGGACTGACAGCACTGTGGAGTCAATTCACCACAGGAAAGACTGCACTGTGTGATCATGTTCACCACACGGACTGATAGCACTGTGGGATCATCTTCACCACACTGACTGACAGCACTGTGGGAGACCCTTCACCACACGGACTGACAGCACTGTTGGAGATCCTTCACCACACGGTTTGACATCACTGTGTGAAACCCCTCACCACACGGACTGACATCACTGTGGGACTCCCTTCGTCACAGGTACTGACAGCAATGTGGGAGACCCATGACCATATGGACTGATTGCACTGTGGGAGACCCTTCACCACGCGGAGTGACAGCACTGTGGGAGTCCCTTCACCAGACGGACTGACAGCAATGTGGGAGACCCATGACCATATGGACTGATTGCACTGTGGGAGACCCTTCACCACGCGGAGTGACAGCACTGTGGGAGTCCCTTCACCAGTCAGACTGACAGCAATCCGGGAGTCCCTTCACCACACGGACTGACAGCACTGTGGGAGATGCTTCACCACACAGACAGCACTGTGGGAGACCCTTCACCACACGGACTGACCGCACTGTGGGAGTCCCTTCACCACACGGACTGACAGCACTGTGGGAGTCCCTTCACCACACGGACTGACAACACTATTGGAGACCCTTCAACACATGGATTGAGAGGACTGAGGGAGACCCTTCACAACAAGGGCAGCCCTGTGAGAGATACTTCACCACACGGAGTGACAACACTGTGGGAGACCCTTCACCTCACGGTCTGACAGCAGTGTGGGAGACTCTTCACCACACGGACTGACAGCTCTCTGAGAGTCCCTTCACCACAAGGACTGACAGCACTGTGGGAGTCACTTCACCACACGGACTGACAGCACTGTGGGATCATGGTCACCACACGGACTGTCAGCACTTTGGGAGATCCTTGACCACAAGGACAGCATTGTGCGAGACCCATCACCACACGGACTGACTGCACTGTGGGAGACCCTTCAACTCACGAACAGCACTGAGGGGGTCCATTAACCAAACAGACTGACAGCACTGTGGGAGACACTTCAACACACGGACTGACAGCGCTGTGGGAGACCCTTCACCACAAGGACTGACAGCGATGTGGAAGAGGCGTCACTCCAAGGACTGACAGCTCTTTGGGACATCCTTCACCACACCGACTGACAGCACTGTCGGAGACCTTCAACAAACGGAGTTACAGCACGGTGGGGGTCCCTTCGGCACACAGTTTCACAGCACTGTGGGAGACCCTTCACCAAACGGACAGACGGCAGAGTGGGTGACCCTTCACCACAAGACTGACAGCAATGTTGGACACACTTCACCACACGGACTGACAGCACTTTTGGAGACCCTTCACCACACGGACTGACAGCACTGTGGGAGATCCTTCACCACACGGACCAACAGCTCTGTGAGTGTCCGTTCCCCACAAGGTCTGACGGCACAGTGGTATACCCTTCACCACACGGACTGACAGCACTGAGGGAGACTCTTCACCACACGGACTGAAAGCACTTTGGGAGTCCCTTAACCACACGGACAGCACTGTGGGAGACGCTTCACCACTCGGACTGACAGCACTGTGGGAGACCCTTCACCACACCGACTGACAGCACTGTGGGAGTCACTTCACCACACGGACAGCAATGTGGGAGACCCTTCAGCACTCGGACTGACAGCACTGTGGGAGACCCTTCACCACACCGACTAACAGCACTGTGTGAATCACTTCACCACACGGACAGCACTGTGGGAGACCCTTCACCACACCGACTGACAGCACCGAGGAAGTCCCTTCACCACACGGACTGTCAGCACTGTGGGTCACCCTTCACCACACGGACTAACAGCTCTGTGAGTGATCCTTCCCCACATGATCTGACGGCGCAGTGGTAGACCCTTCACCATTCGGACTGACAGCACTGTGGGAGACTCTTCACCACACCGACTTACAAGCACTGTGGGAGTCCCTTCACCACACGGGCAGCACTGTTGGAGACCATTCACCACACGGACTGACAGCACTGTGGGTGACCCTTTGTCACACAGACTGACCGCACTGTGGGAGACACTTCATCACACGGACTTACATCACTGTGTGAGTTCATTCACCACACGGATTGATGGCAGAATGGGAGACCCTTCACCACAAGGACAGACAACACTGATGAACACCCTTCACCACACGGAGTGACAGAACTGTGGGAGACCCTTGACCACAAGGACAGCACTGCGAGACACATCACCACACGAACACACAGCACTGTGGGAGACTCTTCACCTCACGGACTGACAGCAATGTGGGAGACCCTTCACCACATGGACTGACAGCTCTGTGAGAGTCCCTTCACCACAAGGACTGACAGCACTGTGGGAGTCACTTCACCACACGGACTGACAGCACTGTGGGATCATGTTCACCACACGGACTGACAGTACTGTGGGAGACCCTTCACCACACGGACTGACAACACTGTTGGAGACCCTTCAACACATGGATTGAGAGGACTGTGGGAGACCCTTCACAACAAGTGCACCTCTGTGAGAGATGCTTCACCACACGGAGTGACAGAACGTGGGAGACTCTTGACCACAAGGACAGCACTGCGAGACACATCACCACACGGACAGACAGCACTGTGGGAGATCCTTCACCTCACTGACTGACATCAATGTGGGAGAGTCTTCACCACACGGACTGACAGCTCCGTGAGAGTCCCTTCACCACAAGGACTGACAGAACTGTGGGAGTCACTTCACCACACAGACTGACAGCACTGTGGGATCATGTTCACCACACGGACTGACAGCACTGTGGGAGATCCTTGACCACAACGACAGCACTGTGCGAGACCCATCACCACACGGACTGTCTGCTCTGTGGGAGAACCTTCAGCTCACGAACCGCACTGTGGGAGTCCCTTCAACACACAGGCTGACAGCACTGTGGGAATCCCTTCACCACACGAACAGCCCATTGAGAGACGCTTCACCACACGGAATGACAGAACTGTGTGAGACCATTGACCACAAGGACAGCACTGCGAGACCGATTACCACATGGACAGACAGCACTGTGGGAGACCCTTCACCACATGGACTGACAGCAATGTGGGAGATCCTTCACCACACGGACTGACAGCTCTGTGAGAGTCCCTTCACCACGAGGACTGACAGCAATGTGGGTTCATGTTCACCACACGGACTGACAGTACTGTGGGAGACCCTTAACCACACGGACTGACAACACTGTTGGAGACCCTTCAACACATGGATTGAGAGGACTGTGGGAGACCCTTCACAACAAGTGCACCTCTGTGAGAGATGCTTCACCACACGGAGTGACAGAACGTGGGAGACTCTTGACCACAAGGACAGCACTGCGAGACACATCACCACACGGACAGACAGCACTGTGGGAGATCCTTCACCTCACTGACTGACATCAATGTGGGAGAGTCTTCACCACACGGACTGACAGCTCCGTGAGAGTCCCTTCACCTCACGGTCTGACAGCAATGTGGCCACTCTTCACCACACGGACTGACAGCTCTCTGAGAGTCCCTTCACGACAAGTACTGACAGCACTGTGGGAGTCACTTCACCACACGGACTGACAGCACTGTTGGAGATCCTTCACCACACGGTTTGACATCACTGTGTGAAACCCCTCACCACACGGACTGACATCACTGTGGGACTCCCTTCGTCACAGGTACTGACAGCAATGTGGGAGACCCATGACCATATGGACTGATTGCACTGTGGGAGACCCTTCACCACGCGGAGTGACAGCACTGTGGGAGTCCCTTCACCAGACGGACTGACAGCATTGTGGGATACCCTTCAACACAGGGACTGACAGCACTGTGGGAGTCCCTTCACCAGTCAGACTGACAGCAATCTGGGAGTCCCTTCACCACACGGACTGACAGCACTGTGGGAGATGCTTCACCACACAGACAGCACTGTGGGAGACCCTTCACCACACGGACTGACCGCACTGTGGGAGTCCCTTCACCACACGGACTGACAGCACTGTGGGAGTCCCTTCACCACACGGACTGACAACACTATTGGAGACCCTTCAACACATGGATTGAGAGGACTGAGGGAGACCCTTCACAACAAGGGCAGCCCTGTGAGAGATACTTCACCACACGGAGTGACAACACTGTGGGAGACCCTTCACCTCACGGTCTGACAGCAGTGTGGGAGACTCTTCACCACACGGACTGACAGCTCTCTGAGAGTCCCTTCACCACAAGGACTGACAGCACTGTGGGAGTCACTTCACCACACGGACTGACAGCACTGTGGGATCATGGTCACCACACGGACTGTCAGCACTTTGGGAGATCCTTGACCACAAGGACAGCATTGTGCGAGACCCATCACCACACGGACTGACTGCACTGTGGGAGACCCTTCAACTCACGAACAGCACTGAGGGGGTCCATTAACCAAACAGACTGACAGCACTGTGGGAGACACTTCAACACACGGACTGACAGCGCTGTGGGAGACCCTTCACCACAAGGACTGACAGCGATGTGGAAGAGGCGTCACCCCAAGGACTGACAGCTCTTTGGGACATCCTTCACCACACCGACTGACAGCACTGTCGGAGACCTTCAACAAACGGAGTTACAGCACGGTGGGGGTCCCTTCGGCACACAGTTTCACAGCACTGTGGGAGACCCTTCACCAAACGGACAGACGGCAGAGTGGGTGACCCTTCACCACAAGACTGACAGCAATGTTGGACACACTTCACCACACGGACTGACAGCACTTTTGGAGACCCTTCACCACACGGACTGACAGCACTGTGGGAGATCCTTCACCACACGGACCAACAGCTCTGTGAGTGTCCGTTCCCCACAAGGTCTGACGGCACAGTGGTATACCCTTCACCACACGGACTGACAGCACTGAGGGAGACTCTTCACCACACGGACTGAAAGCACTTTGGGAGTCCCTTAACCACACGGACAGCACTGTGGGAGACGCTTCACCACTCGGACTGACAGCACTGTGGGAGACCCTTCACCACACCGACTGACAGCACTGTGGGAGTCACTTCACCACACGGACAGCAATGTGGGAGACCCTTCAGCACTCGGACTGACAGCACTGTGGGAGACCCTTCACCACACCGACTAACAGCACTGTGTGAATCACTTCACCACACGGACAGCACTGTGGGAGACCCTTCACCACACCGACTGACAGCACCGAGGAAGTCCCTTCACCACACGGACTGTCAGCACTGTGGGTCACCCTTCACCACACGGACTAACAGCTCTGTGAGTGATCCTTCCCCACATGATCTGACGGCGCAGTGGTAGACCCTTCACCATTCGGACTGACAGCACTGTGGGAGACTCTTCACCACACCGACTTACAAGCACTGTGGGAGTCACTTCACCACACGGACAGCAATGTGGGAGACCCTTCAGCACTCGGACTGACAGCACTGTGGGAGACCCTTCACCACACCGACTAACAGCACTGTGTGAATCACTTCACCACACGGACAGCACTGTGGGAGACCCTTCACCACACCGACTGACAGCACCGAGGAAGTCCCTTCACCACACGGACTGTCAGCATTGTGGGTCACCCTTCACCACACGGACTAACAGCTCTGTGAGTGTCCCTTCCCCACATGATCTGACGGCGCAGTGGTAGACCCTTCACCATTCGGACTGACAGCACTGTGGGAGACTCTTCACCACACCGACTTACAAGCACTGTGGGAGTCCCTTCACCACACGGGCAGCACTGTTGGAGACCATTCACCACACGGACTGACAGCACTGTGGGTGACCCTTTGTCACACAGACTGACCGCACTGTGGGAGACACTTCATCACACGGACTTACATCACTGTGTGAGTTCATTCACCACACGGATTGATGGCAGAATGGGAGACCCTTCACCACAAGGACAGACAACACTGATGAACACCCTTCACCACACGGAGTGACAGAACTGTGGGAGACCCTTGACCACAAGGACAGCACTGCGAGACACATCACCACACGAACACACAGCACTGTGGGAGACTCTTCACCTCACGGACTGACAGCAATGTGGGAGACCCTTCACCACATGGACTGACAGCTCTGTGAGAGTCCCTTCACCACAAGGACTGACAGCACTGTGGGAGTCACTTCACCACACGGACTGACAGCACTGTGGGATCATGTTCACCACACGGACTGACAGTACTGTGGGAGACCCTTCACCACACGGACTGACAACACTGTTGGAGACCCTTCAACACATGGATTGAGAGGACTGTGGGAGACCCTTCACAACAAGTGCACCTCTGTGAGAGATGCTTCACCACACGGAGTGACAGAACGTGGGAGACTCTTGACCACAAGGACAGCACTGCGAGACACATCACCACACGGACAGACAGCACTGTGGGAGATCCTTCACCTCACTGACTGACATCAATGTGGGAGAGTCTTCACCACACGGACTGACAGCTCCGTGAGAGTCCCTTCACCACAAGGACTGACAGAACTGTGGGAGTCACTTCACCACACAGACTGACAGCACTGTGGGATCATGTTCACCACACGGACTGACAGCACTGTGGGAGATCCTTGACCACAACGACAGCACTGTGCGAGACCCATCACCACACGGACTGTCTGCTCTGTGGGAGAACCTTCAGCTCACGAACCGCACTGTGGGAGTCCCTTCAACACACAGGCTGACAGCACTGTGGGAATCCCTTCACCACACGAACAGCCCATTGAGAGACGCTTCACCACACGGAATGACAGAACTGTGTGAGACCATTGACCACAAGGACAGCACTGCGAGACCGATTACCACATGGACAGACAGCACTGTGGGAGACCCTTCACCACATGGACTGACAGCAATGTGGGAGATCCTTCACCACACGGACTGACAGCTCTGTGAGAGTCCCTTCACCACGAGGACTGACAGCAATGTGGGTTCATGTTCACCACACGGACTGACAGTACTGTGGGAGACCCTTAACCACACGGACTGACAACACTGTTGGAGACCCTTCAACACATGGATTGAGAGGACTGTGGGAGACCCTTCACAACAAGTGCACCTCTGTGAGAGATGCTTCACCACACGGAGTGACAGAACGTGGGAGACTCTTGACCACAAGGACAGCACTGCGAGACACATCACCACACGGACAGACAGCACTGTGGGAGATCCTTCACCTCACTGACTGACATCAATGTGGGAGAGTCTTCACCACACGGACTGACAGCTCCGTGAGAGTCCCTTCACCTCACGGTCTGACAGCAATGTGGCCACTCTTCACCACACGGACTGACAGCTCTCTGAGAGTCCCTTCACGACAAGTACTGACAGCACTGTGGGAGTCACTTCACCACACTGACTGACAGCACTGTGGGAGACCCTTCACCACACGGACTGACAGCACTGTTGGAGATCCTTCACCACACGGTTTGACATCACTGTGTGAAACCCCTCACCACACGGACTGACATCACTGTGGGACTCCCTTCGTCACAGGTACTGACAGCAATGTGGGAGACCCATGACCATATGGACTGATTGCACTGTGGGAGACCCTTCACCACGCGGAGTGACAGCACTGTGGGAGTCCCTTCACCAGACGGACTGACAGCATTGTGGGATACCCTTCAACACAGGGACTGACAGCACTGTGGGAGTCCCTTCACCAGTCAGACTGACAGCAATCTGGGAGTCCCTTCACCACACGGACTGACAGCACTGTGGGAGATGCTTCACCACACAGACAGCACTGTGGGAGACCCTTCACCACACGGACTGACCGCACTGTGGGAGTCCCTTCACCACACGGACTGACAGCACTGTGGGAGTCCCTTCACCACACGGACTGACAACACTATTGGAGACCCTTCAACACATGGATTGAGAGGACTGAGGGAGACCCTTCACAACAAGGGCAGCCCTGTGAGAGATACTTCACCACACGGAGTGACAACACTGTGGGAGACCCTTCACCTCACGGTCTGACAGCAGTGTGGGAGACTCTTCACCACACGGACTGACAGCTCTCTGAGAGTCCCTTCACCACAAGGACTGACAGCACTGTGGGAGTCACTTCACCACACGGACTGACAGCACTGTGGGCGTCCCTTCACCACACGAACAGCACTGTGGGAGACCCTTAACCACACGGACTGACAACACTGTTGGAGACCCTTCAACACATGGATTGAGAGGACTGTGGGAGACCCTTCACAACAAGTGCACCTCTGTGAGAGATGCTTCACCACACGGAGTGACAGAACGTGGGAGACTCTTGACCACAAGGACAGCACTGCGAGACACATCACCACACGGACAGACAGCACTGTGGGAGATCCTTCACCTCACTGACTGACATCAATGTGGGAGAGTCTTCACCACACGGACTGACAGCTCCGTGAGAGTCCCTTCACCTCACGGTCTGACAGCAATGTGGCCACTCTTCACCACACGGACTGACAGCTCTCTGAGAGTCCCTTCACGACAAGTACTGACAGCACTGTGGGAGTCACTTCACCACACGGACTGACAGCACTGTGGGAGACCCTTCACCTCACGGTCTGACAGCAATGTGGGCGACTCTTCACCACACGGACTGACAGCTCTCTGAGAGTCCCTTCACCACAAGGACTGACAGTACTGTGGGAGACCCTTCACCACATGGACTGACAGCACTCTGGGAAACCCTTCATCAAACGGACTGATAGCACTGTGGGAGACACTTCAACACACGGACTGACAGCGCTGTGGTAGACCCTTCACCACAAGGACTGACAGCGCTGTGGAAGACGCATCACCCCAAGGACTGACAGCACTGTGGGAGATACGTTACCACACGGACTGACAGCACTGTTGGAGACCTTCACCACACGGAGTTACAGCACTGTGGGGGTCCCTTCGGCACACAGTTTCACAGCACTGTGGGAGACGCTTCACCAAACGGACTGACGGCAGAGTGGGTGACCCTTCACCACAAGACTGACAGCAATGTTGGACACCCTTCACCACACGGACTGACAGCACTGTTGGAGACCCTTCACCACACGGACTAACAGCAATGTGGGAGACCCTTCACCACACGGACGAACAGCTCTGTGAGTGTCCGTTCCCCACAAGGTCTGACGGCACAGTGGTAGACCCTTCACCACACGGACTGACAGCACTGTGGGAGACTCTTCACCACACGGACTGAAAGCACTTTGGGAGACCCTTCACCACACCGACTAACAGCACTGTGGGAGACACTTCATCACACGGACTAACATCACTGTGTGAGTTCATTCACCACACGGATTGATGGCAGAATGGGAGACCCTTCACCACAAGGACAGACAACACTGATGAACACCCTTCACTACATGGACTGAAAGCACTGTGGGAGTCCCTTCACCACACGGGCTAACAGCACTGTGGGCGTCCCTTCACCACACGAACAGCACTGTGGGAGACCCTTCACCACACGGACTCACAACACTGTTGGAGACCCTTCAACACATGGATTGAGAGGACTGTGGGAGACCCTTCACAACGAGGGCAGCCCTGTGAGAGATGCTTCACCACACGGAGTGACAGAACTGTAGGAGACCCTTGACCACAAGGACAGCACTGCGAGACACATCACCACACGAACACACAGCACTGTGGGAGACTCTTCACCTCACGAACTGACAGCAATGTGGGAGACCCTTCACCACATGGACTGACAGCTCTGTGAGAGTCCCTTCACCACAAGGACTGACAGCACTGTGGGAGTCACTTCACCACACGGACTGACAGCACTGTGGGATCATGTTCACCACACGGACTGACAGTACTGTGGGAGACCCTTCACCACACGAACTTACAACACTGTTGGAGACCCTTCAACACATGGATTGAGAGAACTGTGGGAGACCCTTCACAACAAGTGCAGCTCTGTGAGAGATGCTTCACCACACGGAGTGACAGAACGTGGGAGACACTTGACCACAAGGACAGCACTGCGAGACACATCACCACACGGACAGACAGCACTGTGGGAGATCCTTCACCTCACTGACTGACATCAATGTGGGAGAGTCTTCACCACACGGACTGACAGCTCCATGAGAGTCCCTTCACCACAAGGACTGACAGAACTGTGGGAGTCACTTCACCACACAGACTGACAGCACTGTGGGATCATGTTCACCACACGGACTTGCAGCACTGTGGGAGATCCTTGACCACAACGACAGCACTGTGCGAGACCCATCACCACACGGACTGTCTGCTCTGTGGGAGAACCTTCAGCTCACGAACCGCACTGTGGGAGTCCCTTCAACACACAGGCTGACAGCACTGTGGGAATCCCTTCACCACACGAACAGCCCTGTGAGAGACGCTTCACCACACGGAATGACAGAACTGTGTGAGACCCTTGACCACAAGGACAGCACTGCGAGACCGATTACCACACGGACAGACAGCACTGTGGGAGACCCTTCACCACATGGACTGACAGCAATGTGGGAGATCCTTCACCACACGGACTGACAGCACTCTGTGATCATGTTCACCAAGCAGACTGACAGCACTGTGGGATCATCTTCACCACACAACTGACAGCCCTTTCGGAGATCCTTCACCACACGGACTGACAGTTCTTTGGGAAATCCTTCACCACACGTACTGACAGCACTGTGGGAGACCCTTCACCTCACGGTCTGACAGCAATGTGGCCACTCTTCACCACACGGACTGACAGCTCTCTGAGAGTCCCTTCACCACAAGTACTGACAGCACTGTGGGAGTCACTTCACCACACGGACTGACAGCACTGTGGGAGACCCTTCACCTCACGGTCTGACAGCAATGTGGGCGACTCTTCACCACACGGACTGACAGCTCTCTGAGAGTCCCTTCACCACAAGGACTGACAGCACTCTGGGAAACCCTTCATCAAACGGACTGATAGCACTGTGGGAGACACTTCAACACACGGACTGACAGCGCTGTGGTAGACCCTTCACCACAAGGACTGACAGCGCTGTGGAAGACGCATCACCCCAAGGACTGACAGCACTGTGGGAGATACTTTACCACACGGACTGACAGCACTGTTGGAGACCTTCACCACACGGAGTTACAGCACTGTGGGGGTCCCTTCGGCACACAGTTTCACAGCACTGTGGGAGACGCTTCACCAAACGGACTGACGGCAGAGTGAGTGACCCTTCACCACAAGACTGACAGCAATGTTAGACACCCTTCACCACACGGACTGACAGCACTGTTGGAGACCCTTCACCACACGGACTAACAGCAATGTGGGAGACCCTTCACCACACGGACTAACAGCTCTGTGAGTGTCCGTTCCCCACAAGGTCTGATGGCACAGTGGTAGACCCTTCACCACACGGACTGACAGCACTGTGGGAGACTCTTCACCACACGGACTGAAAGCACATTGGGAGTCCCTTAACCACACGGACAGGACTGTGGGAGACCCTTCACCACTCGGACTGACAGCACTGTGGGAGACCCTTCACCACACCGACTGACAGCACTGTGGGAGTCACTTCACCAGACGGACAGCGTTGTGGGAGACCCTTCAGCACTCGGACTGACAGAACTGTGGGAGACCCTTCACCACACCGACTAACAGCACTGTGTGAATCAATTCACCACATGGACTGTCAGCACTGTGGGTCACCTTTCACCACACGGACTAACAGCTCTGTGAGTGTCCCTTCCTCACATGGTCTGACGGCGCAGTGGTAGACCCTTCACCACACGGACTGACAGCTCTGTGGGAGACTCTTCACCACACGGACTGAAAGCACTGTGGGAGTCCCTTCAACACACGGACATCACTGTGGGAGACCCTTCACCATTCGGACTGACAGCACTGTGGGAGACTCTTCACCACACCGACTTACAAGCATTGTGGGAGTCCCTTCACCACACGGGCAGCACTCTTGGAGACCATTCACCACACGGACTGACAGCACTGTGGGAGACCCTTTGTCACACAGACTGACCGCACTGTGGGAGACACTTCATCACACGGACTAACATCACTGTGTGAGTTCATTCACCACACGGATTGATGGCAGAATGGGAGACCCTTCACCACAAGGACAGACAACACTGATGAACACCCTTCACCACATGGACTGAAAGCACTGTGGGAGTCCCTTCACCACACGGGCTAACAGCACTGTGGGCGTCCCTTCACCACACGAACAGCACTGTGGGAGACCCTTCACCACACGGACTCACAACACTGTTGGAGACCCTTCAACACATGGATTGAGAGGAATGTGGGAGACCCTTCACAACCAGGGCAGCCCTGTGAGAGATGCTTCACCACACGGAGTGACAGAACTGTGGGAGACCCTTGACCACAAGGACAGCACTGCGAGACACATCACCACACGAACACACAGCACTGTGGGAGACTCTTCACCTCACGGACTGACAGCAATGTGGGAGACCCTTCACCACATGGACTGACAGCTCTGTGAGAGTCCCTTCACCACAAGGACTGACAGCACTGTGGGAGTCACTTCACCACACGGACTGACAGCACTGTGGGATCATGTTCACCACACGGACTGACAGTACTGTGGGAGACCCTTCACCACACGGACTGACAACACTGTTGGAGACCCTTCAACACATGGATTGAGAGGACTGTGGGAGACCCTTCACAACAAGTGCAGCTCTGTGAGAGATGCTTCACCACACGGAGTGACAGAACGTGGGAGACACTTGACCACAAGGACAGCACTGCGAGACACATCACCACACGGACAGACAGCACTGTGGGAGATCCTTCACCTCACTGACTGACATCAATGTGGGAGAGTCTTCACCACACGGACTGACAGCTCCGTGAGAGTCCCTTCACCACAAGGACTGACAGAACTGTGGGAGTCACTTCACCACACAGACTGACAGCACTGTGGGATCATGTTCACCACACGGACTGACAGCACTGTGGGAGATCCTTGACCACAACGACAGCACTGTGCGAGACCCATCACCACACGGAATGTCTGCTCTGTGGGAGAACCTTCAGCTCACGAACCGCACTGTGGGTGTCCCTTCAACACACAGGCTGACAGCACTGTGGGAATCCCTTCACCACACGAACAGCCCTGTGAGAGACGCTTCACCACACGGAATGACAGAACTGTGTGAGACCCTTGACCACAAGGACAGCACTGCGAGACCGATTACCACACGGACAGACAGCACTGTGGGAGACCCTTCACCACATGGACTGACAGCAATGTGTGAGATCCTTCACCACACGGACTGACAGCTCTGTGAGAGTCCCTTCACCACGAGGACTGACAGCAATGTGGTGTCACTTCACCACACGGACTGACAGCACTCTGTGATCATGTTCACCAAGCAGACTGACAGCACTGTGGGATCATCTTCACCAGACAACTGACAGCCCTTTCGGAGATCCTTCACCACACGGACTGACAGCTCTTTGGGAAATCCTTCACCACACGTACTGACAGCACTGTGGGAGACCCTTCACCTCACGGTCTGACAGCAATGTGGCCACTCTTCACCACACGGACTGACAGCTCTCTGAGAGTCCCTTCACGACAAGTACTGACAGCACTGTGGGAGTCACTTCACCACACGGACTGACAGCACTGTGGGAGACCCTTCACCTCACGGTCTGACAGCAATGTAGGCGACTGTTCACCACACTGACTGACAGCTCTCTGAGAGTCCCTTCACCACAAGGACTGACAGTACTGTGGGAGACCCTTCACCACATGGACTGACAGCACTCTGGGAAACCCTTCATCAAACGGACTGATAGCACTGTGGGAGACACTTCAACACACGGACTGACAGCGCTGTGGTAGACCCTTCACCACAAGGACTGACAGCGCTGTGGAAGACGCATCACCCCAAGGACTGACAGCACTGTGGGAGATACTTTACCACACGGACTGACAGCACTGTTGGAGACCTTCACCACACGGAGTTACAGCACTGTGGGGGTCCCTTCGGCACACAGTTTCACAGCACTGTGGGAGACGCTTCACCAAACGGACTGACGGCAGAGTGAGTGACCCTTCACCACAAGACTGACAGCAATGTTGGACACCCTTCACCACACGGACTGACAGCACTGTTGGAGACCCTTCACCACACGGACTAACAGCAATGTGGGAGACCCTTCACCACACGGACTAACAGCTCTGTGAGTGTCCGTTCCCCACAAGGTCTGACGGCACAGTGGTAGACCCTTCACCACACGGACTGACAGCACTGTGGGAGACTCTTCACCACACGGACTGAAAGCACTTTGGGAGTCCCTTAACCACACGGACAGGACTGTGGGAGACGCTTCAGCAATCGGACTGACAGCACTGTGGGAGACCCTTCACCACACCGACTAACAGCACTGTGTGAATCAATTCACCACACGGACTGTCAGCACTGTGGGTCACCTTTCACCACACGGACTAACAGCTCTGTGAGTGTCCCTTCCCCACATGGTCTGACGGCGCAGTGGTAGACCCTTTACCACACGGACTGACAGCTCTGTGGGAGACTCTTCACCACACGGACTGAAAGCACTGTGGGAGTCCCTTCAACACACGGACAGCACTGTGGGAGACTCTTCACCACACCGACTTACAAGCACTGTGGGAGTCCCTTCACCACACGGGCAGCACTCTTGGAGACCATTCACCACACGGACTGACAGCACTGTGGCAGACCCTTTGTCACACAGACTGACCGCACTGTGGGAGACACTTCATCACACGGACTAACATCACTGTGTGAGTTCATTCACCACACGGATTGATGGCAGAATGGGAGACCCTTCACTACAAGGACAGACAACACTGATGAACACCCTTCACCACATGGACTGAAAGCACTGTGGGAGTCCCTTCACCACACGGGCTAACAGTACTGTGGGCGTCCCTTCACCACACGAACAGCACTGTGGGAGACCCTTCACCACACGGACTCACAACAATGTTGGAGACCCTTCAACAAATGGATTGAGAGGACTGTGGGAGACCCTTCACAACCAGGGCAGCCCTGTGAGAGATGCTTCACCACACGGATTGACAGAACTGTGGGAGACCCTTGACCACAAGCATAGCACTGCGAGACATATCACCACACGAACACACAGCACTGTGGGAGACCCTTCACCTCACGGACTAACAGCAATGTGGGAGACCCTTCACTACATGGACTGACAGCTCTGTGAGAGTCCCTTCACCACAAGGACTGACAGCACTGTGGGAGTCACTTCACCACACGGACTGACAGCACTGTGGGATCATGTTCACCACACGGACTGACAGTACTGTGGGAGACCCTTCACCACACGGACTGACAACACTGTTGGAGACCCTTCAACACATGGATTGAGAGGACTGTGAGAGACCCTTCACAACAAGTGCAGCCCTGTGAGATATGCTTCACCACACGGAGTGACAGAACCGTGGGAGACACTTGACCACAAGGACAGCACTGCGAGACCCATCACCACACGGACAGACAGCACTGTGGGAGATCCTTCACCTCACTGACTGACATCAATGTGGGAGAGTCTTCACCACACGGACTGACAGCTCTGTGAGAGTCCCTTCACCACAAGGACTGAGAGAACTGTGGGAGTCACTTCACCACATAAACTGACAGCACTGTGGGATCATGTTCACCACACGGACTGACAGCACTGTGGGAGATCCTTGACCACAACGACAGCAGTGTGCGAGACTCATCACCACACGGACTGACTGCTCTGTGGGAGAACCTTCAACTCACGAACCGCACTGTGGGAGTCCCTTCAACACACAGGCTGACAGCACTATGGGAATCCCTTCACCACACCAACAGCCCTGTGAGAGACGATTCACCACAAGGAATGACAGAACTGTGTGAGACCCTTGACCACAAGGACAGCACTGCGAGACCAATTACCACACGGACAGACAGCGCTGTGGGAGACCCTTCACCACATGGACTGACAGCAATGTGGGAGACCCTTCACCACACGGACTGACAGCTCTGTGAGAGTCCCTTCACCACGAGGACTGACAGCAATGTGGGTGTCACTTCACCACACGGACTGACAGCACTCTGTGATCATGTTCACCACGCAGACTGACAGCACTGTGGGATCATCTTCACCACACAACTGACAGCCCTTTCGGAGATCCTTCACCACACGGACTGACAGCTCTTTGGGAAACCCTTCACCACACGTACTGACAGCACTGTGGGAGACCCTTCACCACACGGACTGACAGCACTGTTGGAGATCCTGCACCATACGGTCTGACAGCACTGTGTGAAACTCTTCAGCACACGGACTGACAGCACTGTGGGAGACCCTTGAACACAAGGACAGCACTGTGCGATTCAATCACCAACGGACTGACTGCACTGTGGGAGACCCTTCAACACAGGGACAGAACTGAGGGGTCCATTCACCAAACAGACTAACAGCTCTGTGGGAGACACTTCACCACACGGACTGACAGCACTGTGGGAGACCCTCCACCACAACGACTAACAGTGCTGTGGGAGATACGTCACCCCTAGGACTGACAGCACTGTGGGAGACCCTTCACCACACAGATTGACAGCACTGTGAGAGTCCCTTCACCAGACGGACTGACAGCACTGTGGGCTATCCTTCAACACAGGGACTGACAGCACTGTGGGAGACGCATCACCACAGAGACAGCACTGAGGGAGACCCTGCATCAGACGGACTGACAGCACTGTTGGAGGCCTTCACCACAGGGACTTACAGCACTGTGGCAGTCCCTTCGGCACACAGTTTCACAGCACTGTGGGAGACCTTTCACCAAATGGACTGACGGCAGAGTGGGTGACCCTTCACAAAAAGGACCGACAGCAATTTTGGACACCATTCAGCACACGGCATGACAGCACTGTGTGAGATCCTTCACCACACGGACTGTCAGCACTGTGGGTCACCCTTCACCACACGGTTAAACAGCTCTGTAAGAGTCCCTTTCCCACATGGACTGATGGCACAGTGGTAGACACTTCACCACACGGACTGACAGCACTGTGGAAGACCCTTCACGACACGGACTGACAGCAGTGTGGGAGTCCCTTCACCACACGGACTGACGGCAGAGTGGGAGACCTTCGTCCCAAGGACTGGCAACACTGAGGGACAACTTTCACCAAATGGACAAGAGGGCTGAGGAAGTTATTTCACCACAGGGACTGCACTATGGGAGAAGCTTCACCACACGGAGTGACAGCACTGTGGGAGACATTTCACCACCCGGAATGACAAGACTGGGAGTCCCTTCACCACACGGACTGTACTGTGGGAGACCTTTCACCAAATCGACTGACAGCACTGTGGGTGACCCACCACGACACGAATGATAGCACAGTGGGAGTCCCTTCACGGTACGGACTGACAGCACTGTGGGTAACCGTTCACCACACGGAATGACAGCACTGTGGGATTCCCTTCATCACACGGACTGAGAGCACAGTTGGAGAACCTTCACCTCACGGACTGACAGCACTGTGGGAGATCTTTCACCACACGGACTGACAGCACTCTGGGAGTCCTTTCACAACACGGACTGACAGCACTGTGCGAGTCCCTTCACCACACGTACTGACAGCACTATGGGAGACCCTTCATCCACACGGACTGACAGCACTGTGGGAGTACTTTCTCCAGACGGACTGACAGCACTGTGAGAATCCTTTCACCACACGGACTGACAGCATTGTGGGAGACCATTCACCACACAGACAGCACTGTGGGAGATGCTTCACCACAAGGACAGCACTGTGCGAGACGCTTTACCACATGGACAGCAATGTGGGAGACACTTCACCACGCGGACTGACTGCACTGTGGGAGTCCCTTCACCACACGGACTGACAGCATTTGGGAGCTCCTTCACCACTCGGACTGACAGCACTGTGGAAGTCCCTTCTCCTCACGGACTGACATCACTGGGAGACCCTTCACCACACGGACTAACAGCAGATTGGGACACGCTTCACCACATGGACAGCACTGTGGGAGACCCTTCAACACACAGACTGACAGCACTGTGTGAGTCCCATCAACACACGGACTGGCAGCACTGTGGGAGAACCTTTACCACACGGACTTTCAGCACTGTGGGTCACCATTCACCATACTGATTACCAGCACTGTGGGAGCCCTTCTCCACATGAACTGACGGCACAGTGGTAGGCACTTCACCACAAGGATAGACAGCACTGTGCGAGACCCTTCACCACATGGACTTACAGCACTTTGGGAGTGCATTCAACACACGGACAGCACTGTGGGACACATTTCACCACACCGACTGACACCACTGTGGGAGATCCTTTACCACTCGGAAAGATGCACTGTGGGTGACCCTTCACCACACGGACTGACACCACTTCGGGAATCTCTTCACCACACGGACTGACAGCACTGTGGGAGATCCTTCACCACACCGACTGACAGCACTGTGGGAGACCCTTCAGCACACCGACTGACAGCACTGTGGGAGACCCTTCACCACATGGACTGACAGCACTGTGGGAGTCCCTTTGCCACACAGGCTAACCGCACTGTGGGAGACCCTTCACCACACGGACTAACGTCACTGTGGGAGTTCCTTCACCACACGGATTGACGGCAGAGTGGGAGACACTTCACCACAAGGACTGACAGCACTGATGGACACTCTTCACCACATGGACTGAAAGCACAGTGGTACACCCTTCAGCTCACGGACAGCACGATGGGAGACCTTTCATCACACGTACTGACAGCACGTTAGGAGTCCCTTCACCACACGAATAGCACTGTGGGAGACACTTGAGCTCACGGACAGCACTATTGGAGACCTTTCACCACATGGACTGACAGCACTTTGGGAGTCCCTTCATCACACAGACTGACAGCACTGTGGGAGACCCTTCACCACACGTACAGCACGGTGGGAGACGCTTCACCACACGGACAGCACTGATGAAGACCCTTTACCACACGGACAGCACTGTGGGAGACCCTTCAACACAAGGATTGACTGCACTTTGGGAGTCCCTTCACAACACGGACTGACAGCACTGTTGGAGCATCTTCACCACACGGACTGACAGCACGGTGGGAGTCCATTCTCCCCTTGGACTGACAGCACTGTGGGAGTCCCTTCAACACACGGACTGACAGCTCCGTGGGAGACCGTTCAACACAGGGACTAACAGCACTGTGGGAGATCCTTCATCACACGGACTGGCAGCAATGTGGGAGTCCCTTCGCCACACAGACTGACAGCACTGTGGGAGACCCTTCACCACAGGGTCAGCACTGTGGGAGATCCTTCACCCCACGTACTGACAGCACTGTTGTAGTCACTTCACCACACGGATTGATAGCACTCTGGGTGACTTTTCTCCAGGCCGACTGCCACGGTTCAAGAAGGGGGCTCAGCAGCAACTTCTTAAGTGCAAATATTGATGGGCAATAAATGCCGGCCTATGCCAGCTTTTACCAAATCCCTTGAACCAATTACAATACCTTAAAATTATATTTACACCTTATCTGCTGGGCTTGTTTTGTTGACCGCTGGTTTTTCCTGACGGAAGAGCAGTCATGGCCCCCACCCCTGCTCAGGCCTCTGGTGGTATTGAACATGGGTCTTGATGACATCATTGGACTACCTGCATATTTCAGACAGTACCACGCTTCATTCCAGTGGGTGTTTTGAGCAGGTTAATATGGGGACTCCTGTAAAGGAAGCATGACTGGTGGGAAAGCTCACCCTTTTATTGTAACTGCCAAGACCCCACCGACCCATTCCTGCCTGAGGCGGGAAGTTAAACATTCGGGGAAATTTATTGTGATGCACCTATTCATTTACACCAGAAGAGGATGGTTTTATATATGTAAACTAGTTTATGCATTGTACTGCCATTAGAGGGCTCTTCCCCTGGAATCCCAAGGGATCCCATAATCACTTGGGAGCACAGGTATTTAAGGAGGCCTCACATGCTGGAGGGGCACGTTGTAGACCTGCAATAAATGACTAATGTCGCACGTTATTTAAGCTCACAGTGTTCAGCCTGACTCTGTCTCCATACACAACAGATGGTGTCTCAGGAGTCACACCTAAGGGATTGTAGCCGATGTAATTGGTCAAATCCTGGATGGAGAGAGAGAACATGATCAAAGCATTGGCTTCCTTTCCAGCCCGGGAAGAAAGAACAGAAGCACATGGTCCACGGTTCAGTTGGACAAAGTCTGCTGAGGGAAAGTCCTGCTGATCATTGAGCTGGTTAGGATAAGCAACAAATTAATTTATACTGTACCTTTAACATTGAAAAAGGTCCCAAGGTGCTTCACAGGACAGTAATCAGACAAAAACAGACTGTAAATCAAAGAACGATAAATTAGGGCAGGTGACCAAATGCTTTGTCAAAGAGGTCGGTTCTAACGAGGGTCTTAAATGCGGAGAGGTGCCTGGAGAGCTTTCGGGAGAGAGTTCCTGAGTTTAAGGCCATACAGCTGAAGACTTGGCTGCCACTTGTACACAATGGCTTTAGCATTGCTAATGTTTTATTGGTGGAAATGTCGTCTCATCCAGGACTGGATATCGGACAAGGCGACTGACAAAACAGAAGCAGTGGTGAGAGGTGGAGGTGAGGCCGAGCTGGTAGTTGTCAACGTTCTGTGTAAGATGACGTGTTTTCGGTTGACTTCACTGAGTGGCAGCAATTAGATGAGAAACAAGAGTGCACCAGGGATATAAGCTTGGGTGACTCAAGAGGTAACAATGTTAGAGCAGCGAGAAAAGTCATTCCTGGAATTTCTCTGGCTACGGCTGGAACCAGGCGAGGGATCACTGCCCTTCCTGGCCCCCATTTCACCGGATATTTCAACCGTTTCTATTTCCTCAGATATTATCCCCTCCCTTTCAAAACTGCCAGACGCACCTCCGCCCTCAAAGAACCCAGCCTTGAATCTTGTGCCTTTGCAAAGTACCACCACTTCTCCCCTTCATTTCTGAAGTCCTTGTACATGTGTGTGATAGTGTACTAAGTGCACTATGTTTAAATTAAAGAGACTACAAAGCTATGAGGACAGATTTGACGAGAGTGGACTGGGAAATTAGATTAACGTGTAAGACGGTTGATAAACAGTGGTGTACATTTAAAGAGATATTTCACAGCCCTCAAGAAAAATGTAACGCCGTGAGGATGAAAGGGTGCAAGAGGAAAGATAGCAATCTGTGGCCAACTAAAGAAATAAAGTACGATTAAAAACAAGGGCATACAAAGTGGCCAAAGCTAGTGGGAGGACAGGGGACAGGGAAGCTTTTAAAAGTCATCAAAGAATGTTTAAAAAAATGATTAAGAAAGTGAAGGTAGACGATGAAAGTAATTTCGCACAAAATATAAAAACAGATAGCAAGAGTTTCGATAGGTATAGAAAAAGGAAAAGAGTGGCGAAAGTAAATGTTGGTGCCTTAGAGGACGAGTCTGGGGGATTAGTAATGGGGAACATGGAGATGGCAGAAACTCTGAGCTAATATTTTGTCTCAGTCTTTACGGTAGAAGACACTAACAATATTCCAACAGTGGATAGTCACGGGGCTATGGGGTCCGGGGGGATGGGGTGGAGGAACTTAACACAATCACAATCACGAGAGAAGTGCTAGTCAGTAAAATAATGGGACTATAGGCGAGATAATTCCCCTGGACCTGATGGCTTGCATCCTAGGATTTTAAGAGAAGTAGCGGCAGGGATAGTGGATGCATTGGTTGTAATTTATCAAAATTCCCTGGATTCTGGGGAGGTTACAGCAGATTGGAGAACTACAAATGTAACGCCGCTATTTAAAAGGAGGCAGACAAAAAGGAGGAAACTATAGACCACTTAGCCTAACATCTGTGGTTGGGAAAATGTTGGAGTCCATTATTAAAGAAGCAGTAACAGGACAATTTGAAAAGCAAAATTTGTTCAGGCAAAGTCAGCATGGATTTATGATTGGGAAGTCATGTTTGAGAACGTTGCTGGAATTCTTTGAGGATGTAACGAACAGGGTGGATGAAGGGGAACCAGAGGATGTGGTTCTTCAGAAGGCATTTGACATGTTGCCACAGAAAAGGTTACTGCACAAGATAAAAGTTCACAGGGTTGGGGTAATATATTAGCATGGATGGAGGATTAGCTGACAAACAGAAAACAGAGAGTCAGGATAAATGTTTCATTCTCTGGTTGGCAATCAGTAACAAGAGGGGCGCCGCAGGGATCAGTGCTAGGAACCCAACTATTTAAAATCTATATTAACGACTTGGAAGAGGGTACTGAGTGTGATGTAGCCAAGTTTGCTGATGATACAAAGATGGGAGTAAGGGTAATGTGCGAGGAGAACATAAAGAGGCTGCAGGAGGACATAAACAGGTTAAGTGAGAATTTGGCAGATGGAGTATAATTTTGAAAATGTGAGGTCATTCACATTGGCGGAAAAAATCAAAGAGTAAGTCATTATTTAAATGGTGTAAGATTTGCAAAGTGCTGCTGTACAGCGTGACCTGGGGTTACTTGTGTATGAAACACAAAAGGGTAGTGTTGTGTATCAGTAAAGCATGTACTCCCATGTTCCACCACCAGGGAGCGCATCTCCTGAATACCCAAGAGATCCCAGCATCTATTGGGAGCATTTATATAAGCCGGCCCCCAAGGCCTGCTCCCGACTCTGGAGTGTCTTAATAAAGACTGAGGTCATTGTTGCTTTAACCTCCCTGTGTGCAGTCTCATCCGTGTTAGGAACACAATAACTGGCGACGAGTATACGAATCCAACGCAAAGATGCAGCAAACTGTGGGCATCCTGGAGAAGTTCTCGGAGGTTGAGGACTGGGAAGCCTATATCGAACGGCTAGATCAATACTTTTTAGCTAACGAGCTGGACGGAGAAGGTAGCACTGCAAATAGGAGAGCGGTCCTCCTCACGGTCTGCGGGACACCGACCTACAGCCTCATGAAGAATCATCTGGCTCCCGTGAAACCCACAGATAAGTCGTACGAGGAGGTGTGTACACTGGTTCGGGAGCACCTTAACCCGAGGGAGAGCGTTCTGATAGCGAGGTATTGGTTCTACACGTGCCAGTGATCTGAAGGTCAGGAAGTGGCGAGCTAAGGCGATTTGCAGGACAATGTGAGTTTGATGGCTACCTGGAGCAGATGCTCAGAGTCTTTTTGGTACTGGGCATTGGCCACGAGACCATTCTACAAAAACTTTTGACTGTAAAGACACCGACCCTCAGTAAGGCCAATGCGATAGTCCAGGTATAATGCTAAATGTAAAATTGACTGGCTTACCCGTAGCAATGGAACTGGACACTGGTGCTAGCCAATCCATCATGACTAAAAATATGTTTGAGAGACTGTGGTTCAAAAAGGCACTCAGACAAGCCGTGAGCCCGATCCACATGAAACAGAATGTACACCAAAAAGCTTATCACTGCCCTGGGCAGCGCCATGGTCAAGGTCACCTACGAAGGCATGGTGCATGAACTGCCACTCTGGATTGTCGCGGGTGATGGCTCCACACTGCTTGGAAGGAGCTGGCTGGGCAAATTCCGTTGGAACTGGGGTGACATCTGAGCGCTATCACATGTTGATGAGGCCTCATGTACCCAGGTTCTTAAAGATTTCCTTCCCTTTTTGAGCCAGGCATTGGATACTTTTTGCGGGGCGAAGGTGCAGAATCACTTGGTCCCAGAGGCACGACCCATTCACCAGAAGGCACGAGCAGTACCTCACATGATGAGGGAGAGAGTGGAAATTGAGTTGGACAGGTTGCAACGCGAGGGCATCATCTCGTCAGTGGAATTCAGCGAGTGGACCAGCCCGATTGTTCCAGTACTCAAAAGTAATGGCACGGTCAGGATTTGCAGCGATTATAAAGTAACTATTCATCGTTTCTCACTACAGGACCAATACCCGCTACCTAACAAAGACGAGCAATTTGCAACGCTGGCATAGGCAAGATGTTCACCAAGCTCAACCTGACTTCGGCCTACATGACGCAGGAGCTGGAGGAGTCTTCGAATGGTCTCACCTGCATCTACACGCACAAGGGAATGTTCATCTACAACAGATGCCCGTTTGGAATTCGGTCGGCTGTAGCGATCTTCTACAGAGACATGGATCGCCTACTCAAGCCGGTACCACGCATGGTGATTTTTCAGGACGACATATTGGTCATGGGTTGGGACACCGTCGAGCACCTGCAAAACCTGGAGGCGCTCCTCCAGCAACTGGATCGCGTAGGGCTGCGGCTGAAGGGATCAAAATGCGTCTTCATGGCAACAGAAGTGGAGTTTTTTGGGGAGAAAGATCGTAGCAGCAGACGCCAAGACAGAGGCTATCAGGAACGTTCCCAGGCCACAGAATGTCACGGAGCTGCGGTCGTTCCTGGGACTCCTCAACTATTTTGGTAACTTCCTACTGGGGTTAAGCACCATCATAGAGCCCCTACATGTGTTATTGCGTAAAGGTGAGAGCTGGGTATGGGGAAAAAAACAAGTCATTGCTTTTCAGAAAGCCAGAAACATTTTATGCTCCAACAAGCTGCTTGTATTGTATAACCCATGTAAAGACTTGTGATAGCATGTGATGCGTCGTTGTCTGGAGTCGGGCATGTTTTACATCAAGCTAACGTTGCGGGCAAGTTGCAACCTGTCGCCTGTGCCTCCAGGAGCTTGTCTAAGGCCGAGCGGGCCTACAGCATGATTGAGAAAGAGGCATTAGCATGTGTGTTCGGGGTAAAGAAAATGCATCAGTAACTGTAAGGCCTCAAATTTGAGCTGGAAACCAATCACAAGCCCCTCATACCCTTGTTCGCTGAAAACAAGGGGATAAATACTAATGCCTCAGCCCGCATACAAAGGTGGGCACTCGAGATATTAGCCGATAACTATACCATCTAAACCGGCCAGGCACCGAGAACTGTGCGGATGCTCTCAGTCGGCTACCATTGCCGACCACGGGGGTGGAAATGGCGCAGCCTGCAAACTTGTTGGTGGTGGCGCAGCCCGCAGACTTGCTGATGGTCATGGAAGTGTTTGAAAATAATAAATCAAATTGTCACGGCCCGCCAGATTCGGACTTGGACCAGCCAAGAACCTATACTGTAACTAGTAAAAAAAACTGTGGACTGCATGGGAGCTGAGCCAACATCCCGGTTGAAATGCAAGTGCTAATCAAGCCGTTCAAGTGGCGAAAGGACGAGCTGTCCATTCAGGGAGACTGCCTGTTGTGTGTGAACCACGTAGTGCTACCCAAAAAGGGCATGGGACCTTCATCTCGGATCTCCACAGCACAAATCAGAGTATAGTAATGATGAAAGCGATAGCAAGATCCCACGTGTGGTGGCCCGGTATCGACTCTGAATTAGAGTCCTGTGTATGGCAATGCAGCGTGTGTACTCAGTTGAGCAACGCGCACAGAGATGCACCACTAAGTGTGTGGTCCTGACTCTCCAGATCATGGTCGAGGATCCATGTCGACTATGTGAACCCGTTTCTCGGTAAAATGTTCCTGATGATGGTGGATGCTTTTTCAAAATGGATTGAATGTGAAATAATGTCAGGAAGCACCGCCACCACAACCATTGAAAGCTTGAGGGCCATGATTGCCACCCACTGCCTGCCTGACATACTGCTCAGTGACAACGAGCCATGTTTCACCAGTGCCAAATTTAAAGAATTCATGACCTGCAATGGTCCCGTTTAAACCAACTTGCAATGGGCAGGCAGAGCGGGCAGTACAAACAGTCAAACAGAGCCATAAATGAGAGACAAAAGGCTCGCTCCAAACCCGCCTGTCCCGCATACAGCTCAGGTACCGCACGAGACACCACTCACTCACTGGGGTGCCCCTGGATGAGCTACTCATGAAAAGGACACTTAAAACCAGACTCTCGCTGGTTCACCCCAACCTGCATGATCAGGTAGAGAGCAGTGGCAGCAACAAAATGTAAACGATGGTCGCACCACTGTGCCACGGGAAATTGATCTGAATGTTTGTATGTGCTAAACTATGAACATGGTCCCAAGTGGATCGCTGGCCCGGTGATAGCTAAAGAACGGAATAGAGTGTTTGTAGTCAAACGAGGCAATGGACAAATTTGCAGAAAACACCTGGACCAAACGAGGCTGTGGCTCACAGACTGCCCTGAACAACCCACTGCAGACACCACCATTTCAAGCCCACAACACACCCCCAAAGGATCAACGACACCACCCCGGACCAGGAAATTGAACACATCATGTCCAACAGCCCAGCAAGGCCAGGCTCACCCAGCAGCCCTGCAGGGCCAACAACACGCCAGCCCAGCGAGGGCACAGCCAACACACCAGAACAGACATTTGTACCGAGTCGGTCAACCAGGTAAAACGTCTCCCGACCGCCTCACCTTTAAATAGGTTTCAATTTGACTTTGGGGGAAGTGATGTTGTGTATATGTAAAGCATGCACTACCATGTTCCGCCACCAGGGAGCGCATCTCCTGAAGTCCCAAGGTATCCCAGCAGCACTTGGGAGCACTGTATATAAGCCGGCCCCTAAGGCCTGTTCCTCATTCTGGAGTGTCTTAATAAAGACTGAGGTCACTGTTACTTTAACCTCCCTGTGTGCAGTCTCATTTATTTTAGGAACACAATAGATAGTATGCAGGCACAGCAAGAGATCAGGAAGGCCAATGGAAACTTGGTCTTTATTGCAAAGGAGATGGAGTATAAAAACAGAGAAGTCTTGCTACAGTTATACAGGGTATTGATGAACCACACCTGGAATACTGTGTGCAGTTTTGGTTTCCATATTTATGAAAGGATATACTTTAATGTGAAGTAAGTTCAGCGAAGGTTCACACGGTTGATCCTGGGATTGAGTAGGTTGAATTTTGAGGAAAAGGTGAGTAGGTTGGTATTCTACTAATTGGAATTCAGAAGAATGAGAGGTGATTTTATCGAAAGATATAAGATTTTGTGAGGGCTTGACAAGGTGGATGCAGAGAAGATTTTTCCACTGATGGGGGAGATTCGAACTAGCGGGCACGATCTTAGAATAAGGGGTCGCCCATTTAAAACAGAGATAAGGAGTAATTTATTCTCTCAGAGGGTTGTAAATCTGTGGAATTTGCTGCCTCAGAGAGCTGTGGAAGCTGGGACATTAAATAACTTGAAGAAAGAAGTGACAGTTTCATAAACGGTAGGGGGATAATTGGTTATGGGCAACAGGCGGGGACGTGGAGCTGAGTCCATGATCAGATCAGCCGTGATCGTATTAAATGGCGGAGTAGGCTCGAGGGGCCTTAAGGCCGACTTCTGCTCCTATTACTTGTGTTATGTCCTTACAGAAACATAGAAACATAGAAATTACGTGCAGGAGTAGGCCTTTCGACCCGTCGAGCCTGCACCACCATTCAATAAGATCATGGCTGATCAATCAACCTCACTACCCCTTTCCTGTTTTATCTCCATACACCTTGATTCCTTTGGCTGTAAGCGCCATATCTAACTCCCTTTTGAATATATCTAACGAACTGGTTTCAACAACTTTCTGCGATAGAGAATGCCATAGCTTAATCACTCTCTGAGTGTAGAGGTTTATCCTCATATCGGTCCTAAATGGCTTAACCCTTATTCTTAGACTGTGATCCCTGGTTCTGGACTTCCTCAACATCAGGAACATTCCTCCTACATCTAACTTGTCCAACACCATCGGAATCTTATACGTTTCAATAAGATTCCCTCTCATTTTTCTAAACTCCAGTGAATATAGGCCTAGTTGATCCGCTCTCTCCTCATATGTCAGCCCTGCCAGCCCAGGATTCAGTCTGGTGAACCTATGCTATACTTGCTCAATAGCAAGAACGTCCTTCCTCAGATTAGGAGACCAAAACTGAACACAATTTTACAGCTGAGGCCTCACCAAGGCCCTGTACAATTGCAGTAAGACCTCCCTGCTCCTCTACTCAAATCACTTGCTATGAAGGCCAACATGCCATTTGCCTTCTTCACCACCCGCTGTACCTGCATGCCAAACTTCAATGACTGATGTACCATGACATCCAAGTCTCGTTGCACCTCCCCTTTTCCTAATCTGCCGCCATTCAGATAATATTCTGTCTTTCTGTTTTTGCCACCAAAGTGGATAACCTCACATTTATCCACATTATACTTCACCTGCCAGGCATTTGCCCACTCACGTAACTGGTCCAAATCACCCTGCAGCCTCTTAGCATCCTCGTCACAGCTCACATCGCCACCCAGCTTAGTGTCATCTGCAAACTTGAAGATATTACATTAAATTCCTTCATCTAAATCATTAATGAATATTGTAAATAGCTGGGGCCCCAGCAATTAGCCCTGCGGCACTCAATTAGTCACTGCCTGCATTCTGAAACGTTCCGATTTATTCCGACTCTCTTGCTTCCTGTCTGCCAACCAGTTCTCTATCCATGTCAATACGTTACCCGCAATACCATGTGCTTTAATTTTGCACACTAATCACTTGTGTGGGACCTTGTCAAAAGCCTTTTGAATGTCTAAATACACCACATCCACTGGTTCTCCCTTGTCCAATCTACGAGTTCCATCCTCAAAAAATTGTAGAAGTTTTGTTAAGCATGATTCCCCTTTCATAAATCCATGCTGACTTGGACCGATCCTGTCACTGCTTTCCAAATGCGCTGCTATTTCATCCTTAATAATTGATTCCAACATTTTCCCCACGACTGATGTCAGGCTAACCGGTCTATAATTATCCGTTTTCTCTCTCCTTCCTTTTTTAAAAAGTGGTGTTACATTAGCTACCCTCCAGTCCATAGGAACTGATCCAGATTCATTATAATGTTGGAAAATGATCACCAATGCATCCACTATTTATCGGGCCACTTCCTTAAGTACTCTGGGATGAAGCCTATCAGGCCCTCAGGCCCTGGGGATTTATGGGTCTTCAATCCCATCAATTTCCCTAACACAATTTCCTGACCAATAAGTATTTCTTCCAATTCCTCCTTTTCGCTAGACGCTCGAACCCCGAGTATTTCCTTAAGTTTATTTGTGTCTTCCTTAGTGAAGAGAGATCCAAATTATTTGTTCCATTTGGTCTGCCATTTCTTTGTTTCCCATTATAAATTCACCTGATTCTTACTGCAAATAACCTACGTTTGTCTTCACTAATCTTTTTCTCTTCATATATCTATCGAAGCTTTTACAATCAGTTTTTATGTTCCCGGCAAGCTTCGTCTCTTACTCTATTACACCCTGAATCCTAAATTTCTCCCAGTCCTCAGGTCTTCTGCTTTTTTGGCTAATTTATATGCCTCTTCCTTAGATTTAACAGTATCCCTAATTTCCCTTGTTAATCACGGTTGAGCTACCTTCGCCATTTTATTTTTACTCCAGACAGTGATGTACAATTGTTCAAGTTCATCCACGTAATCTACAAATGTCGACCATTGCCTATCCACTGGCAATCCTTTAAGTACCATTTGTCAGTCTATCCTAGCCAATTCACGTCTCATACCATCGAAGTTACCTTTTCTTAAGTTCAGGACCCTTGTCTCTGAATTAACACTTTCACTTTCCATCTTAATAAATAATTCGACCATATTATCATCACTCTTCCTCAAGGAGCCTCAGACAAAAAGACAACAAGATTGCTAATTAGTCCCTTCTCATTACATATCACCCAGTCTAGGATGGCCAGCTCTCTGGTTGGTTCCTCAACATATTGGTCTAGAAAACCATCCCTAATACACTCCAGGAAATCCGCCTCCACTGCATTGCTACCAGTTTGGTTAGCCCAAACAATATGTAGTTTAAAGTCGACCATGTTAACTGCTGTACCTTTATTGCACGCATCCCCAATTTCTTGTTTGATGCTGTCCCCAACATCACTACTACTGTTTGATGGTCTGTACACAACTCCCGCTAGCGTTTTCTGCCCTTTGGTATTCCGCAGCTCTAACAATACAGATCCAAGCTAATTTCCTTTCTTACTATTGCGTTAATTTCCTACTTAAAGAACAACACTACCCCACCTCCTTTTCCATTCTATCTATCCTTTCTGAATTTTGAATATCAGTGGATGTTGAGTTACCAGCCTTGGTCACCCTGGAGCCACGTCTCCATAATCCCAATTATTAAAATCATTAACTGCTGCCTGAACAGTTAATTCATCCACCTTATTACGAATATTCCTCACATTGAGGCTCAAAATTCTTCAGACTTGTCTTTTTAACGCTCTTTGTCCCTTTAGAATTTTGGCCCTTTTTGATTTTTATCTTGGGTTTCTCTGCCCTCCACTTTTACCATTCTCCTTTCTATCTTTTCCTTCTGCCCCCATTTTATTTCCCTCTGTCTCGCTGCATAGGTTCCCATCCCCCTGCAATATTAGTTTAACCACTCACCAACAGCACTCGCAAACACTCCCCCTAGGACATTGGTTCCAGTCCCGCCCACGTGCAGACAGTCCGGTTTGTACTGGTCCCACCCCACCCAGAACTGAATCCAATGTCCAGGAATTTGAATCCCTCCCTCTTGCACCACTCCTCCAGCCACGTATTCATCTGAGCTATCCAGAGATTCCAACTCTGACTAGCACGTCGCACTGCTAGCAATCCTGTGAAAACTTTGTTGTGTTATCGAATCCGAAATTCGTATCCATCTTTCCTAGAACTCCAAGTTTTAACCTCTACAATCAGGTTTCCGCCCCGCCACAGCGCTGAAACGGCCCGCATCAAAGTCACAAATGATATCTGATATGACTGTGGCCACGGGCTCTCTCCCTTCTCATGCTTCTTGACTTATCTGCAAAGATTGACATTGTTGGCACCACGCCATCCTTCTCCAACACCTTTCCTCTGCTCTGGTTCTACTTTCACCTGTCCAGTCATAGCCAGCGAATCCTCTGCCATGGCTTCCCTTATCGCCTCCTCGCTGTTACCCCTGGAGCCCCGAGGATCTATCCTTGGCCCCCGACTATTTCTAATCTGCATGATGCTGCTCTGTCCTTAAAACTACTACACTATCGATAATTTCCCTTTCTTCCTCTCCCAAATCGATGCCCATTCTTCCTGTTGCTCCATGTTTGAACCTCTCCAATTTGGGTTCTGCCCCTGTCATTGCAGTGAAATGGCCTCAATTAAAGTACAAATGACATGTGACTGCAACTGTGATCAAGATACAATATCCCTCCTCGACCTCTCTGCAGCCATTAACATGGTTGACTGTACCATGCACCCCCAATGCTTCTCCCCCATTCTCCAGTTCAGTTCAAATGCCTTGACTTGGTTCCACAATTCTCGATCCAATCGTAGCGTGGGGCCATCGGCGGGAGATCGGGAGGGTCGCTAAACAAAGGGGTGAGTGATAATGATGGGGTAGGGTCACGGGGAGATTGGGGGCTCATTAATCGCGGGGATCGGTTGAGATTGATGGTTGGTGATTGCGGAGATCGATGTCAATGATCGTGGAGATCACGACAGACCGGGGAGTCTGTTATCTCGGGGATCGGGACAGAGATTGGTGATTGCAGGGATCAGAGGAGATCAGAGATCGGGGGAAATCGAGGGTAAGTGATTGTAGGGTCAAGATAAATCGCTGGGGTCAGTGATCGTGGCCATCGGGGTGGGGCGATGATCGCGTGGTTCAAGGAGGACGATGATTGCGGGGCTCGGTGGGCGACCTGGGTTGGTAATCGCGGGGATTGGGGAGTGCATGTGTTGGTGATCGCGACGATTGGGGTAAGAGTTGGTGATCGCGAGGATTGATTGGCGGAGGGGTTGGTGATCACGGGGATTGGGGAGGTTGGTGAACGTGGGGAGCACGGGAAGTGGGAGGATGAATACGGGGAGGGGGGGTGATCACGGTGAGTGGGTGTGCATGATCGTGGAGACTGGGAGTGGGAGTTTGTGATTGCGTGTCTCGGGCAGAAATTTGGGAGGGGTCAGACATCGCGGATGTTTAGTGGGTGTACAGGCGATAAAGGAGGTCATCGCGGGGGCTGAGCGTTTGATCCCGAGGGTTTAGCTGGTGATCCCGGGGGTTTAGCAGGTTATCCCATGGGTTTATCGGGTGACCCCAGGGGTTTATAGGGTGATCCTGGGGGTTTAAGAGTGATCCCGGGAGTTCAGGGCCGATTCTGGGGGTTTAGGGGGTGTTCCCGGGGGTTTAGTGGGTGATCCCTGGGGTTTAGGTGGTGATCCCACGGATTTAGGGGGTGATTGCGGGGATTTAGGTGGCGATCCTGCTGGTTTAGGGGTGATCAATGGGGTATAGGGGGTGATCCAGGTGATTTGGGGGTGACCCCGGGTGTTTAGGGGTGATTCCCGCAGTTTAGTGGTGATCGTGGGGGTTTAAGGATTGATCCCAGGGGTTTAGGGGGTGACCCCCGAGGTTTAGGGGTGATCCCGTGGGTTTTGGTGGTGATCCCGCGGTGTAGGGGTGAACCCTGTAGAGTAGGGGGTGATCCCGGGTGTTTAGGGAGTGATCCCAGGGGTTTAGGGGGTGATCCCTGGGGTTTGGGGTGATCCCGGGGGTTTGCAATTGTCTAACAGGGTGAGCTTGTTTTGAAATGAGGGAGCAGTCTTGCTCCCTCTGGGTTACAAACAGTGCTGGGAAGGCACATACTTTATGGATCCAACCCTTGCCTCCTCCTTCTGCCTGTGCATTTCCCATCCTCATTTCAACAGATAGTCAGTGCACAGTGCAGAGAACCTCCATCAATGGCCATTGACATCATTTCTGCAAGATCTCTGCTCTTCTTCCACTGGAGTTATGGAGCTCTAGAGAACCTTCAATCTGTGCACACCGGCCTTTCTGCCATTGGAAAAAGTTTCTTCCTATTTACTCTATGAAAACCCTTCATCATGTTCAACACCTCGATCAAATCTCCTCTTATCCTACACTGCTCCATAGAGTACAACGCCATTTTCTCCAGTGTCACCATTAACTGAAGTCCTCATCCCTGGATCTTTGTAGTAAATCTCTTCTGTACCCTCTCTCAGGCCATAATATTTCCCGAAAGTGTGGAGCCCAGTATGGAGCACAATTCTCCAGCTGAGGCATATCCAGTGTTTTATAAAGTTTTAGCATAACTTCCTTATTTAATGCTCTATTCCGAGCGTCAAATTTAAGAGAAATGCAGGGAGCAGCACAGTCTCTGTACATGGCCTTCTTTGAGCTCACAAAGGTTTTTGACATTGTCAAACAGGAGAGATTATGGAGCATCCCCCTCAAATTTGGCTGCCCTCAAAAGTTCATCACCATCCTCCGCCTGCTTCATGATGACATGCAGGACGTGAACTTGAACAGTGGATCCACCACAGAACCAAGGTTCAAGCAAGGCTGTGTCATCGCAGCAACGCCCTTCTCGATCTTCCTTGTTGCAATGCTCCACCTCACCCTCAGTAAGCTTCCTGCTGGAGTGGAGCTAATCTACAGAACAATCAGAAAATTGTTCAACCTCCATCGTCTCCAGTCCAGGTCCAAGCTTGTCCCATCCTCTGTCATTGAATTACAGTATGCGGACGTCACTTGCGTCTGTGCACACTTGGAGGCCGAACTCCAAACCATCGTCAACATTTTCAACGAATCATACGAGTGCATGGGCCTTACACTAAACATCCGAAACACAACGGTTGTCTACCAATCTGCCCCCGCCAAACAATACTGACCCCGATTATCAAGATCCATGATGAGGCCTTGGACAACGTGGAACATTGTCCATACCTCGGGGGCCCACTGTCAACAAGGGCAGGCATCGACGATGAGGTACAACTCCGCCATCAGAGCGCCAGCGCAGCGTCCGGTCGTCTGAGGAAAAGAGTGTTTCAAAACCAGCACCTCAAAGCTGGTACCAAGCTCATGGTCCATAAAGCAGTAGGTATAACCACCCAGTTTTCAGAGACATGTACAGCAGGCACCTCAAAGCACTGGAGAAGTTCACCAACACTGCCTCCGCAAAATCTCGCAAATCCATTGGCAGCAGATGTGCTCCAACATCAGTGTCCTCGCTCAGAGTAACATTGATCACGCTCGATCACTTCCGATCCACATAGCCTGCATGCCCGATACTAGACTCCCAAAATAAGCGCTCTACTCGGAGCTCCGACACGGCAAGCGAGTCCCAACTGGAGGAGAAGCATCCGAGAATGCGCCAAAAACCTCGAGTCTCTTCGCCGGGAGCACGCAGAAGCCAAGTACAAACAGCGGAAGGAGCGCCCGACAACCCAACACTCCACACACCGTCCCACCAACTTCATCTGCCCAGCCTGTGACAGATACTGTAGATCCCACATCGGACTCATCAGTCACCTGAGAACTCATGTTAGTGTGGAACAATTCATCCTCGACTCCAAGGGACTTCCCAAGAAGAAGAATACAATACGCTGTTCCTCCATTAACACAGCTGAGCATTCCATATGTTTTTTTAAGAGCCTTCTCAACCTGTCCAGCCACCTTCAAATATGTTTGTGCACCCAGCCCTAGGGCTTCCTGTTCCGGTGCGCACTTTCATTGCTGGTTAAAGAGGAGATTAATGCAATAGTTAGAAAATAAATGAGCTTGGATGATGTGGAATCTATATGGGGAGAGCTGCAGAACATTAAAGGTTAAAAAACGTAAGTGGGAGTTGTGTACAGACCTCCAAACAGTAGTAGTGATGTTGGGGAGGGCATCAAACAGGAAATTAGGAGTGCATGCAATAAAGCTGCAGCAGTTATAATGGGTGACTTTAATATGCACATAGATTGGGCTAGCCAAACTGGAAGCAATACGGTGGAGGAGAATTTCCTGGAGTGCATAAGGGATGGTTTTTTAAACCAATATGTCGAGGAACCAACTAGGGGGGAGGCCATCTTGGACTGGGTGTTGTGTAATGAGAGAGGATTATTAACAATCTCATTGTGCGAGGCCCCTTGGGGAAGAGTGACCATAATATGGTGGAATTCTGCATTAGGATGGAGAAAGAAACAGTTAATTCAGAGACCATGGTCCAGAACTTAAAGAAGGGTAACTTTGAAGGTATGAGGCGTGAATTGGCTAAGATGGATTGGCGAATGATACTGAAGGGGTTGACTGTGGATGGGCAATGGCAGACATTTAGAGACCGCATGGATGAATTACAACAATTTTACATTCCTGTCTGGCGTAAAAATAAAAAAGGGAAGGTGGCTCAACCGTGGCTATCTAGGGAAATCAGGTATAGTATTAAAGCCAAGGAAATGGCATACAAATTGGCCAGAAATAGCAGCGAACCTGGGGACTGGGAGAAATTTAGAACTCAGCAGAGGAGGACAAAGGGTTTGATTAGGGCAGGGAAAATGGAGTATGAGAAGAAGCTTGCAGGGAACATTAAGGCGGATTGCAAACGTTTCTATAGGTATGTAAAGAGAAAAAGGTTAGCAAAGACAAACGTAGGTCCCCTGCAGTCAGAATCAGGGGAAGTCATAACGGGGAACAAAAAAATGGCAGACCAATTGAACAAGTACTTTGGTTCAGTATTCACTAAGGAGGACACAAACAACCTTCCGGATATAAAAGGGGTCAGAGGGTCTAGTAAGGAGGAGGAACTGAGGGAAATCTTTATTAGTCGGGAAATTGTGTTGGGGAAATTGATGGGATTGAAGGCCGATAAATCCCCAGGGCCTGATGGACTGCATCCCAGAGTACTTAAGGAGGTGGCCTTGGAAATAGCGGATGCATTGACAGTCATTTTCCAACATTCCATTGACTCTGGATCAGTTCCTATCGAGTGGAGGGTAGCCAAAATATCCCCACTTTTTAAAAAAGGAAGGAGAGATAAAGCAGGGAATTATAGACCGGTCAGCCTGACCTCAGTAGTGGGTAAAATGATGGAATCAATTATTAAGGATGTCATAGCAGTGCATTTGGAAAATGGTGACATGATAGGTCCAAGTCAGCATGGATTTGTGAAAGGGAGATCATGCTTGACAAATCTTCTGGAATTTTTTGAGGATGTTTCCAGTAAAGTGGACAAAGGAGAACCAGTTGATGTGGTATATTTGGACTTTCAGAAGGCTTTCGACAAGGTCCCACACAGGAGATTAATGTGCAAAGTTAAAGCACATGGGATTGGGAGTAGTGTGCTGACGTGGATTGAGAACTGGTTGTAAGACAAAACAAATAGTAGGAGTAAATGGGTATTTTCAGAATGGCAGGCAGTGACTAGTGGGGTACCGCAAGGTTCTGTGCTGGGGCCCCAGCTGTTTACATTGTACATTAATGATTTAGACGAGGGAATTAAATGTAGTATCTCCAAATTTGCGGATGACACTAAGTTGGGTGGCAGTGTGAGCTGCGAGGAGGATGCTATGAGGCTGCAGAGTGACTTGGATAGGTTAGGTGAGTGGCAAATGCGTGGCAGATGACGTATAATGTGGATAAATGTGAGGTTATCCACTATGGTGGTAAAAACAGAGAGAGAGACTTTTATCTGAATTGTGACAGATTAGGAAGTGGGAAGGTGCAGCGAGAACTGGGTGTCATGGTACATCAGTCATTGAAGGTTGGCATGCAGGTACAGCAGGCGGTAAAGAATGCAAATGGCATGTTGGCCTTCATAGCGAGCGGATTTGAGTACAGGGGCAGGGAGGTGTTGCTACAGTTGTATAGGGCCTTGGTGAGGCCACACCTGGAGTATTGTGTACAGTTTTGGTTTCCTAACTTGAGGAAGGACGTTCTTGCTATTGATGGAGTGCAGTGAATATTCACCAGAATGATTCCCGGGATGGTGGGACTGCCCTATGAAGAAAGACTCGATCAACTGGGCTTGTATTCACTGGAGTTCAGAAGAGTGAGAGGGGACCTCATAGAAACGTTTAAAATTCTGACGGGTTTGGACAGGTTGGATGCAGGAAGAATGTTCCCAATGTTGGGGAAGTCCAGAACCAGGGGTCACAGTCTAAGGATAAGGGGTAAGCCATTTAGGACCGAGTTGAGGAGAAACTTCTTCACCCAGAGAGTGGTGAACCTGTGGAATTCTCTACCACAGAAAGTAGTTGAGGCCAATTCACTAAATATATTTAAAAGGGAGTTAGATGAAGTCCTTACTACTCGGGGGATCAAGGGGTATGGCGAGAAAGCAGGAAGAGGGTACTGAAGTTTCATGTTCAGCCATGAACTCATTGAATGGCAGTGCAGGCTAGAAGGGCTGAATGGCCTGCTCCTTCACCTTTTTTCTATGTTTCTATGTTTCTATGTACCATTTATTTCATGTTGCCTCTCCTCATTATTTGAACAATATATTTCGACTCGATCGCCTCGATGGGTCGGAGAGGAATTTTCTCCATGAATTGGCCTGCGTTTTTAGTTGGTTTTTGCCTCTCCCAGGGGATCACATGACTGCGGTTGATGTGGAGTGTAGAATGATCCAGTATAAGGGGTGTCGCTGTTGTGTGAGGCGGACTGGTTGGGCTGGGTGCTCTTTGCCTTTCCGTCATTGTTCATAGGTTTATATGTAACCTTTAAGGCTGCTGACCAAGGGTCGTGCGCCTCTTTGTCGGTTGGCGTGGACACGATGGCCCGGAATGACCTCCTTCTGTGCTGTAAATTTCTATGGGCTAGAACCGTCACTTAATGCCCATTTTACCACAGAAATGACGTATATAGCCCATATATCGCCCATTTTGGCACAAAATGAAAAGAGGAGGGCATTTTGAGGAAACTTGTTGCCGAGCATTACCTTCCCCATGTGCTTAACGCCGGGAAAAAATCTTACCTTTCTAGATGTTGCAGATCACATGTCGTGTCCTTTAAAATGCTGCTGTGCTTCAACCTCGGCAGAGTTCAAATGTACTCTGCAGGTCATTGGAGTTGATGTGATAATCTGTAGAAACTGCTTGACCATACTGTGACCGATTGGAATTGAAGAGGTGTCTTAGTCGGGACATTCCTTGTTTGTGACCAATCGGTGGAAAACAAAGAACGACTGCAATGGGGCCTGTCCTTTCTCACCCTCTTTTGTTGTCCAATTATATGCAGCACACTCAACATCGCCGAAGGAACGCTCCACTGCATTATGTGCCCAACGTACGAAGTGACAGGCAGATGAGATGGACCAGATGTTACACGCTGTGCAAGTACACGGAGAAGAATACTTACCTCGACTTGCCCGACATCACCTGCCGTCAGAGACTGCGCTTCCACAAAGAGGCTATCACTGAGGTATGCCAGCTGATTAGGGGAGATCTGCAGCTAAATAGCACCATCAGTACTGCACTGTCGGTCGAGGTCAAAGTCACTGCAGCAATGTCATTCTACGCCTCGGGTTCTTTTCAGGCTACAGCTGGTGACATTTGTGGATTTTGTCAGCATGCCACACATCGCTGCATTAGACAGATCCCTGAAGCCCTGTACGTACGCTGGAGGGAATTGATCAGCTTCCTGATGACCAGGGAGGCACAGAGTTGTCTATCGACCTCTAAACAGTAGTTATAATGTAGGGGACGGCATCAAACAGGAAATTAGAGATGCATGTAGCAAGGGTACGAGAGTAATCGTAGATGACTTTAATCTACATATAGACTGGCCAAACCAACTTAGTAATAATACAGTGTCAGAGGAATGCCTGGAGTGTGCACGAGATCGTTTTTTAGACCAGTATGTTGAGGAGCCTACTCGGGAACAGGTTAACCTAGATTGGGTATTGTGTAATGAGAATGGGTTATTTCACAGTCTTGTTTTGCGGGGTCCTTTAGGGAAGAGTGACCGTAACCTGATTAAATTCTTCATTAAGACGGAAAGTGAAGTAGTCCAATCCAAATCTAGGGTCCTAAATCTGAACAAAGGAAACTACAAAATTATGAGGAATGAATTGGGTATGATAGATTGGAAAGATTCATTAAAAGGCATGATAATGTGTAAGCAATGGCTAATATTTAAGGACCGTTTGCATGAATTACAACAGTTATACATTCCTTTCTGGTGTAAAAACACAAAAGGAAAAGTGGTCCAACCATGGCTAATAAAAGAAATTTAGGATAGTATTCGATCCAGAGAGGAGTTATATAAAGTTGCCAAAAAAAGAAGCAATCCTGAGAAGTCTCGATCAGTGTTGTGTTTGATGCACAGAGAGGTCTCGGTCAGTGCTGTCTTTGATGCTCATACAGAGAGTTCTCGGTCAGTGCTGTCTTTGATGCTCACACAGAGATGTCTCGGTCAGTGCTGTGTTTGATGCTCGGATAGAGAAGTTTCGGTCAGGGCTGTGTTTGATGCTCACACAGAGAGGACTCGGGCAGTGCTATGTTCAATGCTCGAGAGAGAGGCCTCGGTCAGTGCTGTGTTTGATGGTCGGACAGAGAGGCCTCGGTCATTGCTGTATTTGATACACAGAGAGGTCCCGGCCAGTGCAGTGTGTGTTGCTCGACAGAGAAGTCTCGGTTAGTGCAGTGTTTGAAGCTCAGACAGAGAGGTCTCGGTCAGTGCTGTGTTTAATGCACTGAGACGTATTGGAAAGTGCTTTGTTTGATGCAAAGAGAGGTCTCGGTCAGTGCTGTGTTTGATGCTCACTCAGAGAGATCTCGGTCAGTGTTGTGTTTGATGCTGAGAAAGAGAGGCCTCGGCCAGTGCTGCGTTTAATGCTCACAAAGAGAGGTCACGCTGAGAGCTGCGTTTGATGCTCGGACAGAGAGGTGTCAGCCAGTTTTGCTTTGTGGCTCAGAGAGGTATCTGTCAGTGCTGAGTTTAGTGCACAAACAGAGAGGTCTCGGTCAGTGCGGTGTTTGATGCTCGGACTCGGAAGTCTCGTTCGGTGATGTGTTTGATGCTCACACAGAGAGGCCTCGGTCAGTGCTGTATTTGATGCCCACACAAAGGCAGCACTGAACGAGGCCTCTCAGTGTGAGCAGCAAATATAGCACTGAACGAGACGTCTCTCTCCGAGCATGAAACAAAGCACGAAGCGAGGTCTCTCTGTGTGAGAATCAAACACAGCACTGACCGAGGCCTCTTTGTGTGAGCATCAAACACAGCATTGACCGAGACCACTCTGTGTGAGCATCAAACACAGCACTGACAGAAGTCTCTCTGTCGAGCAACAAACACATCACTGACCGAGACCTCTTTGTGTGTGCGTCAAAGACAGCACTGACCGAGACATCTCTGTGTATGCATCAAACAGAGCACTCACCAAGGCCTCTCTGTGTGAGCATCAAACATAGCACTGACCGAGACCTCTCTGTGTGAGCATCAAACACAGCACTGAAGGAGACATCTCCGTGCGGGAATCAAACACAGCATTGACCAAGACCTCTCTGTCCGAGCATCAAACACAGCACCGACAGAGAAGTATCTGTATGAGCATCAAATACAGCACTAACCGAGACATATTTGTGTGATCATCAAATACAGCACTGACCGAGGCCTCTCTGTGTGAGCATCAAACACAGCACTGACCGAAGCCTCTCTGTCCGAGCATCAAACACAGCACTGACCGAGACCTCTCTCTGTGAGCATCAAACACAGCATTGACCGAGACCTCTTTGTCTGAGTATCAAACACAGCACTGACCGAGACCTCTCTGTGTAATCATCAAACACAGCACTGAACGCGACAACTCCTTGTGAGCATTAAACACAGCACTGACCGCGAACTCTCTGTCCGAGCATCAAACAAAGCACCGGCATAGACCATTCTGTGTGAGCATCAAAGACAGCACTGACCGAGACCTCTATGTGAGAGCCTCAAACTCTGCACTGACCAAAGCCTCTCTGTGTGAGCATCAACGTCAGCACGGATCGAGAACTCTCGTTCGGAGCATCAAACACAGCATCGACCGAGAACTCTCTGTGTGAGCATCAAACACAGCACTGACCAAGACCTCTGTGTTAGCATCAAAGATAGCACTTACCGCGACCTCTCTGTCCGAGCATCAAACACAGCAAAGACCGAGATCTCTCTGGCATCAAACACAGCCCTGACCGAGACCTCTCGGTGCGAACATCAAACACAGCACTGACCGATACCTCTCTGTGTGAGCGTCACACATAGCTACGTCCGAGACCTTTCTGGCCGAGCATTGAACGCAGCACTGTCCCAGACCTCTCTGTGTAAGCATCAAACACAGCACTTACCGAGACCACTCTATGTGAGCATCAAACACAGCACTGACCGACACCTCTCTGTGTGAGCATCAGACACAGCACTGACCGAGACCACTCTGCGCAGCAAAGACAACACTGACCGTGACCTCTCTGTATCAGCATCAAACACAGCACTGACCGAAGACTCTCTTTCCGAGCATCAAACACAGCACTGACCGAGACCTCTCTGTGAGAGCAACAAACACAGGACTGACCGAGAACTATGTGTGTATGAGCATCAAACACAGCACTGACAGAGACTTCTTTGCATCGACATCAAAGACAGCACTGACCGAGACCTCTCTGTGTGAGCATCAAATACAGCACTGACCGACGACTCTCTGTGTGAGTATCAAACACAGCACTGACCGAGACCTCTTTTTCTGAGCATCAAAAACAGCAATGACCGAGAACTCACTGGCATCAAACACAGCCCTGACCGAGAAATCTCTTTTTGAACATCAAACACAGCACAGACCGAGAGCTCTCTGTGTGAGCGTCACACACATCTAAGACCGAGACCATTCTGACCGAGCATTGAACACAGCACTGACCGAGAACTCTCTGTATTAGCATCAAACGCAGCACTGACCGAAGCCTCTCTGTCCGAGCATAAAACACAGCACTTACCGAGACGTCTCTGTGTGAGAATCAAACAGAGCACTGATCGAGGCCTCTCTGTGTGAGCATCAAGCACAGCACTGACCGAGACCTCTCTGTGTGAGCAACAAACACAGTACTGACCGAGACATCTCCGTGTGAACATCAAACACAGCACTGACCGAGATCTCTCTGTTTGAGCATCAAACACAGCAATGACCGAGACCTCTATGTGAGAGCATCAAAGACAGCACTGAATGAGGCCTCTCTGTGTGAGCATCAAACACAGCACTGAACGAGACATCTCCGTGTGAGCATCAAACACAGCACTGACCGAGACCTCTCTGTCCGAGCATCAAACACAGCACCGACCGAGAACTCTCTGCGTGAGCATCAAACACAGCACTGACCAAGACCTCTCGTAATGAGCATCAAACACAGCACTGACCGTGACCTCTCTGTGTGATCATCCAAGACAGCACTGACCGAGGCCTCTCTGTGTGAGCATCAAACACAGCATTAACCGAGACCTCTCTGTCTGAGCATCAAACAAAGCAATGACCGAGACCTCTCTTGCATCAAACACAGCCCTGACCGAGACCTCTCTGTGTGAGCTTCACACAGAGCTACGACCGAGACCTTTCTGACCGAGCATTGAACGCAGCACTGTCCGAGACCTCTCTGTGTAAGCATAAAACACAGCACTTGCCGAGACATCTCTGTGTGTGCATCAAACACAGTATTAGCGGAGGCATCTCCTTGTGAGCATCAATCACAGCACTGACTGAGACCTCTCTGTGTGAGCTTCAAACACAGCACTGACCGAGGCCTATCTGTGCGACCATCAAAGACAGCACTCACCGAGGCCTCTCTGTGTGAGGATCAAACACAGCACTGAACGAGACCTCTCTGTCCGAGCATCAAACACAGCACCGGCAGGGAATTATCTGCGTGAGCATCAAAGACAGCACTTACCTAGACCTCTCTGCGTGAGCATCAAACACAACACTGACCGAGACCTGTCTGTGTGAGCATCAAACGAAGCATTGACGGAGACCTCTTTGTGTGGGCATCAAAGACAGCACTGACCGAGACTGCTCTGTGAAAGCATCAAAGGCAGCACTTACCGAGGCCTCTCTGTGTGAGCATCAAACACAGCACTGACCGAGACCTCTCCGTGTGAGCCTCAAACACAGCACTGACCGAGACCTCTCTGTCCGAGCATCAAACACAGCCCCGACCGTGACCTCTCTGTGTGAGCATCAGACACAACACTGACCGAGACCTCTCTGTGTGAGCATCAAACACAGCACTGACCGAGACCTCTCTGTGTGAGCATCAAACACAACAATGACCGAGACCTCTCTGTCCGAGCATCATACACAGCACTGACCGAGGCCTCTCTGTGTGAGCATCAAATACAGCACTGACCGAATCCTTTCTGTGTGAGCATCAAACACAGCACTGACCGGACACTCTCTGTGTGAGCATCAAACACAGCACTGACCGAGACCTCTCTGTGTGAGCATCAAACACAACAATGACCGAGACCTCTCTGTCCGAGCATCATACACAGCACTGACCGAGGCCTCTCTGTGTGAGCATCAAATACAGCACTGACCGAATCCTTTCTGTGTGAGCATCAAACACAGCACTGACCGGACACTCTCTGTGTGAGCATCAAATACAACACTGACCGAGACCTCTCTGTGTGAGCATCAAACACAACAATGACCGAGACCTCTCTGTCCGAGCATCATACACAGCACTGACCGAGGTCTCTCTGTGTGAGCATCAAATACAGCACTGACCGAATCCTTTCTGTGTGAGCATCAAACACAGCACTGACCGGACACTCTCTGTGTGAGCATCAAAAACAGCACTGACAGAGACCTCTCTGTCTGAGCATCAAGAAAACACTGACCGAACCCTCTCTGTGTGAGCATCAAACACAGCACTGACCGAGACCTCTCTGTGCATCAAACACAGAACTGATCGAGACATTTCTGTGTGAGCATCAAACACAACAATGATCGAGACTTCTCTATGCATCACAAGCAGCACTGACCGAGATCTCTCTGTGTGAGCCTCAGAAGCAGCACAGACCGAGGACACACTGTGTGAGTATCAAGCACAACACTAACCAAGACCTCTCTCTCCGAGCATCAAACATAGCACTGACTGAGACATCTCTGTACAGCAAATAGCAGCACTGACCGTGGCCTCTCTGAGTATCAAACACAACACTGAATGAGAATTCTCAGTCCGAGCATCAAACACTGCACTGACCGCGACCTCTGTGTGTGTGCATCAAACTCAGCACTGACAGAGACCTCTCTGAGCACCAAAGCGAAACTGGCCGACACTTCTCTGTCCGAGCATCAAACGCAGCACTGACCGAGACCTCTCTGTATGAGTATTAAACGTAGCACTGGCCGATGCTTCGCTCACTGAGCATCAAACACAACACTGACCGAGAACTCTATGTGTGTGCATCAAACACAGCTCTAACCGAGACTTTTCTGTGCAACAAACACAGCACTTTCCAAGACTTCTCCGTGCATCAAACACAGCACTGACGAGACCTCTCTGTCCGAGCTTCAAACACAGCAACGAACTAGACTTCTCTGTCGAGCAACAAACACAGCAATGACCGAAACTTTTCTGTGCATCAAACACAGCACTGCCCGAGGACTCTCTGTCCGAGCATCAAACACAGCAGTGATCGAGACCTCTCTGTGTGTGAGCATCAAATACAGCATTAGCCGAGACCTCTTTGTGTGGGCATCAAAGACAGCACTGACCGAGACCTCTCTGTGTGAGCATCAAACGCAGCACTGACCGAGACCTCTCTGTGCATCAAACACAGAACTGATCGAGACATTTCTGTGTGAGCATCAAACACAACAATGATCGAGACTTCTCTATGCATCACAAGCAGCACTGACCGAGATCTCTCTGTGTGAGCATCAGACGCAGCACTGACCATGGCCACTCTGTCTGAGCATCAAATACATCACTAACCGAGACTTCTCTCTCCGAGCATCAAACATAGCACTGACTGAGACCTCTCTGCAGCAAATAGCAACACTGATCGTGGCCTCTCTGAGCATCAAACACAACACTGACCGAAACTTTTCAGTCCGAACATCAAACACTGCACTGCCCGAGACCTCTCTGTGTGTGCATCAAAATCAGCACTGAAAGTGACCTCTCTGAGCACCAAAGCAAAACTGGTCGACACCTCTCTGTCCGAGCATCAAACGCAACACTGACCGAGATCTCTCTGTGTGAGCATTAAACGCAGCACTGGTGAGGCCTCTCAGTTTGAGCATCAAACACAACACTGACCGATAGTTCTCTGTCGAGCAACAAACACAGCACTTGCCGAGACCTCTCTGTGCATCAAACACAGCACTGACCGAGGCATCTCTGTTCGAGCATCAAACATACCACTGACCGAGTCCTCATTGTGTGGGCATCAAAGATAGCACTGACAGAGACCTATCTGTGTGAACATGAAACGTAGCACTGACCGAGGCCTCTCTGTGTGAGCATCAAACACAGCACTGACCGAGACCTCTCTGTGTGAGCATCAAACACAACACTGAATGAGACATAACCGTGGGAGAATCAAACACAGCACTGACCGAGACCTCGCTGTGTGAGCATCAACACAATACTGACAGTGACATCTCTGTGCATTAAATGCAGCACTGACAGAGGCCTTTCTAAGCATCAAACACCACACTGTCCGAGACTTCCGAGTCCGAGAATCAAACACCGCACTGACCGAGACCTCATTGTTTGTGCATAAAACTCAGCACTGATAGATACCTCTCTGAGCCACATAGCAAAACTGGCTGACAGCTCTCTGTCCGATCATCAAACACAGCACCGAAAGAGGCCTCTCTGTGTGAGCATGAAACCCAGCCCCGACCGAGACCTCTCTGTGTGAGCAACAAACAAAACACTGACCGAGATCTCTCTCTGTTAGCATCAAACACAGCACTGACCGAGAACTCACTATATGAGCATGAAAGACAGCACTGACCGAGACCTCTCTGTGTGAGCATCAAACACAGCACTGACCGAGACCTCTCTGTGCATCAAACACAGCAGTGACCGAGACCTCTCTGTGTGAGCATCAAACACAGCATTGATCGCGATTTCTCTGTGAATCACAAGCAGCACTGACCGAGACCTCTCTGCGTGAGCTTCAGAAGCAGCACAGACCGAGGACACACTGTGTGAGTATCAAGCACAACACTAACCAAGACCTCTCTCTCCGAGCATCAAACATAGCACTGACTGAGAACTCTCTGTACAGCAAATAGCAGCACTGACCGTGGCCTCTCTGAGTATCAAACACAACACTGAATGAGAATTCTCAGTCCGAGCATCAAACACTGCACTGACCGCGACCTCTGTGTGTGTGCATCAAACTCAGCACTGAAAGAGACCTCTCTGAGCACCAAAGCGAAACTGGCCGACACTTCTCTGTCCGAGCATCAAACGCAGCACTGACCGAGACCTCTCTGTATGAGTATTAAACGTAGCACTGGCCGATGCTTCGCTCACTGAGCATCAAACACAACACTGACCGAGAACTCTATGTGTGTGCATCAAACACAGCTCTAACCGAGACTTTTCTGTGCAACAAACACAGCACTTTCCAAGACTTCTCCGTGCATCAAACACAGCACTGACGAGACCTCTCTGTCCGAGCTTCAAACACAGCAACGAACTAGACTTCTCTGTCGAGCAACAAACACAGCAATGACCGAAACTTTTCTGTGCATCAAACACAGCACTGCCCGAGGACTCTCTGTCCGAGCATCAAACACAGCAGTGATCGAGACCTCTCTGTGTGAGCATCAAACGCAGCACTGACCGAGGCCTCTCTGTGTGGGCATCAAAGACAGCACTGATCGAGACCTCTCTGTGTGAGCATCAAACGCAGCACTGACCGAGGCATCTCTGTGTGGGCATCAAAGACAGCACTGACCGAGACCTCTCTGTGTGAGCATCAAACGCAGCATCGACCGAGGCCTCTCTCTGTGAGCATCAAACACAGCACTGACCGGGAACTCTCTGTGCATTAAACACAGCAATGACCGAGAGCTCTCTATGTGAGCATCAAGCATAGCATTGACCGTGACTTCTCTGTCCATCAGAAGCAGCACTGACCGAGACATCTCTGCGTGAGCATCAGACACAGCACTGACCGAGACCACTCTGTGTGAGCATCAAACACAACACCGACCGAGACCTCTCTTTCCGAGCATCAAACACAGTGCTGACCGAGGACTCTCTGTGGGAGCATCAAACACAGCACTGACCTAAGGCTCTCTGTGTGAGCATCAAAAACATCATTGACCGAGAATTCTCTGTGTGAGAATCAAACACAGCACTGACCGTGGTCTCTCTGTGTGAGTTTCAAACACAGCACTGACCGAGACCTTTCTGTGCATCTAACACAGCACTGACATAGGCCTCTCTGTCCGAGCATCAAATGCAGCATTCACCGAGTCCTCTCTTTGTGAGAATCAAACACAGCTCTGACCGAGACATCTCTCTGTGAGCATCAAACACAGCGCTACCCGGGAACTCTCTGTGTGAGCATCAAACACAGCACTAACCGCGAACTCTCTGTGAAAGTATGAAACTCGGCACTGACCGAGGCATCGATGTGTGAGCATCAAAGACAGCACTGACCGAGACCTCTCTGTCCGAGCATCAAACACAGCACTGACCGAGACCTCTCTGTCTGAGAATCAAACACAGCACTGACCAAGACCTCTCTGTCCGGGCAACAAACACAGCACTGACAGAGACCTCTCTGTCGAACATAAAACGCAGCACTGAGAGAGACCTCTGTGTGAGAGCATCAAACACAGCACTGACTGAGAGCTCTCAGTGCATCAAACACAGCACGAGCGGAGACCTCTCTTTCGAGCATCAAACACCGCACTGCCCGAGGCCTCTCTATCCAAACATCAAATGCAGAATTGACCAAGACCTCGCTTTGTGAGCATCAAATGCAGCACAGACCGAGAGCTCTCTGTCCGAGCATCAAACGCTGCAGTGACCGAGACCTGTCTCTGTGCGCGTCAAACACTACACTGACCGAGGTCTCTCTGTCTGTGCATCAAACATTGCACTGATCGGGACTTGTCTCTGTGAGCATTAAACCCAGCACTGACCGAGACCTCTCTGTGCATCAAACACAGCACTGACCGAGACCTCTCTGTGCACCATACGCACCACTGACCAAGAACTCACATTGCATCAGACACAGCACTGATAGAGACCTCTCTGTGCATCAAGCACCGCGCTGACAGAGACCTCTCTGTGTGTGCATCAAACTTTGCACGGATCGGGACGTCTCTGTCCAAGCATCAAACACAGCACTCACCGAGACATCTCTCAGCATCAAACACAGCACTGACCGAGACTTCGCTGTGTGTGAATCAAACACAGCACTGACCGAGACCTCGCTGTTGAGAGCATTAAACACAGCACTGACCGAGACCTCTCTGTCCGAGCATCAAACACAGCACTGAAGGAGACCTCTAAAGCATCAAACGGAGCACTGACTGAGACCTTTCTGTGCATCAAAGACAGCACTGACCGAGAAATCTGTGTGAGCAGCAGACGCAGCAGGGTCCGAGACCTCTCTGTGAATCAAACACAGCACTGACCGATACCGCCCTGTCCGAGCATCAAAGTCGGCAGGGACCGATCCTCTCTGTGAGAGCCTCAAACACAGCAATGACCGAAGCCTTTGTGTGTGAGCATCAAATACAACACTGACCGAGACCTCTCTGTATGAGGATGAAACGCAGCATGACCAAGACCTCTCTGACCGAGCATCATACACAGCACTGACCGAGGCTTCTCTGTGTGAGCATCAAACACAGCACTGACCGAAGCCTTTCTGTGTGAGCAGCAAACACAGCATTGATCGAGAACTCTCTGTGTGAGCATCAAGCACAGCTCTGACCGAGGCCTCTCTGTGTGAGCATCAAACACAGCACTGACCGAGACCTCTCTGTCTGAGCATCAAACACAACACTTACCGTGGCCTCTCTGTGTGTGAGCATCAAACATAGCACTGAACGGCACCTCTCTGTGCATCAAACATAGCACTGACCTCGGCCTCTCTGTCCGAGCATCAAATTCAGGATTCACCGAGACCTCTCTGTGTGATCATCAAACACAACTCTGACCGAGACCTCTCTATGTGAGCATCAAACACAGCACTAACCGAGATCTTTCTATGTGAGCATCAAACACAGCACTGAGCGGAGACCTCTCTGTCGAGCATGAAACACAGCACTGACCGAGGACTCTCTGTCCGAACATCAAATGCAGAATTGACCAAGACCTCGCTGTGTGAGCATCAAATGCAGCCCAGATCGAGAGCTCTCTGTCCGAGCATCAAACGCTGCAGTGTCGAGACCTGTCTGTGTGTGCGTCAACCATTGCACTGACCGAGGCCTCTCTGTCTGGGCATCAAACATTGCACTGATCGGGACGTCTCTGTGTGAGCATCAAACGCAGGACTGACCGAGACCTCTCTGTGAACAAACGCAGCACTGAAGAAGAACTCACTGTGCATCAAACACAGCACTGATAGAGATCTCTCTGTGCATCAAACACAGCACTGACCGAGAAATCTATGTGAGCATCAGATGCAGCAGTGACCGAGACCTTTGTTTATCAAAAACAGCAATGACCGATACCGCCCTGTCCGAGCATCAAACTCGGCACGGACCGAGTCCTCTCTGTGTAAGCATCAAACACAGCAGTGACCGAGATCTCTATGTGAGAGCCTCAAACACAGCACTGACCGAGGCGTCTCTGTGTGAGTATCAAACACAGCACTGACCGAGTCCTCTCTGTGAGAGCATCAAACACAACACCCACCGAGACCTCTCTGTGTGAGTATCAAACACAACACTGACTGAGTCCTCTCTGTGTGTGAGCATCAAACACAGCACTGAACGAGACTTTTCTATGCATCCACCACAGCATTGACCTCGGAGTCTCTGTCCGAGCATCAAATGCAGCATTCATCGAGACCTCTCTGTGTGAGCATCAAACACAGCTCTGAACGAGATCTTTCAATGTGAGCATCAAACACAGCACTAAACTAGAACTCTCTATGTGAGCATCAAACACAGCACTAACCGAGACCTCACTGTGTGAGTATGAAACTCGGCACTGATCGAGGCCTCTCTGTGCGAGTTCCAAACACAGCACTAACCAAGACATCTCTGTGCATCAAACACAGCACCGACCGAGACTTCTCTGTGTGTGAGCATCAAACATAGCACTGAGCCAGACTTTTCTGTGCATCAAACACAGCACTGACATAGGACTCTCTGTCCGAGCATCAAATGCAGCATTCACCGAGACCTCTCTGTGTGAGCATCAAACACAGCACTGACTGAGACCTTTCTGTGCAACAAACGAAGCCCTGCCCAAGACCTCTCTGTGCATCAAACACGGGACTGTCCGAAACCTCTCTGTGCATCCAACACAGCAATGACCGAGACCTCTCTGTGTGAGCATCAAACACAGCACTGACCGAGACCTCTCTGTGTGAGCATCAAACACAGCACTGACCGACATCTCTCTGTCCGAGCATCAAAGACAGCACTGACCGAGACCTCTCTGTCCGAGCATCAAATGCATCACTGACCGAGACCTCTCTGTGTGAGCATCAAACACAGCACTGACTGAGACCTCTCTGTGCATCAAACAGAACACTGACCGAGACCTCTCTGTACATCAAACATAGCACTGACCGAGATCGCTCTGTGCATCAAACACAGGACTGACCGAGAACTGACTGTGCATCACAAACAGCACTGACCGCGACCTCTCTGTCTGAGCATCAAACGCAGCAGTGACAGAATCCTCTGTGCATCAAACACAGTACTGACGGAGACCTCTTTTTCCGAGCATCAAACACAGCAGTGACCGAGTCCTCTCTGTGCATCAAACACAGAACTGGCCAAGACCTATCTTTGTGAACATGAAACACAGTACTGACCAAGACCTCTCTATGTGAGCATCAAACGCAGCACTGACCGAACCTTTTCTGAGTGAGCATCAAACGCAGCACTGACCGAGACCTCTGAGACCCAGCTGCATCTCTCTTTAAATAACGCTCCAGATTATTTTCTTCGTCATGTGCTGCCTAACTTTTCAGACGCAATTGATGACACTTGTTAAGTGAGGCGGCATAATTAAACGTGACGAGAAGGACGCGAAAGAGACGTTGCACCCGTACTGACGTCATGATTACCGTGGCATTAGCTGGCGAGATGTCATGTTGTTTTACCCGTAAAAATGAACACCGAATTTCGCATCAGGCGTGCCCGCCACCCAGCGCCACTCCCAAATGCCCAACTCCTAGTTAACACCACCACCGGCATTATCAACAGGCGTTAGCAATCGAATTTCAAAACCTAACGATTTAATTCAATCTGTGAACAACGGTGGTCCCAACCAACACTGATCCTTGTGGAACAGCACTGCCCACCTTGTGCAACTCTGAATTGCTCCCTTTACCCTTTCTCTCTGCTTTTGTCTTGCAGCCAGTTCGTTGTCCAATATGCTCCTTGTTCCCTTACTCTGCATTCTCTGACTTTGGTCATTAATCTACTATGCGGCACTTTAGTAAATCCAGATAAATTACATCTACTGAATTAGCATTGTCTACTCTCTATTACCTCTTCAAAGAATTCAATGACGTTGGTCAAGCAAGATTTTCCTTTTGACATCCATGCTGATTATTCATTATTATTGTCATGTATGTCGACCATGTATACAAACTGTATAATCATATAATGTTTGCCACCAGAGGGCATTGCGGTGGGAGACCTGTGGTGGGAGACTGAGGGTGCAGGGCCCAGTATAAAAGGCTGCCCACTATGCTTGTGCCTTCCTCTGGAGTTACAATAAATGGGACTCAAGTCACAACAGCTCAAGTGCAATGCTCGACCTCATGGGGTCATAGAAACATAGAAACATAGAAAATAGGTGCAAGAGTAGGCCATTCGGCCCTTCTAGCCTGCACCGCCATTCAATGAGTTCATGGCTGAACATTCAACTTCAGTACCCCATTCCTGCTTTCTCGCCATACCCCTTGATCCCCCTAGTAGTAAGGACCTCATCGAACTCCTTCTTGAATATATTTAGTGAAATGGCCTCAACAACTTTCTGTGGTAGAGAATTCCACAGGTTCACCACTCTCTGGGTGAAGAAGTTCCTCCGCATCTCGGTCCTAAATGGCTTACCCCTTATCCTTAGACTGTGACCTCTGGTTCTGGACTTCCCCAACATTGGGAACATTCTTCCTGCATCTAACCTGTCTAACCCCGTCAGAATTTTAAATGTTTCTATGAGGTCCCCTCTCATTCTTCTGAACTCCAGTGAATACAAGCCCAGTTGATCCAGTCTTTCTTGATAGGTCAGTCCCGCCATCCCGGGAATCAGTCTGGTGAACCTTCGCTGCACTCCCTCAATAGCAAGAATGTCCTTCCTCAGGTTAGGAGACCCAAACTGTACACAATACTCCAGGTGTGGCCTCACCAATGCCCTGTACAACTGTAGCAACACCTCCATGCCCCTGTACTCAAATCCCCTTGCTATGAAGGCCAACATGCTATTTGCTTTCTTAACCGCCTGCTGCACCTGCATGCCAACCTTCAATGACTGATGTACCATGACACCCAGGTCTCTTTGCACCTCCCCTTTTCCTAATCTGTCACCATTCAGATAATAGTCTGTCTCTCTGTTTTTACCACCAAAGTGGATAACCTCACATTTATCCACATTATACTTCATCTGCCATGCATTTGCCCACTCACCTAATCTATCCAAGTCGCTCTGCAGCCTCACAGCATCCAACTCGCAGGTCACACTGCCACCCAACTTAGTGTCATCCGCAAATTTGGAGATACTACATTTAATCCCCTCATCTAAATCATTAATGTACAGTGTAAACAGCTGGGGCCCCAGCACAGAACCTTGCGGTACCCCACTAGTCACTGCTTGCCATTCTGAAAAGTACCCATTTACTCCTACTCTTTGCTTCCTGTCTGACAACCAATTCTCAATCCATGTCAGTACACTACTCCGAATCCCATTTTTCTAACTTTGCACATCAATCTCTTGTGTGGGACCTTGTCGAACGCCTTCTGAAATTCCAAATATACCACATCAACTGGTTCTCCCTTATCCACTCTACTGGAAACATCCTCAAAAAATTCCAGAAGTTTTGTCAAGCATGATTTCCCTTTCACAAATCCATGCTGACTTGGACCTATCATGTCACCTCTTTCCAATTGCACTGCTATGACATCCTTAATAATTGATTCCATCTTTTTACTGACTACCGATGTCAGGATGACCGGTCTTTAATTCCCTGTTTTCTCTCTCCCTCCTTTTTTAAAAAGTGGGGTTACATTGGCTACCCTCCACTCCATAGGAACTGATCCAGAGTCAATGGAATATTGGAAAATGACTGTCAACGCATCCACTATTTCCAAGGCCACCTCCTTAAGTACTCTGGGATGCAGTCCATCAGGCCCTGTGGATTTATCGGCCTTCAATCCCATCAATTTCCCCAACACAATTTCCCGTCTAATAAGGATTTCCCTCAGTTCCTCCTCCTTACTAGACCCCCCGACCACTTTTATAACCGGAAGTTTGTTCGTGTCCTCCTTCGTGAATACCGAACCAAAGTACTTGTTCAATTGGTCCGCCATTTCTTTGTTCCCCGTTATGACTTCCGCTGATTCTGACTGCAGGGGACCTACGTTTGTCTTTACTAACCTTTTTCTCTTTACATATCTATAGAAACTTTTGCAATCCGTCTTAATGTTCCCTGCAAGCTTCTTTTCATACTCCATTTTCCCTATCCTAATCAAACCCTTTGTCCTCCTCTGCTGAGTTCTAAATTTCTCCCAGTCCCCAGGTTCGTTGCTATTTCTGGCCAATTTGTATGCCACTTCCTTGGCTTTAATACTATCCCTGATTTCCCTTGATAGCCACGGTTGAGCCACCTTCCCTTTTTTGTTTTTATGCCAGACAGGAATGTACAATTGTTGTAGTTCATCCATGCGGTCTCTAAATGTCTGCCATTGCCCATCCACAGTCAACCTCTTAAGTATCATTCGCCAATCCATCCCAGCCAATTCACGCCTCATACCTTCAATGTTAGCCTTCTTTAAGTTCTGGACCATGGTCTCTGAATTAACTGTTTCATTCTCCATCCCAATGCAGAATTCCACCATATTATGGTCACTCTTCCCCAAGGGACCTTGCACAACGAGATTGCTAATTAATCCTCTCTCATTACACAACAACCAGTCTAAGATGGCCTCCCCCCTAGTTGGTTCCTCGACATATTGGTCTAAAAAACCATCCCTTATGCACTCCAGAAAATTCTCCTCCACCGTATTGCTTCCAGTTTGGTTAGCCCAATTTATGTGCATATTAAAGTCACCCATTATAACTGCTGCACCTTTATTGCACGCACCCCTAATTTCATGTTTGATGCCCTCCCCAACATCACTACTACTGTTTGGAGGTCTGTACACAACTCCCACTAACGTTTTTTGCCCTTTGGTGTTCTGCAGCTCTCCCCATATAGATTCCACATCATCCAAGCTAATGTGCTTCCTAACTATTGCCTTAATCTCCTCCTTAACAAGCAATGCTACCCCACCTCCTTTTCCTTTTATTCTATCCTTCCTGAATGTTGAATACCCCTGGATGTTGAGTTCCCAGCCCTGATCATCCTGGAGCCACGTCTCCGTAATCCCAATCACATCATATTTGTTAACATCTATTTGCACAGTTAATTCATCCACCTTATTGCGGATACTCCTTGCATTAAGACACAAAGCCTTGTTATTTTAACACCCTCTGTCCTTTTAGAATTTTGCTGTACAATGGCGCTTTTTGCCTTGGGTTTCTCTGCCCTCCACTTTTCCTCATCTCCTTTCTGTCTTTTGTTTTTGCCTCCTTTTTGTTTCCCTCTATTTCCCTGCATTGGTTCCCATCCCCCTGCCATATTAGTTTAACTCCTCCCCAACAGCACTAGCAAACACTCCCCCGAGGACATTGGTTCCGATTCTGCCCAGGTGCTGACCGTCCGGATTGTACTGGTCCCACCTCCTTCAGAACCGGTTCCAATGCCCCAGGAATTTGAATCCCTCCCTGCTGCACCATTGCTCAAGCCACGTATTCATCTGAGCTATCCTGCGATTCCGACTCTGACTAGCACGTGGCACTGGTAGCAATCCCGAGATTGCTACTTTTGAGGTCCTACTTTTTAATTTAGCTCCTAGCTCCTTAAATTCGTTTCGTAGGAACTCATCCCTTTTTTTACCTATGTCATTGGTACCAACGTGCACCACGACAACTGGCTGTTCTCCCTCCCTTTTTAGAAGGTCCTGCACCCGCTCCGAGACATCCTTGACCCTTGCACCAGGGAGGCAACATACCATCCTGGAGTCTCGGTTGCGGCCGCAGAAACGCCTATCTATTCCCCTTACAATTGAATCCCCTATCACTATCGCTCGCCCACTCTTTTTCCTGCCATCCTGTGCAACAGAGCCAGCCACGGTGCCATGAACTTGGCTGCTGCTGCCCGCTCCTGATGAGTCATCCCCCTCAACAGCACTCAAAGCAGTGTATCTGTTTTGCAGTGGGATGACCACAGGGGACCCCTGCACTACCTTCCTTGCACTACTCTTCCTGCTGGTCTTCCATTCCCTCCCTGGCTGTGGACCCTTCTCCTGCGGTAAGACCAACTCGCTACACGTGATACTCACCTCATTCTCAGCATCGTGGATGCTCCAGAGTGAATCCACCTTCAGCTCCAATCCGCAACGCGGACCGTCAGTAGCCGGAGGTGGACACACTTCCCGCACATATAGTCGTCAGGGACACTGGTGTTGTCCCCGTGTTCCCACATGGTACAGGAGGAGCATATCACGTGACCGAGCTGTCCTGCCATGACTTAACCCTTAGATACACTTAAATTGCCGACAACAATGTTAAAAGTTACTGACTAATAAAGAAAAAGAAAAACTACTCACCAATCAGCAGCCAATCACTTACCACGTTGGCTGTGACGTCACCTTTTGATTTTTTTCTACTTCTTTTTTGACTTCTCTCAGCTGGAGCTGCACAAGTACGCCTCTCTCGACTCCCGCCTCTCTCGACGCTCCCCTGACTGCTGAGCCTTTTATAGGCCGCTGCCTCTCTCGACTCCCGCCTCTCTCGACGCTCCCCGGACTGCTGAGCCTTTTATAGGCCGCTGCCTCTCTCGACTCCCGCCTCTCTCGACGCTCCCCGGACTGCTGAGCCTTTTATAGGCCGCTGCCTCTCTCGACTCCCGCGTCTCTCGACGCTCCCCGGAATGCTGAGCCTTTTATAGGCCGCTGCCTCTCTCGACTCCCGCCTCTCTCGACGCTCCCCGGACTGCTGAGCCTTTTATAGGCCGCTGCCTCTCTCGACTCCCGCGTCTCTCGTTCATAAGAGTATTAAAGCCACCACAACTGGCGACGAGATTATGAACTTCACGCAAAAATGACTAACATTGGTGCATTAGAAAAATTCTCATAAGCTGAAGATTGGGAAGTCTTTATGGGACGGCTCGACAATATTTCATAGCAAACGAGCTGGTAGGCGATGATCCGACGCGCTAGCAGATAAGCGCAGAGCTATCCTTTTGACCAGTTGTGGGCCCATGTTGTACGGCCTCGTCAGGGACTACCTTGTACCAGAGAAAACAATGACCAAGTCATACGAGGAGCTGAATGTGTTAATTCAGGACCAACTCAAACCGAAGGAGAGCATCCTCACGGCCAGGCATCAATTTTATAGACACCGCCACCCCGAGGGCCAGGAAATTGCGACGTACGCTGCCGACATCAGGAGGCAGGCAGGACCGTGAATTTGGTGCATACTTCGCCGATGCTTTGCGAGACATCTTCTTAATTGGCATCGGTCATGAGGCCCATCTACACTAGCTTCTGTCTGCCGAAACCAATCTGCAGAAGGCCATCAGCATCAGCCAGGCGTTCATGATCCCCAGCTACAGTTCCAAGCAGATGATGACTCACTCTCAGGACTCAAACCCGGCATGTACTGTAAATACAATGGTACCTTTCACCGGCAGAACTGTTGAACTTGAATCTGGCCAGGGCAAAATGTAGTCCTTTTAAATCAGAGTCCGCTGAGGGGTGCAAACATAAGCCGATTAGCACCATGGTGGCATTGCGGAGGTAATCACAGGGCTCATCAGTGTCGGTTCAGAGACTATGTGTGCAAAGGGTGCAGCACAAACGGCCACCTCCAGCCAATGAGTAAAAGGGCTGTGACTCACCACGTGGAAGAGGAGTCAGCAGATGGCTGTGAATCCAGCATGGATTACGAGGAGATGGCTAGAGAGGCAAGTCAGTCCCAGGACGAAGTGTATGGAATATATACCTGCACCACAGATTGTCCTTCAGCGATAATGGAAGTCGAGATAAATGGCATTCCAGTCTTCATGGAAGAGGAAACGGGGGCGAGTCAGTCAGTAAATAGCCAAGAAGCCTTTCAGAGGCTATGGAAAGATTAAGCTGAACGACCGAAGCTGCTCCCGGTTCAGGCAAAGCTGCGCATCTACACCAAGGAACTGATACCATTTGTTGGTAGTGAGGATGTAAGTGTATCCCATGATGGCGCGTGCACAATTCATCACTGTGGATTGTTTCAGGTGATGGACCAACGCTACTTGGAAGAAGATGGATGGGGACGATTCTTTTCAAGTGGGAAGACTTCATCCCTCCAGTGATCGACGGCTCCCTTGCTCAAAGGCAGAGAAAGCCCCCACATTTGTTTGGACCAGGGACTGGAGAGCAGACCCACGCAGCCCCCGAGGCACAGATCATTCATCACGAGTGCATGGCGATGATCCGGCCGAGCCAACCTGAACACCCCTTCCCGATTTCAGTGGCAGGACTCCTGGGGAGGAAGATTGGATCCGAGTGTGCCTTCCCAGCTTCAGCGGCAGAATCCCTGGGAAATAAGATCGCGGCAGTCGACATCATGGACATGGAAAAGATGGCGTCCAAATCATGAGGTGCAGCGCCAATGGAGCAAAGACACGTGGTTCCATGCAAGGAAGATGATTGGGATAAAAATAGTACGGCCATTTTAAAGGAGGCCAGCAATACACCATTTTAGAATGAATTGCTTGAAATTGGTAACCAATGGAGCAGTCCAGCTGTAATGAGCAAAATGATGTTGAGCGATGTCGGGTGCAAATTGCAATCAGCCAATGTAGCGGGCGAACATCTAACGGTTGTATACAGGTCCAGCGGGCTACCCAGTGCTGTAGCCTGCATCACCGGGACCAGAACGATGCATCATAAAGAATCCCCACAGCTGACAAAAGTAGACAAGCCGCAGACTAAACGAGCCCCGGAGATCAGATGCACTGGTAGCGATACCCTGCATCAGATCAGTTTAACATTGCAGACACCCGATGGCATGAACCGCCACGGGCCAGAAATAGTAAACTGTGCCTATGCTCGCAGTTGGCTACCGTCGCCCACCACTTGATGGAAAAGGCGCAGCCCACAAAACCACTCGCCAGCATGGCAATGCACAAGACCAAAGGGTCACCCACAACGGTTCTTTCGAACGGGACCTGGTCCAGCCAGGATCCCAAACTAGAGAGTGCTCACAACGGTGCCGTCAAGGAAAGCGAGTCAGCAGTCCCCTGCGAACTGCTGGTCAAGACAAGGCAGCCCCACTGTCACTTAGACAAAACGCTCACTCACTCAGACCGCTTCCCAGGGAGCAGCAGCGACACTGTGCAAACGAAAGGGACAGGGTGCTCACAGACAAATCAGCTGTCTTTGGGCCTGCTCGACACTAGGATTAACGACAAGAGCCCTGAGCTCCGGCAATTCGAGCAAAATGAGCTCACCTCGCCCACAGACACACTAGCATGGGACGCTGATCCACCACCAGACGACCCAGATCTCATCTGGCCATGCTGGAACTAGACTGTCTTTGTGTACCTGTACTGATATACCTGTACTAATCATGTAAATGTACCACACAAAAAGAACCTCAACTTTAATCCACCCAACAAATGTATCACGACGTAAATGTAAAACCCATGTGATGAACTTGAACGCAACTTCTATGGGCCTTTAACATGATCTCCCTGTGGCGAGGGGGGGGGGGGCGGCGTGGACTGTAGTAGTCAAGGACTCAACCAGAAACCACGGAGACCTCCACTAGCAGCAAATCTCACTACCAACCAAGCTAGAAGCAACCCTCCCATGGTCAACCAGGAAGAGCAAAGCCAAGCTCACAGTCAATGTACGAGTCAATTTGCATTAAAGACATGGGGGGGATGTGATGTCATATATGTAGACCATGTATACTAACTGTATAGTCACATAAGGTGTGCCACCAAAGGGCACTGCGGTGGGAGACCTGAGGTTTACCTGCCTACGTTTGCAGGGCCCAGTATAAAAGGCTGAGCACCATGCTTGTGCCTCACTCTGGAGTCACAATAAATGGGACTAAGATCACAACAGCTCAAGTACAAGACTAGACCTCGGGGAAACATTAATCAGAATATTAAAGAAATAACAATTATATATTTGATTTCCAGTTGTTTTTCTATTTTCTCCGTTAGTAATTTTCCTACCACGATGTTAAGCTGTTAAGTCTATCGTTCCGTAGACATGTTCTATCTCCTTTTGTATATATAGGTATAAGGTTAATTATCTGCCAGTGCTTTGGCAAAACACCTTTTTCGAACAAATTAATAAATAATTAAATATATTTAATATTGAATCTGCCATCTCTTCTCCAGATTCTTTCAAATTGCGTGGATGCAATCCACCAGGGTTTTTTTACCTCTGAGTTTGATTAATTTAGTTTATATTTCTCTGCTTTTTATTTTAAATGTGATGGAGTAAAATAATGCTGAACGCAATGCTAGGCTGGAGGAACAATGGGAGTGCAGTTCTTCACGCTCAATTTTCCCCACTCATTTTCACGGATTTTTCTGGCGTAGTTATTCGTATCCAGGTTTCCGCCTCCGTTCTGTGCTGGCATAACTGCCTTAGTTACGATTTTTCTAGGCCAGTATTTTTTAACCTCAAAATGGTGACCTCATGTCTGCGCCGGTTTCTTCAATTGTTCGCAGTTTGGACAACATTAATTTTCTGGAGTCGGTGTATCTGGCTTCTGCTGAGTTCAGAAAACCAGCGCACAATCACAAATCTGCACCGAAGGACGCCATTGTTTTTAAATCAGGATTTTGGAGGGAGTCAGGAACACTGTCAAAATCAATAATAAAGTTCAACTTTTTTTTAACCTGTGATCGTTGAAGTGTAAATTTGTTGGATTTCTGAAGATCTCACGTTGTTTTACTCAGGCACACACCACCAGCGATCGCCTTGAAGCAGGGCCGGAGGGTCGTAGCTTTGGCCGGCAGAATCGGCCTCGTGCCTGGACACAGCGGCTCAGGGTTCAGCTACAAAACAAGCCTGGGGAAGGGGAGGGTGAGGGAGAGAGGACAAGTCACAAGACCTTTGGGTGTGGTCCATCCATACAGACCTGGAGAGATACAATCACGAACCTATACTGCCTGCTTTCATGCCATTGTGAACTTCTTTCAAATGTAAAATTTAAGTATGGGGGAAATACTGACAATGCCATACCTTGTGTGAGACTTCTGCTTGAAGGTGCTATGTAGGAGACAATTGATTCAACTTCATCGCATCAGCAACTTCAGAGCCCACAGGGTGCTGGGCAGGAGGCCTTACATACCTCGGATATATTGAGACAGGCGTTCGTACCTCCACCTGAGTGATGCAGACTGGATCAGAAGGCTGTGTTTCCGCAAATAAGTTGTAAGTGAGGTCTGTGAGTTGATCAAAGTACACCTGCAACGTAGAAGTATCAGGAGGATTGCTTGATCAGTTGAAATGAAGGTTATAGCTGCACTTTCATTCTATGTCTCTGGATCCTTCCAAGCGACAACTGGGGATGTGTGCACAATCTCGCAACATGCAACACATGTCTGCATTAGGCAGGTCATGGCCGCACTGTACGCTCGCAGGAAGGAATTCATAAAGTTCCCCATGACCGCTCAGGCAATCCATGTCAGGGCTGTGTGCTTCTCCAGGATTGCTGGGTTCACCAAAGTATAGGGCTGCATTGAGTGTACCCATATTACCTTGCAAATACCTTTGGAGGATTCCGAGATGTACAGGAACAGAAAAGGCTTCCACTCCATTAATGTATAGCTCATGTGTGACGACATGCATCGTATCACGTCATTCGATGCAAGATACCTTGGGAGCACCCATGATGCGTTCATCCTATGCGACAGCACTATATCTGCCATGTTTCAGCAGCAGCCATAAGGGAAGAGCTGGCTCTTGGGAGACAAAAGGCACGGCCTCGCCACCTGGTTCATGATGCCCCATGTGTAACCCAGATGGAAACTGACCGTTAATACAACATGTTGCACAATGCGACATGCAGCATCAAAGAGCGGACCATTTGTATATGGAAACATCGTTACCGATGCCTGGGGGCTGCTTGCTGCACTGCCCTCAGATTGTAGGTCAGTTCACTGTTGTGTGCTGCATGCTACGTAACTTGGCCATCATGAGGCAGCAGCAACTGGTAGTGGAAGGCACACCAGCGGTGAGAGTGGCTGATGGTGATGATGTGGAAGATGCAGGTGACGAGGAGGAGGAGGAGGAAGAGGAGGAGGAGGACGACGAGCAGGAGGATAAGGATGAGGATGAGAAGGAGAAGGAGGAAGAGGATGATGAGGCCATGCAATTGCCTGAGGCTGGAGCACGACGGCGGAGGAGGGCGGGCCATCGTGTTGCTTTAATGATTGCTCGAGCCTTGCGCCAGCAGTTCATCCGTGAACGCTTTACTGATGCCTGAGGGCACAGCAACAATTATTCCACACGGACATGTTTACTGGTTGGAGCTGTTCCGTAATGTTGTGTTGTGTTAATGGAATATGATTCAGTTTTACTGTGAAGTATATTTTATTCAAAAGTTTACAATGTACTTAACTTTATTAAAATTATTCTTGTATCAAACTTTACTTTAATATCACTCTTTATTTTAAGAACACTTATAAACTTGTAAATTTGCATAACTTATAAAAACCATTCACTTGAGAACAGTTACAACAATAACAATAATAATAACAGCAGCAGCAAAGAAAGGCTGCACCCATCTCTCCACCACGTTATTGTAAGAATGCCTACCGTGTTTGGTCTTTGACTCTCCACTACCCCACCACCCACCCCACCCTGCCCGCAGGCGGTGGCGCAGTGTTTCTCGGATTGATACCAAGCTTATTCTTTCCAACATCTCGGGTACTGTGCACCTCTTTAGGGTGGTGGGCATCAGCATCAGGCAGCAAGTCGGATGGCCCGGCTTTGGGCTCTTCAGAGGCTGCTGTGTGGATTGGAGTGGAAGTGACAGTTGATTCTATCAATGGGCGCAGGCTCTGGGAATGTTCACTTATGGCAGCAGCTAACACCGATAATCCCTCTCTCATATTTAGCGACAGTGTCTCAACAACCTGCAACATTCCCTCACTCATGGCCAGTGACGTGGTTTGCACTACCTCGGACATTCCCTCCCTCATGTGTCCCGACAATGTCATAACAAACTACAACGTTCCCTCCCTCATGGTCAGTGACTCATGGTCAGTGACGTGGTTTACACTACCTTTGAATCTTCCTCCCTCATGGCCACCATTCCCTCACTGATGGTTCCGGATGTTTTTCCCATTTCTCATGTTATTGCTGTTCGTTCTCCCAACAGTCCCGCTACCTCATCCCTCACCCCACTGATGGTGTCCAGAAGTGATCGGGAAAGGTCAATGCTCTCCGCACTGAATGACATCATCTGAACCATATCTGTTCGATCCTGCACCTCAGGAAAGCGCGGTCGAGCTCTCCTTCCCCTCCTCCCCACGGGTGTACCTTGCTGCACCCCACCATTGGGAACCACAGCCTCGGAAGGTGGGAAACCATGGAATTTCCCACCAGTACTCAAACGACTAGTCACGGAAGAGGCTGGCAACGCAATGAGCGGCACCTCCTCCAAAGTCAGTACGACAGTGGGAGCTGCATCTCGCTCCATCCCCTCCCCCTCCCCCCCCACCCTCACCAAGGGTGGATTGGAAGATGTTCTCCTCTTCAGACTCGTCCGCATCTGAATCTTCTTCTGCATCATCAGGGTTGGCCTCAAGTTCTGCAAAATATATCAGAACAGACAAATGGTTAGCAGCAGAGGAGGGGGCAGGGTGGGTGGCATGAATAGGTTCACACAGCGCAGGCAGCAGGCTGATTTGAAGGACCACGATGAATTTGCAGGACATACCCTCTCCCTCAAGTGTGGTCCCAGCTTGTGCAGTGGTAGTTGCTTTTCTCCAGGATGGACCCATCAAAGCAGCGACCCTGTCTTCCAAGTGTTTCAGTGGGTGCTGACTTGCTGGGCCTCCTCCTGTTACGGTACCAATGGGTGAGATGTGAGAGCCATTTGAGTGGACTTCCCATTTCCATGTCCCTTTTCACCATCATCTCTCTCACGGGTCAGCCGCACTTCACTGCTGCCACTCTGTACATCAATGGCTTGCTGTAAGGACAAGGTGTCTTTCTATCCATGGAAGAAGGTATTCTCGAAAAGCACTGGGACATTAACCCACTCGTGTTTCCGCTGGACTCCTCCATGCTCTCCGCAATTGGGGCCAGTGTGTGTGGAAGGTCTGCCAGTATGTTAATGATTTTCTGCTGCCCCTCAATGATTATTTTTTCATTGATGTTTCCCGGGGTACAGCTTCCTTGTCCAGCCGAGCAGATCTTGGAGCGGGCTGTGCCGTGCAATGTGGACTCTCCGCTGCTGTCTCTGTCACCAACAGCTGCTCTTGCTCCCTTGTGAACTCTGAGTCACCAGATAACATTGCGACTAACCACCAGAGTTTGAGTATCTGAGCTGGTGCCAGGTAAGCATGACTCCTGTCTTACAAGGACTCAGCCCCTCTGAGGATTCATTGTCCAGGAACTCCAGCTGCGCACGTGAAGGCCCTGATGGAGAGAAATATATCAATTAGTACTGGCAGGGAAAAAATGCTGCAATTTAGCACGGTGAAGATTTTCATATTTCACTCGCTAGCAAAATCAAGTCAACATAACTGAGTGTGACATGTGGGTCACTGATATTTAATTATTTCACCAGGTCACTGGGAGCTCCTAATCTTCCCATCTCCAATGGTCAGTAACGCCGAAGCACCACTGATCTACAGCATCTCCTCCTCTGTAGCTGTAAACTGGCACATCTGTAGAGGACCACCTGCAGTTCTCGCCTTCTTCCTCGTGTTCTGTGGTTATTTGTGGCAGCAGCAGGTTTCTTCCTCCCATCGCTGGGGAAGATTATTTCTCGCCGACTCCTCTCTGCACCCAGCAATGCATCAGGCGAGGCATTGTTAAAGGGACGCGCAGCCTCTGACCCTCGTGAATCTGTGATCAAACCTTTTGCTCATTTTGTTCAAACTCCTAACTCTTCCAAATTACATCTGTGGATTGGCCATTTAAATACTTCAGTTGAGTTCGCGCCTGCACACTATCGCGCATTCAACGCAAACCCGCAAGTAATAGTATGATTAGGTGGTTGCATTCACATGCCACAGATGGATGCACTGAAAGCTCTTCCCGATTTCCATCACACAATCACACTCCCCACACCCGGTCGGAGTTATAATCGAGGCCTTTATTTCAGTTCACAAGTGACTACCATCGGCCACTTGACTCTGTATCGGAACCCCGTGCCAAGCTCTCCATTCACTCTCTTATGCTTCTACTATGCAAATTGTACCTCTCGTTTTCAGCTGATGGAGATTTATTTTCCTGTCTCAAACTCACTACTTGACTGGATTTCTCTACTGATAATGAGTAGCTTGCTGCTTCTTCTCTGTCCCTGACTTTTACTTCAATCTGTTCCCTCTCCTTTCACAGGGACTACAAAGGGGACAAAACTACTGGGAGGACAGACGATTGGGAAGCTTTTAAAAGCCAGCAAAGTACGACTAAAGAAATGATTAAGAAAGGAACGATAGATTATGAAAATAAACAAGCACAACTTTTAAAAACAGATAGAAAGAGTTTCTATACATATAGATGAAGGGCCCTTAATGAGAGGACGTGACCAGGGAATTAGTAATGGGGAACATGGAGATGGCAGAAACTCTAAACAAATATTTTGTATCAGTCTTTGCAGTAGAGGACACTAACAATATTCCGACAGTTGATAGTCAAGGGGCAGTGGGGGGGAGGAATTTAACAAAATCACAATCACAAAGGAGGTGGTACTCAGTAATATAATGGGACTAAAGGCGGATAAATCCCCTGGACCTGATGGTTTGCATCCTTGGGTCTTGAGATGTAGCGGCAGGCATTGTGGATGCATTGGTTGTAATGTACCAACATTCCCTGGATTCTGGGAAGGTCCCAGCAGATTGGAAAACTGCAAATTTAACGGCCCTATTTAAAAACGGAGGTCGACAAAAAGCAGGAAACTATAGACCAGTTAGCCTAAAATCGGTGGTTGGGAAAATGTTGGAGTCCATTATTAAAGAAGCAGTTACAGGACATTTGGAAATGCAAAATTCGGTCAGGCAGAGTCAGCATGGATTTATGACGAGAAAGTCATGTTTGACAACTTTGCTGGAATTCTTTCGGGCTGTAATGAACAGGGTTGATAATGGGGACCAGTGGATGTGGTGTATTACGACTTTCATAAGGCAGTTGACAAGGTGCCACATAAAAGGTTACTCCACAAGGTAAAGTTCACGGGGTTGTGGGTAATATTTTAGCAAGGATAGAGGATTGGCTAACTTACAGAAAACAGAGAGTCGGGACAAATGGTTCATTCTCGGGTTGGCATTCAGTAACTAGTGTATGCTGCAGGGATCAGTGCTGGGACCCCACACATTTGCAATCTATATTAACGACTTGGATGAAGGAACTGAGTCAACGTAGCGAAATTTGCTGATGATACAAACATGGGAGGAAAAGCGATGTGTAAGGAGGACACAAGTAATCTGCAAAAGGACATAGACTGGCTAAGTGAGTGAGCAAACATTTGGCAGATGATGTATAATGTTAGAAAGTCTGAGGTCATGCACTTTGGCAAAAAAAAATAAAATAAAAAGTTATTATTTAAATGGAGAAATATTGCAAAGTGCTGCAGTACAGCGGGACCTGGGGGTATTTGAGCATGAAACACAAAATGGATAGTATGCAGGTACAGCATGTGATCAGGAAGGCCAATGGAATCTTGTCCTTTATTGCAAAGGGGCTGGAGTATAAAAGCAGGGAAGTCTTGCTACAGCTGTTCATGGTATTGGTGAAGCCACATGTGGAATATTGCATACAGTTTTGGTTTCCATATTTACGAAAGGATATACTTGCTTTGGAGGCAGTTCAGAAAAGGTTCACTAGTTTAATTCCGGGGATGAGGGGGTTGACTTATGAGGAAAGGTTGAGTAGGTTGGGCCTCTACTCATTGGAATTCAGAAGAATGAGAGGTGACCTGATTGAAACATATAAGATTATGAGGGGGCTTGACTAAGTGGATGCAGAGAGGATGTTTCCACTGATGGGGGAGACTAGAATTAGGGGGCATAATCTTAGAATAAAGGGCCGCCCATTTAAAACTGAGATGAGGAGAATTTCTTCTCTCATAATGTTGTGAATCTGTGGAATTCACTGCGACAGAGAGCTGTGGAAGCTGGGACATTGAATAAATGTAAGACAGAGATTGACAACTTCATAACTGATAAGGGGAGTGGGCGGGGAAGTGGAGCCGAGTCCATGATCAGATCAGATCAGCCATGATCTTATTAAATGGTGGAACAGGCTCGAGTGTTCGTATGGCCTACTGCTGCTCCTTTTTCTTATGTTCTTCTATTTTTGTACCAGTTTTGCTCCCTTACTGCGACACATCATTGATTTTCATTAACTTCTGTCCCGTTTTCTAGTGAATTGAAAATTATTCCAACAGCGCAAAACTTTAATGTACTAACCGAATATTACAATCCTCTCTTTCACAAATTGACAAATAGATTTTATTGTTGCAGAAATAATTAATCTGTGCTAATTAAAGTGATTAGCAAAGTCCCATCTTTCATGTTCTTTCGCTTACACAAGTGCAGAATTATTCAACTGTGAGACAAGGACAGGCAGCAGAAACAGAAACTGTTCTCCAGAGCTCACATTTCCTAACGCTAGGAAGATGTGGTGAGGAAGAATAAATATAATCAGTTCAGAGGCTCCAGCCAGAGCCTGTGTGTCCCTACTTGGTGCTACACATGTTGCTTTCCTGTACACCAGGTACCCTGTTTAAGTGTTAGTACACCAAAATCTCACCACTTGATGTCAATGAGAAACTAAAATATTCAAATTGCACTTTATCACTTCTGTTATGTCTAGTATGTCAGTCACAAGCCTCTGCCTATCTCGACTATGGATGAGACGATATGTGGCACGCTGTGTGTATTTCTGGGCCTCTATCTTTGAGATGACATGGACGCATTGAGGAAAGGTGATTCTGGGACTAACACATTGACATTAATCTGCACTGGGGATCGCCCTGGAATTATTACAGTGGTTGGAAAGAACGGGGAGGCAAGTGTTCGGCGGTGTTCCACTGCAACAGAGCAATGGGGGAAATTAAAATATTACAACATACAGTCATTTCCAAATCCATTTGTATGACAGAAAAACACAGTTTGACTATAATCATTGTGTTTTGCAGTCAATAAAACAATTAGGAAGGAAATGCCTTAAAAAGAGAACATTTGTATTGAATACGTTATCCTGAGCATCACAAGCATTGGATTGTCTCCATATTTCCCTGATAACAGTGTATTAAGGAGGTCAAGTCACTCTGTATCCTGGCCACTTGTCCAGTGGGATTGGCAGAAATTCTGCCTGCCCTCCCGATCGTCCATTAATGAACAGGGCAAGGCACCAAAGGCAAAGAAAAAAAGAAAGTTAGAAGTAAAATGGGAACAGATCACTTCCCACAAAACACAATCGGTTGGTCAGGATTCGGTTCCTAAAGGGTGCAGTGTGACAACATCGGCATCTAGTAGCACTGGACTGTTCAGCTGAGCCTACATTTTACACCAGAGATTTCATTAATGCTGCAGAAATATACTGGCTTCTGTGTGTGATTAACCGAAAGATTCAGTGGGAACAATTTCGTACCAGTACAGCATGTAGCGTGTGGAAATAACCATATTTGAGCAATAATCAAATTGTATTTTATAGCAGAGATGGCTCATACATTTATAATAAATACATGAGAGTAAATATAATGTTCATTTTATAATAGTACTGGAGTACTTGCCTTCAGGCCAACTTTGCTCTCTCTTCTGGACTATTTCGAAGCAGAGCAGGGGAGTTATCTCTGCTGTCATGTCCTCTGTCAACATCAGTAAAACAGATTATCTGGTCATTATTCACACTGCTGTCTGTGGAAGCTTTCTCTTATCATAGGTGGTCCCTCGAAACGAGGATGACTTGCTTCCAGGCCGAAAAAGGGCTGAGTTCTCAGGTGTTTCAATGAAGGACCTAATATTCCGGTTCCCAAACTAACTCCTGAAGTGTGGAAGATGCCCATGCGTGGATTCTTTTTACGTGTGGTGGCCGTTGCACACCAGCCACCACGCAGACTTGACAGAGCTCGGTCTTGGTCCAGTGGCGAGGATTAACCAAGACAACTGGAGTCCTGCTCTGCTGCACAGACCTAGTGCGCACATATCGCAGTGTGAGCTGGCCTGTGCAGCCCCTGGACCCTCGATTCTTCTCGGCCCCGTACTCTCGCCTCTCTCACGGCCCTATCACATTCCTCTACGAATTTTTGCCGCTCCTTCGCCCCGACCTCACGGCTCCTGCTGTACCTGCCCGCACCACAGTCAGCTATTGCGCTCCTGCAGCAGCACGCGCTGCTCCCTGTCGTGGCCCCGACCTGCTTGTGGTCTTCTAGGCCGGGACCGCGCCAATTTCCGGGCCGGACCACCATACATGATGCCGCCACAAGCTTGCTGTGTGAAACTTGTCTATGCCGTTTCCTACATTCCAACAGTGACTACACTTCAAAAAGTATGTCAGTGGCTGTAAAGTGCATTGGGACTTCCTGAGATTATGCAAGTTGCTACATAAATGCAAGTCTTGTTTTCATTTTAAGGTTGGTGAGTAACTGGTTGGTAATTTTAAGAAACAAAAGAGTTTTGGGATTCACTTAGAAGGAAATATATTTGATATTTTGAACAAAAATATTCAAATTAATGTTATTGTTTAAAGAATTATGGAAAGACATTCTCAAACCACAAGGCCCCACGGGCTCTAATCAGATCGATAAATGAGCTTTGTATCTCCAGTCCAATACTGTGTAGGATGGGGATGACCTGCAGGGGTACAGTATGAGCCCCCAGTGTCCCCTTTGCCTAGTGACATTTAAAGGTAACAACCTGGTTCCTGGGCCGATTCTCAATGATAGCAATGAGGCATTTTAGCATGGCATGTCTTCCTTAATCCTGTCACAGTACAATGGTGTTAAAACCTACTTTTTTTACATAGCGCCTTTCATAAAGTCAGGACCTTTAAAAGCGCTTTACAGCCAATGAAGAGCTTTGAAGTGTAATCACTGTAATGTAGGAAGCAACATTGGGGCAGTGATCTGAATACATTAGAGATTCAGTCAGACAGAGAACATCTCTGGATGGTTAGAACAGTAAATCGCCTGTTGTGTGAGAATATATCGCTTAACATGAAAGGTGTCATATTTATTATTTTCCACTTATTTGTGAGAGGGTCAAGTTTAATAACTACTGAAATCTCCATATTGACTCATTGCACCGGTTCAATTATTCTTTCACTATTTAATAAATTGGTTTGGCAGTTAAAGCCCAATTCACGGTTGAGTGTAGTGTTACTCTGATACTTTCTGAAGTCGATAAAGAACACGAGGGCCTGAGATAAAACCAGGATGCTGAAACACACAAAAGAAGCGATTCTTTTCAATCCCTGTGCGCAATATAAATTGATCTGGATATCTGGGTATCGGAAATCAATCTCTGGGACAGAGAGAGTGAAGGATCACCAGCAGGATTAGCCAATGATACTGAACCTGGACAAAATAGAGAAAAAGTAAGTTTAAAAATTCCGTAAAATAAGAAATTCCTCCTCATCTCAGTTTTAAATGGGTGGCTCCTTATTCTAAGTTTATGCCCCCTAGTTCTAGTCTCCCCCATCAGTGGAAGCATCCTCTCTGCTTCCACCTTGTCAAACCCCCTCATAATTAAATACGTTTCGATAAGATCAGTGTCAATGCAGATTCATTGTGGAGTCAAAGTTTTGCCCACAGTAAGGAGTGTCACTCCACTTTCGAGTTAGTTTCAGTCTTAACATCTGATTTACACTACACAATATTGCAACAGGGCAAACCTGCTTTACACTGACCTGGAGCTTTAGTGTAAATACACTCAGTAATGTATCTTTGATCAAGCACTTGTTCTTGACTCCTCTTGCCAAGAGCATAGTTGACGTACAATTTTCATTCATTTCTCTGTGATCAAGTAGTTGGTCTAGACTTTTCCTTCCAAGAGTATTAAGTTAATGTGTAGCGAATCCAAGGGATAAACCTGCATTGCACGATCCAAAGAGGGCGTTGGAGCTTCAGTGCCATGTACCAGAGCACTAGCCTGTAAAGATGGGTCAAATTCAACATTAAAATGTTGGGTTTTCTGTTCTTGGTCGCAAAATATTTGACATTTAAAAAAACTTAATTTGCTGGATGTGAAATATGTGCAAACATCAAACATGACAAATGAAATATGAAAGTTCTTACGTGTGATTTTGTGGACTTTATGCTATCATTATGCTTCTCAAAGTAATGAGTGTGGAATGAGAACTTTCAAATTTCTGGGTGATTAGTTTTTCTCCTATCAAGTACAGGTTTTATGACATTTGAAGTTGATGCAATAACGTTATGCTGTCACTAGATGTCAGGTGTACATTTATTTTTGAGATGAACCAGAGCCATCTCAGAGGCAGTCCCTCGATTCGAAGATGACTTGCTTCCACGTCAAAAAGTTCACAGGTGTTTCAATGAAGGACCTAATATTCCAGGTCCCGAACTACATCCTGAAGGGTGGAAGATGCCTATGCGTGGAATTTTTTAATGTGGTGGCCGTTGCACACCAGCCACCACACAGCTTGACAGTGCTAGGTCTTGGTCCAGTGGCGAGGGTGAAAAAGGACGACTGGAGACCTGCCCTGATGCACGGACCCAGTGCGCACACATAGAGTCATCTAGTGGCAATAAAAGTGCACTACAGTCCCCTTCAGCAAATTAATTTTGCAACTCGTGGATATCATTTATCTTGTTTAGAGACAAGATAAATTTCTTTGGAGTCATTTTTACATGTTTAGCTTTTCATAGACAGGCAAACTGTTCCCAGGATTCTGATTAGTCATATCTTCCGCTCCTCACATGGGCTGAAGAATTTAACGTATAATCAAGCCTATAGTCCACAATCCCATGGTTCTGGCAATTGAATTTCCAATTGCTTCAATTTGAGGAAAAGCAATAATGGATGCAGCAAAGAAAGTTTAGCCATTTCTAAGGAATATACCTACATAATTTTCCATATTTATTGAAAGGTATTTATCACAATTTTACCAATCACCATTCATCTAAGCATAAAACTCTTACCTGTAAATCAAAAATATTCAAAGGATCAAAACACAATCCTAAATATGAAATACAATTAAAACTGATCCATTGCTGATGGGCTAAGGCTGAGAGGGGGCTATGTCATTGGTGAGGTTGGCTGTGAAGGAAATGTTGGATGGGACATGATGGGCTGCAGGTCAGTATGACACTTGGTGTACCAGATGTGGGAAAGGCAAGCCAGGCCTAGAGTATAGATTAGAGTGGTTTATGGGCAGTGTCTCTGAGGACGGTGTGGGGATAAGCGCAATTTATGCGCAGTAGTTGGGGCTCAGGATGGTGACTCGAGTTGAAGCAGTGAATATGATTGGAGGGTTGATTCATTGCCTACAAAAGGAGGCAACTATATAGCACTATTTCTAGGCCTTATCCCATTACATATACTGAAGAGTTTTACCTACGATTTCAGCTGAAAAGATAACTGTGACAACAGTTTGTTCCAGCTATTTATTGGTTGTCTCCACAAAACAATGTTCCCTAGTGATGGGGCACATAACATCCCATTTAAATCCCCATCTCATTGAGCAAAATATGGCCCTGGGCTCCTGCACTGTGACTCATTGGAATCCAACAGTTCATTTAATATTAGCATAACAATACTAGTGAGGTATTTCTTTCTGGCAGATGGAGATATTCTCCTGTGGTAAAAGAGAGAGAAGATCAAGGTGGGCTTGGAATGGGAAGTAGAGAAATGTTTGCATTCGATGGGCGAGGTTTTAGCAATGTGAGCAAGCTTGAATTCAATTGTTGTTGCATGTTTATTACGGAGACCTGGAACCCATTAAACATTTTTTTTTTAAATTCAGGATAAACAAACAAGGTAAATGTGGGAGTGACAAAGTTAGACCCCAAAGTGAATATTCTTGTAATAAAAACAGAAATTGCATGCAATGCGCTTCTGTATCGTCAGCATCTGAAAAAAGAACTGATGGCTTAAAGTTTTGAATGGGGGCCCCGAGACCCTTCATCGTTTCAGATGCTAGTGAATCTATTGGTTATTTCCAGCATTTTTTGTTTTGATTTTTGATTTCCACCATTTGCAGTTTTTCTTTTATCACGTTTGTGTATACAATGTACTCTCATGAAAACAAAATGGGATTGAGATATCTTCAGGAAAGTACATGTTTTGCACATGGTTAGCATGCACTCTGGCTTGTGTGAGGAACATTGAGTTGTCTCGAGTTTCAAAAAAATGACGTGGAAATCAAAATATCAGCAATAGCCAATACCAGCAGTCACAGGTTTGTACTGATGCATCATTTTTATGATGTGAATGGGTTTCAGAGCTGCAGTGATTCGCAGGCAGTAACATGCAACGACTAATCACAAATATATCCGTTCCAGGAGAGAGCTCCACAGTGCTTGGTTACAGAAAGCTGTAAATTGGCTCATGAACTCCAGCTGTACAAATTTAGAAGTTTGAGTCTTTCAAAAAACAGTGCACATTGTGGTTTAGGTGATGCCTAATTACATGTGTGCTTTTATGACTTAAATAGCAGCATCAACAGTGTATTCTAGCTCCGTGCGCTGATTTAAGTCAAGTGGGAGGGTGGGACTGGGAGGGAGCCATGGGTTTGGTGTCGGGGATAAATTAAACAAAATTCTCAGATGCAAGGACATTTAAACCTAACATGTAAATTCTTCGTTGGTCACCCAGTGCATATATGGGATGATGGAGCTTCCTTAGGAGGCTCTGGGGCAGTATTTATTGTACTATTTGGAACCATAAGTGCAAATATTCAGTCCCTTTCACAGCATTAAAATAATCACCCGATCTGGGTGGAACATCAGTAGTGGGGAAAATGTTGGAATCAATTATTAAGGATGAAATAGCAGCGCATTTGGAAAGCAGCGACAGGATCGGTCCAAGTCAGCATGGATTTATGAAAGGGAAATCATGCATCACAAATCTTCTGGAATCTTTTGAGGGTGCAACTAGTAGAGTCGACAAGGGAGAACCAGTGGATGTGGTGTATTTGGACTTTCAAAAGGCCTTTGACAAGGTCCCACACAAGAGATTGATGTGCAAATTTAAAGCACATGGTATTGGGGGTAATGTATTGATGTGGATAGAGAGCTGGTTGGCAGAAAGGTAGCAGAGAGTCGGGATAAACTGGTCCTTTTCGGAATGGGAGGCAGTGACCAGTGGAGTGCTGCAGGGCTCAGTGCTGGGACCCCAGTCCTTTACAATATACAATAACGATTTAAATGAAAGAATTGAGTGTAATATCTCCAGTATTGCTGATGACACGAAACTGGGTGGCGGTGTGAGCTGTGAGGAGGGCGCTAAGAGGGTGCACCTTGACTTGGACAGGGTAGGTGAGTGGGCAAATGCATGGCGGAAGCAATGCAATGTGGATAAATGTGAGGTTATGCAATCTCGTGGCAAAAACACGAAGGCAGAATATTATCTGAATGGTGGCAGATTAGGAAAAGGGGAGGTGCAACGAGATCTGGGTGTCATGGTTCATCAGTCATTGAAGTTTGACATGCAGGTACAACAGGCGGTGAAGAAAGCATAGAAAGCTATAAACATAGAAAATAGGTGCAGGAGTAGGCCATTCGGCCCTTTGAGCCTGCACACCCATTCAAAATGATCATGGCTGATCATTTACCTCAGTACCCCTTTTCCGCTTTCTCTCCATACCCCTTGATCCCTTTAGCCGTAAGGGCCACATCTAACTCCATCTTGAATATATCCAATGAACTGGCATCAACGACTCTCTGCGGCAGGGAATTCCGCAGGTTATCAAACCTATGAGTGAAGAAGTTTCTCCTCATCTAGTTCTAAATGGGCTACCCCTTATCCTAAGACTATGTCCCCTGGTTCTGGACTTCCCCAACATCGGGAATATTCTTCCCACATCTAACCGGTCCCGTCCCATCAGAATCTTATGCGTTTCTATGAGATCCCTCTCATCCTTCTAGACTCCAGTGTATAAAGGCCCAGTTGATCCAGTCTCTCCTCATATGTCCGTCCAGCCATCCCTGGAATCAGTCTGGTGAACCTTTGCTGCACTCTATCAACATCAAGAACGTCCTTCCTCAGATTAGGAAACCACAACTGAACACAATATTCCAGGTGAGGCCTCACCAAGGCCCTGTACAATTGCAGTAAGACCTCCCTGCTCCTATACTCACATCCCCAAGCTATGAAGGCCAACATGCCATTTGCCTTCTTCGCTGCCTGCTGTACCTGCATGCCAACTTTCAATGACTGATGAACCATGACACCCAGGTCTCGTTGCACCTCCCCATTCCCTAATCTGCCGACATTCAGATAATAAGCTACCTTCATGTTTTTGCAACCAGAGTGGATAACTTCACATTTATCTGCCATGCATTTGTCCACTCACCTAACCTGTCCAAATCACCTTGCAGCCACTTAGCATCGTTCTCACAGCTCACACTGCCCCCCAGTTTAGTGTTCTGCAAACTTGGAGATATTACACTCAATTCCTTCATCCCAATAATTAATGTATATTGTGAAGAGCTGGGGTCCGAGCAATGAGCCCTGCGGTACTCCACTAGTTACTGCCTCCCATTCCGAAAAGGAACCGTTTATCCCAACTCTCTGCTTCCTGCCTCCCTACCAATTTTCCTACCACGCCAGTACATTACCCCCAAACCATGTGCCTTGAACTTGTACACCAATCTCTGATGTGGGACCTTGTCAAAGGCCTTTTGAAAGTCCATATACACCACATCCACTGGTTCTCCCTTGTCCACTCTACTAGTTAAATCCTCAAAAAATTCTAGAAGATTGGTCAAGCTTGATTTCTCCTTCATAATTCCATGCTGACTTGGACCGATCCTGTCACCGCTTTCCAAATGCCCTTAATAATAGATTCCAAAATGTTCCCCACTACTGATATCAGGCTAACTGTTCTATAATTACCCGTTTTCTCTCTCCATCCTTTTTTAAAAAGTGGTGTTACATTAGCTACCCTACAGTCCATAGGAAATGATCCAGAGTCGACAGACTGTTGGCAAATGATCACCAAGGCATCCAATGTTTCTAGGGTCACCTCCTTCAGTACTCTGGAATGCAGACAATCAGGCCCCGGAGATTTATCGGCCTTCAACCCCATCAATTTTCCTAACACAATTTCCCGCCTAATAAGGATAATCTTCAGTTCCTCCTTCTCACTAGACCCTCTGTCCACTAGTACATCCTGATGGTCATGTGTGTCTTCCTTCGTGAAGACAGAACCAAAGTATTTGTTCAATTGGTCTGCCATTTCTTTGTTCCCCATTATTAATTCACCTGAGTCTTACTTCAAGGGACCTACATTTGTTTTCACTAATGTTTTTCTCTTCAAATATCTATAGAAGCTTTTGTAGTCAGTTTTTATGTTCCTGGCAAGCTTCCTCTCATACCTATTTTCCCCCTCCTAATTAAACCATTTGTCCTCCTCTGCTGAATTGAAATTTCTCCCAGTCCTCAGGTTTTCTCTTTTTCTTGCCATTTTATATGCCACTTCCATGGATCTAACACTATCCTTAATTTCCCTTGTTAGCCACCTTCCCTGTTTTATTTTTACTCCAGACAGGGATATACAACTTTTGAAGTTTTTCCATGTGATCTAAAAATGTTTGCCATTGCCTATCCACCGTCAACTCTTAAAGTATCATTTGACAGTCTATTCTAGCCGATTCACATCTTATCCAATCGAATTTAGCTTTCCTTAAGTTTAGGACCCTAATTTCTGAATTAACTGTGTCACTCTCAATCTTAATCAAGAATTATACCATATTATGATCACTCTTCCCCAAGGGGCCTCGCACAACAAGATTGCTAATTAGTCCATTCTCATTGCACATCACCGAGTCTAGGATGGCCAAATGGCTAGTCGGTTCCTCAACATATTGGTCAATAAAACCATCCCTAATATACTCCAGTAAATCTTCCGCTATCGCATTGCTACCAGTTTGGTTAACCGAATCTATATGTAAATTTAAGTCGCCCGTGATAAATGCTGTAGCTTTATTACACACATCCCTTCTTCTTGTTTCATGCTTTCCCCAACCTCACTACCACTGTTTGGTAGCCTGTACATATCTCCCACCAGCGTTTTCTGCCCTTTGGTATTCCGCAGCTCCACCCATACCGATTCCTCATCATCCAAGCCAATGTCCTTCCTTACTATTGCATTAATTTCTTATTTGACGAGCAACGCTACCCCGCATCCTTTTCCTTTCTGTCTACACTTCCTAAATGCTGAATACCCCTGGATGTTGAGTTCCCAGCCTTGTTCGCCCTGGAGCCATGACAAATGGCATGTTGGCCTTCATCGCCAGGGGATTTGAGTATAGGAGCAGGGAGCTCTTACTGCAGTTGTACAGGGCCTTGCTGTGGCCTCACCTGGAATATTGTATTGAGTTTTGGTCTCCTAATCTGAGGAAGGACGTTCTTGCTATTGATAGAAAGCAGCAAAGGTTCACCAGACTGATTGCAGGGATGGTTGGACTGATATATGAGGAGAGACTCGATCAACTAGGTGTTTATACACTGGATTTAGAAGGATGTGAGAGGATCTCATAGAAACGTATAGGATTCTGATGGGGCTGGACAGGTTAAATTCCGGAAGAATGTTCTCGATTTTGGGGAAGCCCAGAACCAGGGGTCACAGTCTAAGGATAAGGGGTAGGCCATTTAGGACTGAGATGATGAGAAACCTTTTCATTCAGAGAGTTGTTAACCTATGGAATTCCCTGCCGCAGAGAGTTGTTGATGCCAGTTCATTGGATATATTCAAGAAGGAGTTAGTTATGGCCCTTATGGCTAAATAGATCAAGGGGTATGGAGAGAAAGCAAAAAGTGGTACTGAGGGACTGATCAGCCATGGTCTTATTATTCGAATGATGGTGTAGGCACTAAAGGCCGAGTGGCCTACTCCTGCACCTATTTTCTATGTTTCTATATTTCTATTGTACTATTATCAGTTTGTGAAATTACAATGTTGTGCTGTGAGGTAGAGCATGGCAGTGAGGAAGATTGAGAAGAACGTTGGAGCGATGACGCAGCAATGTTTGACCCCGGTCCACATAATCAACTCCGCTGAGCAGGCCAAATAGTTCGCATGCCAGACACAAGACGCCCAAAGGAAGTAGTTTATGTGTTGCTCCTTCATGGCAAACGAGCCCAAGGTGGGCAGCGGAAGCGTTACAAGGACACCCTCAAAAACTCACTGATAAAATGCAACATCTCCACTGACATCTGGGAGTCCTTGGCCATAGACCGCCCTAAGTGGAGGAAATGAATCCTGCAGGGCGCTGAGCACCTCGAGTCTCAATGCCGAGAGCATGCAGAAATCAAGCGCAGACAGAGGAAAGAGTGTGCGGCAAGCCACACTTCCCACCCATCCTTTCCTCCAACCACTGTCTGTCCCACCTGCGACACAATATGTGGCTCTCTTATTGGACTGTTCAACCACCGAAGAACTCACTTCAGGAGTGGAAGCAAGTCTTGCTCGATTCCGATGGACTGTCTATGATGATGATGCTGTGATAAAACTACTTATCCAAGCTATGATGGCTATGTCTGTCATAAGTAAAAATAACAACTGCAATAGTCCTTTGCCATAACTCGCATGAAGTATAACTTCTGGTTATTTAACTTGTATTGTTTATTGTTGCTTCTCTCAGCAGAGTGACCATTTAATATCCATTTCTATTGTATCACAACTGATACACTACAACTTGTGAGAAAATAGCAGGCTGCTTGTGGTTCTCAATGATGCATAAACCATACATCATACCTTCTGCAGTGAATAAACTCTCCAGTATATCTTTTGGCGTACCACACCTCTCTGATGTGCAGAAGTTCTGGTCGCTTATGGTTCACTGATTAGAAGACAAAGTGACAATGTCGTTAAATCCCCTCACGGGTGATTGCTTCCCCAGAGTTTCTGAAAGCTTTTTATAAGGTCAGAGGCTCCATCAAAAACGTTAACATAACTTTTTTTCTTCAGATGCTGACACACCTATGGTGATTTCCTGCATTTTATGTCTAATTTCATATTTAGCCTGCTTCCATTTCTCACCACTTTTCTTGTAAAGAGAAGGAGGGTTGCTATCTTTTATAATTCACAATGTATAAATGAAAAACGAGAATTGGTCTCGATGCTATTTAATGAACTTTTGTAATGGGAGTAAAGCCATGCATTCCTCACCATCCGAAATGTTATATATGTAAACTTGTATTTACAGTATACAGCCACCAGAGGTCTCAAGCCCTGGAGTCCCAAGGGATCCCATAATTCCTTTGGAGCACAGGTATTTAAGGAGGCTTCACAGGTTGAAGGGGCATTCTGGAGACTTGCAAAAAAGGTGGTAGGTCACACTTTACTTTGAGCTCACAGTGTTCATTCTGACTCTTTTAACATGCAAACATGCACAACAACAATTGGCGACGAGATACAGATAACAAACCCAAAGATGCAGAGAAGAGTGGGCATCCTGGAGAAATTATCCTAGGGAGATGATTGGGAAACTTTTGTTGAGCGACTCGACCAATACTTCGTGGCCAACGAGCTAGATGGGGAAGAGAGCGCTGCCAAACGAAGGGAGATCCTCCTCACCATCTGTGGGGCACCAACGTATGGCCTCATGAAGAATCTGCTCACTCCAGCGAATCCCATAGATAAATCGTACGACAATTTGCGCATGCTGGTCTGGGAGCATTTGAACACAAAGGAAAGCGTTCTGATAGTGATGTAGCGGTTCTACAACGACAAAAGTTCTGAAGTCCAAGAAGTGGCGAGTTATGTCGCCGAGCTGAGACGTCTTGCAGGACATTGCGAATTTGAAGGACATTTGGAGCACATGCTCAGAGACTTTTTCGTAATTGGCTTTGGTCACGAAACCATACTTTGCAAAGTATTGACTGTAGCGACCCCAAGCTTGAGTAAGGCCATAGCGATAGCCCAGGCGTTCATTGCCACCAGTGATAATACTAAGCAAATCTCTCAACACACAAGTGCTGCTATAAGTACTGTGGACAAAGTGATGTTTTCGAATCGTCAAGTACGGGGCAGGTCACACATACCTGCAGCTACACGTCCATAGATGATTCAGAGTCCACTATGAAGGGTGATGAATGCAAGGCCATTAAAACCTTGTTGGTGCTGCAGAGGTGATCATCGTTTCCATTCATGCCGATTCAAAGAGTACATTTCCAAGGGCTGCGGAACAATGGGACACCTCCAACGAGTGTGCAGGTGAGCTGCAAAGCCTGTTAAACATACAAACCACCATGTTGCAGAGGAGGACAGATCCACGGAGGATCACGATGAACCAGAGCCACAGATCGAGGAGGCAGAAGTACATGGGCTGCACACATTCACCACAAATTGTCCGCCGATAATGCTGAATGTTGAACTAAATGGAGTCCCGGTGTCAATAGAGCTGGACACGGTCGCGAGCCACTCCATCATGGGAAAAAGACTTTCGAAAGGTTGTGGTGCAACAAGGCCTCAAGACCAGTCTTCACTCCAGTTCGCACAAAACTAAGGATTTACACGCAATAACTGATTCGTGTAATTGGCAGTGCTACCATAAAGGTCTCCTATGATGCACAAGCTACCACTCTGGGTGGTACCGGGTGATGGTTCCACGCTGCTCGGCAGAAGCTTGCTGGGGAAGATACGCTGGAACTGGGATGATGCCCGAGCGCTATCGCCCGCTGATGATACTTTGTGTGCGGAGGTCTTAAACAAATTTCCTTCGCTGTTCGAACCAGGCATCGGGAAATTCCAAGGAGCAAAAGTGCAGATCCACCTAATTCCGGGGGCGCAACCCATCCATCAAGAGGCGAGACCAGTACCGTACACGATGAGAGAAAGGGTAGAGATCGAAGAGCGTTTTCCTGGCGCCTGAAGTGGATTTCCTGGGACGGAGCATTGCGGCGGACGTCACCAGGCCCACCAACGCGAAGACTTAGACAATTGAGAACGCACCAAGGCCACAGAACGTGACGGAGCTGTGGTCGTTTCTGGGACTCCTGCACGATTTTGGTAACTTCTTACCAAGTCTCAACAGACTGTTAGAAGCACTGCAAGTCTTATTACAAAAAGGGGATGAATGTGTTTGTGGCAAAAGCCAAGAAAATGCCTTTGCAAAAGCGAGAAAATTGTTATGCTGAAACAAATTGCTTGTGTTGTATGATCCATGTAAGTGTTTGGTACTAGCATGTGATGCATCGTCATATGGCGTCGGGTTTGTATTGCAACAAGCTAATGATTTCGGGAAACTGCAACCAGTTGCTTATGCATCCAGGAGTCTGTCTAAGGCTTAGAGAGCCTACAGCATGATTGAGAAACAGGCGTTAGCGTGTGTCTATCGGGTAAAGAAAATGCATCAATATCTGTTTGGGCTAAAATTCGAATTGGAAACCGACCATAAGCCAATTATATCACTGTTCTACGAGAGTAAAGGGATAAATACCAACGCATCGGCCCGCATCTAGAGATGGGCGCTCACATTGTCCGCATAAAACTGCGCCATCCTCCACAGGACAGGCAGAGAAAACTGCACCGATGCTCTCAGTAGGAGGACATTGCCCACCACGGGGTGGAAATGGTGCAGTCCGCAAATCTAGCCATGGTTATGGAAGCATTCGAGAGTGAGCAATCACCTGTCACTGCCCGGCAGATCAAAACCTGGACAAGCCAGGACCCCTTATTATCTCAAGTCAAAAGCTGTGTGCTTCACGGGAGCTGGTCCAGTGTCCCAGTGGAAACGCAGGAAGAGATAAAGCCGTTCCAGCGACACAAAGATGAAATGTCTATTCAGGCAGACTGCCTTCTGTGTAGCAATCGAGTATTGATCCCCAAGAAAGGCAGAGACACCTTCATTAATGATCTCCACTGTAACCACTCAGGTATCGGAATGATGAAAGTGATAGCCAGATCCAACGTGTGGTGGCCCGGTATCGATGAGGACTTTGAGTCCTGCATTCACAGATGTAATACATGCTTGCAGTTAAGCAATGTAGCTAGGGAGGCGCTGCTAAGTTTAGTGTCTTGGCCCTCCAAACCGTGGTCTAGGATACACATCGTCTATGCAGGCCCGTTCTTGGGTAAAATGTTCCTTGTGGTTGTAGACGCATACTCCAAGTGGATTGAATGTGAGATAATGTCAGCGAGCACATCCGCTGCCACTACCGAAAGCTTGCAGGCCATGTTTGTCACACACGGCTTACCGGATGTCCTGGTGAGCGACAACGGGCCATGTTTAACCAATGCTGAGTTCAAAGCATTCATGACCTGTAACGGGATCAAACATGTCATATCTGTCCCATTTAAACCAGCAACCAATGGTCAGGCAGAGAGAGCAGTGCAAACCATCAAGCAAGGCTTGAAGAGGGTAACTGAATGCCTACCTCGAGTTCTGCTTAGTTACCACCCGAGAAGCCACTCACTCACTGGGATCCCACCTGCTGAACTGCTCGTGAAAAGAGCACTTAAGACATGGCTCTCGTTCGTTCACCATGATCTACATGAACAGTTAGAGAGCAGGCGGCTTCAACAAAGTACATACCATGATAGCGCAAATGTGTCATGTGAGATTGAAATCAGTGATCCTGTATTTGTATTGAATTACGGACAAGTTCCTAAGTGGCTTCCCGGCACTGTTGTCACCAAAGAGGGGAGCAGGATTTTTCGGGTCGACCTTTCAAATGGACTCATTCAACGGAAACACTTGGACCAAATCAATCTCAGATTCACGGACTATCCTGAGCAACTCACCTTGGACCCTAACTTTGTTGATCCTCTAACATACACACGAGTAGCAACCGGCACCATGGTTGACCACGAAGCAGAACCCATTATCCACAACCGCCCAGCAGGGCCCAACACACCAGGTAGCCCAGCAAGGCCAGCTGCACAGCAGCCCAGCGAGGGCCCAACAAATGGCTCAACAGCACCAGCTTTCACACCGAGACGATCAAGCAGGACAAGAAGGGCCCCAGATCGACTCATATTGTAAATAGTTACACTATTGTCTTTGTGGGGGTGTGTTGTTATATACGTGGACTTGTATTTACTCTGTACAGCCACCAGAGGGCTCATCCCCTGGAGTCCCAAAGGATCCCATAATCTCTTGGGAGCACAGCTATTTAAGGAGGCCTCACATGTTGCAGAGGCATTCTGGAGACCTGCAATAAAAGACTCAGGTCACACTTTACTTTGAGCTCACAGTGTTCAGTCTGACTCCCCATACACAACAGGAACATTGTAAAATCACTTGCATAGATATAGCACCTACAATAGATAAACATCCCAAGGTACTCTACAGAAGCATAATCGGACTAAAATAGGTGACGAGCCATGGGATGGAAGACCACTGTTAATCAATGATGTGGATGGTAAGGAATTTATTGGAGAAGTGGAGATGCAGAAGGTTTAAAGAGATAATTCCAGAGATTTAGGGCGAGATGGCCAAAGGCAGAGCTGTCCTTAGTGGGACGCAGCGAAGAAGGGATGGATACGAACCAGAGTCTGAGATCTGAGACGGTGGTAGGTCAGGAGGAGTTTAGAGATGATGGGGTTAAAAGGCTGTGAATGGTGATAAAGACAAAGATAAGAATTTCAATTTGCAGAGGTTAGCGGACCGTGTGTCAATGTTGTTTAACGAGAAAGGGGGTGAGTGGGCTAGGATTCGAGAAGCAGAGTTTGTGAGGGTTGCAGGATGTGAGTCTCGCCAGGAGTGCAAATGTTACTAAAATATAGAAATAAATACAGAAACCTTTAAATACCGCAGACTAATCATGAAGTTCAGTGCATAGAAGGTAATGGCTGAACGGAGAAATAAAAGGTCATGGTTTTCAACTTTCTTATCTTGTGATGTGGAGGCTTGGTTATTAAAGCTATTAAGATTTTGATTATCACTAAACATCACGGCTGGAGCTACAATTCTCTTTTGGCCTTTGAACATATAGAAACTTTATGTGTTCCATAAAGAGGGGGTGTTGCATTGTAAATTATAATGTCATGCAATAGCATTATATAGAATTTACAGCTGGTTCAGGCTCCACACATGCCTCCTCTTTCTCTAACCCTATCAGAATAACATTCAATTCTTTTCTCCCTTCTTCGTAAATACATCTTGCTTTCAGGTATTTTCCTCAACTGCTCCCTGTGGTAGTGCGTTCCTCATGCTCACCACTCTGAATAAAGTCGTTTCTCCTGAATGCCCTGTTGCATTTATTGGTAGTTCACTAATATTTGTAGATCTGTTTTCGCTCACAAGTGGAAACATCTTCACTCCATCTACCCGATCACAACCTTTCACAAATTAAATGGCTATGTTGTGAAGTAAAATGGTTGAGGATACTGCTGCATGATGCAAGTTATGTTTGCGACTGAAGTTTGTAATTGTAATGCAGTTTTAGAAAGGATGCAGTTGAAAGATGTTCCAAATATATACCACATAGGAACATAAGAATTAGGAGTGGGCCATACGGCCCCTCGAGCCTGTTACGCCATTTAATACGATCATGGCTGATCTGATCATGGACTCAGCTCCACTTCCCCACTCGGTCCACATAACGCCTTATCCCCTTAACGCTTAATAAACTGTCTATTTCTGTCTTAAATTTATTCAATGACCCAGCTTCCACAGCTCTCTGAGGCAACGAATTCCACCGATTTACAACCCCCTCAGAGAAGAAATTCCTCCTCATCCCCGTTTTAAATGGGCGGCCCCTTATTCTAAGACCATGCCCCCTAGTCCTAGTCTCCCACATCAGTGGAAACATCCTCTCTGCATCCACCTTGTCAAGCCCCCTCATAATCTTATACGTTTCCATGAGAGCACCTCTTATTCTTCTGAATTCCAATGAGTAGAGGCCGAACCTACTCAACCTTCCCTCAGAAGTAAAACCCCTCATCCCCGAATCAACCAAGTGAACCTTCTCTGAACAGCCACCAACCCAAGCTATCTGACGGGAGCAGAGTGTCTTTAAGGATAAAATCGGGAAAATCCACTTACGCCTCCTCGTTCCCGCAGAAAGCCCCCAACTGACATTTTTACTGTGCAGCTGACTAAGGTCAAATAAGTGCAGCTGGAAAGAGGCGATGCTTCCTGATTCAGTTCACACAGGGCCTCGATGAGGTCACATGGACCAAAGCGTGATTATAACTGGGCGGGTCAGACATCCCACCCAATGGAGAAGCCGCTCAGTAAAACTTACCGGCATTGACGTCACAAAGTGACTGAAATGACTAGACGCTGCATTTAACATTCAGACACTGGGTGCATTCTATGTGCCATTGTGAATTGTGCATTTCCGAGCCAGTTCTGAGCTCCCAGTTTGCTTTGTTCTGGTTGTCTTTGCCCTTCCCTGCCCTCATTAAGCATTCACTACTGAAGATGGAGGCTGTTTTTGCTGCACTCCATTGGATTGATAACCAGTTGGAGGAAGAGGAGCAGGCTGAAGAACCAGGGCCAGCAGCAGCTGTGAACAAGCAGTAGGTGAGTGGGTTGCCCGTAGGAGGCCTTACTCAGCCCAAAGTTTATGCCGGTCCAGACTGAGTGCCGTGGCTATATGTGAGGCGGAGGGCAGGAGGCTGCATTTTCCAGGCAGCCTGTACCTGAGCTATGTAGATCGTTGCCTCACCCACATCTCCCAGACTGCAGAGCAGAGCTGCGTCACGCTGGATTGCAATGCTGTCCTTGCAAGAGAAAACCAGGATGTGCCTCTCAGGCTGTACACGACAGCCAGAATGAGAGAGCATTGAGATGTGTGGCAGTGTCTGACTACCCACATGTCCAGGGCGTAGTGAACGGAGCTGATGGAGCTATTAGCGCACCTGAAAACTATTCACAGGAAGGCATTCCACTCCATCAATGTTTAACTAGTGCTTGATCACCGCTAACTACAGCAAGTCCATGCCAGTTTCACTGGCTGCTTCTGCAATGATGTGTCTGCTCACTGGGGAGGGAATGAGCCCAAAACTGGCGGCCTCTCTGCCCTCGAATTCTGCTCCAGCTTCCAACATTCTGCATCAAGTTATCTGGAGGTTTAAGTCAAATGTTCAACTTGCCTGTGGATTCAGAACTGATGACTCCAGGCCCACTTACAGTCAGAGAGCCTGGGGAAATACCCGGGCAGAGACCTGACATAACGGTCTTCATCGTTTTTCCCCTTCCCTGTGCACTTAGGTTGTCAATTCTCCCTTACAGAGAAGGCGAAATCTAACTTGTGGTCTTCTGCTCCCCGCATTTGCTGGTAGATTGGGGCACAGACAAGGCTGCCCTTGATCACATCCAGGCATTAGATATTGTATTCTGACACTGCATGTGAACTTCTTAAAGAAAAGGTGGCAAGTCTTCAGTAAGGAATGTGGGCCCTGATAAGTGTTCATGTCGGCCTGTGGGCATGAATATGGCCCAGGGAACAGTGCCGGTGCCTGAATGGACAAATGCCCCACCTGTGGTAATGTTTCTGGGTTTAATGTAGTTCATAACCACGCTGCGAAGTTTTCTACAAAGTGTTCTCCGAAGTATTGCTGTTGGTATGTATAACTATCCTGGTCGGGGCAAATATCCAAGACGTTCAGGGGGAGAAATTGTGCGATTTTCTCCTCCCATCACCCCTGTTATGTACGCAATAAAGGTTCAAACTGAGTAATGTTTAACTAAGCAAGGGACAACCTTGACTTCTGCTTTATTTAGGCCTGACTCTCAAAATGGCTGGCGTTTTATACTTGAGCAGCACCAATTTGCGTGCAGCTTAGTGGCCTCCAACAATGACGCCATCTGGTGGCTACAAACAGAATGTACGTACATGATAATACCCACCCTCTGAGAATTTATCACAGTCTTTCACAGGTTGTGGCGGTCCGGATCTATGCTAGTCTGAAACTCACCTTCCACGTATTGTGTCGTAGCTTGCTTGCTCATCTGCGGACATTTGCGCTGGAGATGCCCCACTCTCAGACAGCCTTTGCAACTATATTGCTTAAATCGGCACTGCTGGTTCCGATGATTTTCCCCCCACAACGCCAACATGGAGAAGTTGGATACTTTCCCGCTGGCAGACTTTGGGCAGCTACAGGTTTCGCACATGCAGTCGGATAGGGCCTGCCATGTGCCGCTCTGCCGAACGATGAATCATTCGCATTTACAGAACTTGCAAAGGTTCAGTTCTTCACCGCTATTGGTTTTAACTCCTGTCTGTCATCATACATGATTGAACGATCTGGATGGTCATTTTTAAATCCAACTCCTCCACCGGCAGAAGTTTACGCACAATCACCTCGCGGTTGATACCGATAATTAAGAAGTCCCGCAGCATGTCTGCCAACACCGGCCTGAACTTGTACGGTCCCGCTAAACTTCTCAGGTAGGCAACTAATTCCGCCACGCTCTGGCCCTCCGATCGAACATGTGTATAAAACATCTATCTCGAGATGATGATGCCGTCATCTGGCTTGAGGCGCTCCCAGATCAATGTACACAAAAACTCGTACGTTTTCTCTGTTGGATCACTTGGTATGAGTAGATTCTTTATCAGACCGTAGATCTTTGAACCGCACACAGTGAGGAACATGGCCCGGCATCGATCTGCTTCGTCGACCCACTTCATTTTGTTGCCCATGAAATACTGGTTCAAACAGCTCACAAAATCTGCCCAATCTTCCCCCTCCACGAATCACTCTAAAAATCCAATCATGCTCATTTTGCAAACAAAGGTTCGAATTGCCTCGTCGCCAAATGTTATTTATGCAATAAAGGTTCAAACTGAGTACTGTTTAACAAAGAAAGGTATAACCTTGCCTGTGTTTTATTTAGGCCCAAATTGCCTGAATCACAAAATGGCTGGCCTTTTATTCCTGAGCAGCACCATGTGCGTGCTACTCAGTGGCCTCCAACTATGATGCCATCGGGTGGCTATAAACAGAATGTATAACACCCTCCTACAGATCCGTTTGTGACCAGGTGCGGCACCGCTCTCGACTGCCGCTAAATTTGGCAGGAGTTTGGTGGCGGCACTACAGTGTTGCTCCCCGATCTCCTCTCCCCGGAGATTGTGATATTATCGCCCTGGTCCCTAAATTGGGTTTTTCCCCCTGAAGCGGTGCGGAGCCAACACAGCGATTGCTTCAGCAGCTGGCTGCTCCCAGGGCAAAAATTAAAGGGGAGGCGCTTGCCCTGTTTACCGCCCCAGGAAGTGGAACGATCCACTTCCTTCCTGGGGCGCTGACCCGAATTTAGCGAGCGGGTAAGACTTCCGCACCTGGCGCAAACCTTCCCGGCCTTTTGGATGTTAAACAGGCTGATTCCAAATGGGCTGAAAATGAATTGCATGTTCATCACTTACTGGAAAATTCAAGTGTAAAAGTTTAATCTGATGTTTATTGGTATCCTGATTTGTATCATGGATACAACAACCATTAACAAGCTCAGACTGTGTTGTTATTACACTGTAGTAAACAGAGCAGTGATTCAGACATTAATGGCAAGATTTCATCTACCTACAACCTGTGATATGATACTGGCTGTGAGTGCTGTTCGACAAGCTCTCTGAGAGGAATCACCCCAATTTGGACATGTGGCCGCTGCTTTATCAATGTAGCTCTACCTTTATGTCTTCACCTCAAGAGCCTGAAATTTCCATCTCAGCTCCCAATCTTCCATCCCACCATTTTCTCAAATATCAAAGAAAACATCCCAAGAATACTGTCTGCACAATCCATAACTTCACGGCGCTCTTGTTCGTACACATGCAAACGGGAGGCTGGCGATCAGTACAGGGCTGGGGATCGGGGCCAGGTGGGAGGCTGGCGATCGGGGCCAGGCGGCAGGCTGGGGATCGGGGCCAGGGGGGATGCTGGGGATCGGGGCCAGGGGGGAGGCTGGCGATCGGGGCCAGGGCTGGGGATCAGGGCCAGGTGGCAGGCTGGGAATCGGGGCCAGGGCTGGGGATCGGGGCCACTGGGAAGGCTGGGGATCGGGCAAAGGAAGGGGATCGGTGCTTGGCAGGAGGCTGGGTATCAGTGCCAGGCGGGAGACCTGGGATCAGGGCCAGGCGCGAGGCTGGCGATCAGGGCCAGGGCTGGAGATCGGAGCCAGGGGATAGGCTGGAGATCGGGGCCTGGCAGGAGGCTGGGGATCGGGGCCAGGTCTAGGGATCAGAGCCAGGTGGGTGCCTGGCGATCGGGGCCTGTCGGGAGGCTGGGGATCCGGGCCAGGGCTGGGGATCGGGGACATGTGGGAGGATGGGGATCGGGGTCAGTGTTGGGGATCAGGACCAGGCGGGAGGCTGGGGATCAGTGCGAGATGGGAGACTGGGGATCGGGGCCAGGCAGGAGGCTGGGGATCAGGGCTTGGGCTGGGGATCGGGGCCAGGTGGGAGGCTGTTGATCAGGGCCAGGCAGGAGGCTGGGCATCGTGGCCAGGCGGGTGGCTGGGTTCCGGGGCCAGGTGGGATGCTGCGGATCGGGGCCAAGCGGGAGGCTGGGGATCGGGTCCAGGGTTGGGGATCAGGGCCAGTTGGGAGGTTGGGGATCTGGGCCAGGCGGGAGGCTGTGGATTGGGAGCTGGAGGGAGGATGGGGATCGGTGCCCGCTGTGGAGATCGGGGATAGGGCTGGGGATCGTGGCCTGGCAGGAGGCTGGGAACGTGGCCAGAGCTGGGGATCGGGTCCAGGTGGGAGGTTGGGAATCGAGGCCAGGCGGTAGGCTGGGGATCGGGGCCAGGGCTGGAGATCGGGGCCATGCGGAAGGCTGGGGATCAGGTCAGCTGGGGAATTTAAATTGAATTAAAAAATTTGGAATAAAATGGTAGCACCAGTAATGGTGACGATAAAACTATCGGATTGTCAAAAAAATAATTGGTTCGCTAACGCCCTTTCGGGAAGGAAAGCTAGCGCCCCATCCCGCTCTGGCTTATAGATGACTCCTACCCCAAGCAATGTGATTGACTCTTAACGGCCCTCTGAAATGGCCCAGCGAGACACGCAGTTATACGCAGCTATGCTGCGGCAAAGTCAGCTCTGTGGGAGTCCCTTCACCACACGGACTGACAACACTGTGGGAGTCCCTTCACCACACGGACTGACAGCACTGTGGGAGACCATTGACCACACGGACTGAGAGCACTGTTGGAGACCTTTCACCATACGGACTGAGAGCACTTTGGGAGACGCTTCAACACACGGACTGACAGCACTGTGGGAGTCCCTTCACCACACGGACTGACAGCACTGTGGGAGACCCTTCACTATACGGACTGAAAGCACTGTGGGAGACCCTTCACCACACGCACTGACAGCAAAGTGGAAGCCCCAACACCACACGACTGACAGCACTGTGGGAGACCCTTCACCACACGGACTGACAGCACTGTGGGAGACCTTTCACCAGAGAGATTAAAAGCACTCCGGGAGCCCCTTCACCACACGGATTGACAGAAATGTCGGAGACCCTTCATAACACGGACGGACAGCACTGTGGGATTCCCTTCACCACACGGACAGCACTTTGGGAGTCACATAACCACACGGATGGATGGCATTGTGGGAGACCCTGCACCACACGGATTGACAGCACTGTGGGAGACTCTTGACCACACGGACAGCACTGTGGGTGACCCTTCACCACACGGACATACGGCACTGTGGGAGTCCCTTCACCACACGGACTGACAGCATTGTGGGAGACCCTTCACCACACGGACTGAGAGCACTGTGGTAGATACTTCACCACACGGACTGACAGCACTGTGGGAGACGCTTCAACACACGGACTGACAGCACTGTGGGTGTCCCTTCACCACACGGAATGACAGCACTATGGGAGACCCTTCACCACACGGACTGAAAGCACTGTGGGAGACCCTTCACCACACGGACTGACAGCACTGTGGGAGAACCTTCACCACACGGACTGACAGCACTGTGGGAGTCCCTTCACAACACGGACTGACAGCAATGTGGAAGCCCCAACACCACACAGGCTGACAGCACTGTAGGAGACCCTTCCCCACACGGACTGACAGCACTGTGGGAGACCCTTCACCACAAGGACAGCACTGTGGGAGTCCCTTCATCACACGGACTGACAGCACTGAGAGAGACCCTTCACCACACGGACTGACAGCACTGTGGGAGACCCTTCACCACACGGACTGACAGCACTGTGGGAGACCTTTCACCAAACGGTCTGACAGCCCTGTGGGAGTCCTATCTCCTCATCTGCTGCCACAGTTCGAGGAGGCAGCTCACCCGCACCATCCGAAAGGCAATTAGAGGTGGGCAAAAATCCAGGCCTTGCCAGCGTCGCCCACATCGCTTGTGTAACGTCCTTACACACTACTATAAATTCATACGAGTATCATTCTGCAGACAAGGTCATTCTGTGACCTGTACCTTTATTCACAGGACCAAGATGTAATGACCCTGCGTGGGACCTCCCTTTCTTTACCTGGATGACCAGGTAAGGAGTGTCTCACAGAAGTTCACCCACTGTGGTTAAGGTGTGCATTTCTTATGTGTATACAGTATGCAGTGATTTTATGAATAATACAGTTACATGAAGGTTACATCCATGACATCACCTCCCCCCACCCCCCAACGTCTTATGGTGTCAAAGATTAAGTCATTCAGGCGGTCGAAACTCTGTAGTGGACCGCCGCCGTTGAGGCTCTGGTTGTTATGCCCTGGCATGCGTCTCTTTCACCTGTTGTGATGCTGGCTTCTCCGGGCTGGCCGCAGGGATTTTTCATGCTGCTGAATTTTCTTGTTGCTCGTTCATTGGCAGTGGCATGGGCAACATCTCATGATCTTCCTCAGGTTCCTCAGTATCCATGCTGAACCTTTTTTTCACTTGGTCCAGATGCTTGCGGCATATCTTTCCATTGTTATGTCTGACCACTATGACCCTATTCCCCTCTTTATCAATTACTGTACCCTCAACCCACTTGCAAACCAAAGCGTGATTAAGAACAAATACGGGTTCATCAATTTCTATACATCTCCCCTTTCAGTTGCGGTCATGGCACTCATTTTGCGACTGGCGCTTGCCCTCAACAATGTCTGACAGGACTGGATGAATGAGGGACAGCCGAGTTTTAAGTGTACGTTTCATGAGTAGTTCTGCGGGCGGGACTCCCGTGAGCAAATACGGTCGGGACCTATAGGCCAGCAGGAGGTGCGATATGCGGCATTGAAGGGAGGATCTTTGAATCTGGAACATGCCCTGTTTTATGAATTGGACTGCACTTTCAGCCTGTCTCTCCATTTAAATAATAATTTGCTTTTTTATTTTTCCTGACAAATTAGATAACCTCACATTTTCCCACATTGTACTCCATTTGTCAAATTTTTACCCACTCATTTAGCCTATCTATAATCCCTTTGCATGTTTTTTGCTTTCCCTCCCATCTTTGTATCATCAGGAAACTTGGTTACGTTACACACTGTCCCTTCATCTGAGTCATTAATACAGATTGTAAATATTTGAGGCTCCAGCACTGATCCCTGTGGCACCCCACTAGTTACTGTTTGCTCATTTATCCCAACCCTCTGTTTTATGTTAGTTCGCCAATCCTTTATCCATACAAATATATTATCCCTAACCCCGTGAGCTTTTATCTTGCGCAGTAACCTTTTATGTGGTAACTTATCAAATTATTTCTGTAAATCCAAATACACCACATACACTGGTTCTTCTTTATCCACCCTGCTTGTTTCATCCACAAGGAACTCCAGACAATTTGTCAAACCAAATTTCCCTTTCAGGGAATGTCCGAGTTAGTGTAAATCACATCACTGGCCATGAGGGAGGGAATGTCCGAGTTAGAGCAAACCACTTCACTCACCGTGAGGGAGGGAATGTCAGAGGTAGTGCAAACCACGTCACTGACCATGAGGGAGGAAATGTCAGAGGTAGTGTAAACCGCATCACTGGCCATGAGGGAGGGAATGTTGCAGGTTGTTGAGACACTGTCGGGGCACATGACGGAGGGAATGTCGGAGTTAGCTGCTGCATTAATAAAACACGTCCAGACCCCGCGCCCATTGATAGAATCAACTGTCACTGACACTCCAATCCCTAATCCAGCCTCTGAAGAGCCCAAACTTGGGCCTCCAACTTGCCACCTGCCGCACCCCACCCCCTCAAGCTGTACGCAGTTCCCGATATATTAGAAAGAATCAGCTTGGTACCAAGCCCAGAAACACTGTGCCACCGCCTGCGGGCAGGAGTGGTGGAGAGTCCAACACCAAGTGCGGAGGGCAGTCTTACAATAATGTGGAGGAGAGATTGGTGCAGCCTTTCTTTGTTGCTGCTGTGGTTGTTGTAACTGTTCCCAAATTAAAAGATTTTTTATAAATTCTGTAAATTTACAAGGTTAAAAGTTTGTAAGTGATCTTCAAGTTTTTAAGAGATCTTAAAGTAAAGTTTGATACAAGAATACTTTTATTAAAGTTAAGGTATGTAAAAAAGAACTGTTCATTAAAATGTTGAATAAAATATACTTAACAGTAAAACTGAATCATGTTCCATTAACACAACATAACATTACGGAACAGCTCCAACTAGTAAACATGTCCGTGTGGAATAATTGTCGCTGAGCCCTCAGGCAACAGTAAAGTGTTCACGGAGGAGCTGTTGGCGCAAGGCTCGAGCAATCGTTAAAGGGACATGATGGCCCGCCCTCCTCCGCAGTCGTGCTCCGGCCTCAGGCACTTGCATGGCCTCCTCATCGTCCTCCTCCTCCTCTTCCTCCTCCACCTGCTCATCAGCTGCATCTTCCACATCATCACCATCAGCCACTCTCACCGCGGGTGGATCTTCCACTACCAGCTGCTGCTGAATCATGATGGCTACGTTATGTAGCTTGCAGCACACAACAGTGAACTGACTGACTTGCTCAGAGGAGAACAGCAAGTAGCCTCCGAAATGATCCAGGCATCGAAAACGCTGTTTCAATATACCAATGGTCCTCTCTATAATGCTGCACGTCGCAATGAGCGACATGTTGCATTCACGGACAGTTTCTGTCTCGGTTACACATGGGGGCTTCATGAGACAGGTGGCGAGGCCGTGCACTGTTCCTCCCAGTAGCCAGCTCTGCCCTTCTGGCTGCTGCTGAAACATGGCAGATATAGTGCTGTCATGTAGAATGGAAGCATCATGGGTGCTCCCAGGGTAACTTGCATTGACTGACATGATGCAATGCATGTCGTCACACATGTGCTATACCTTAATGGAGTACATCAGAACATACGAACATAAGAATTAGCAACAGGAGTAGGCCACCTTGTCCCTCGAGCCAGCTCCGCCACTCAACAAGATCATGGCTGAACTGGCCGTGGACTCAGCTCCACTTACACGCCCTCTCCCCGGAAACCTTAATTCTCTATTTGGTTAAAAATCTATCTATCTGTGACTTGAATACATTCAATGAGCTAGCCTCAACTGCTTCCTTTGGCAGAGAATTCCACAGATTCACAACCCTCTGGGAGAAGAAATTCCTTCTAAACTCGGTTTTAAATTGGCTACCCCGTATTTTGAGTCTGTGCCCCCTCGTTCTCTTCTCCCCTACGAGTGGAAAAAACCTCTCTGCCTCTATCTTGTCTATCATTTTTATGATTTTAAATGTTTCTACAAGATCAGCAGTCATCCTTCTGAACTTCAAAGAGTACAGTCCCAGTCTACTCAATCTTTCATCATAAGGTAACCCCCTCATCTCCGGAATCCCCGGAATAAGCCTTTTCTGTTCCTGTACATCTCGGAATCTCCCAACGATGCTCGCAAGGCGATGTGGGTATAATCAATTCAGCCCTGTACTTTGGGGAATGCAGCAATCCTGCAGAAACCCACAGCGCTGTCATTGATTGCCTTGGCGGTCATTGGTAGCTTCATGAAGTAAATCCTGCGCGCATACAGTGCAGCCGTGACCTGGCGAAGAGAGACAAGTGTTGCATGTTGAGAGATGGTGCATACAACTGTAGCTTGAAACGAGCTGGAAGCTGTAATATCTTTATGCTTGGGTTTACTTGACACCAGAGAGCGCCTCTGCCGGATGCCATGCAGATAATACAGGGTCAACTGTTGTACTTATTCGAAGTGGGAATAAAAGAGATTGGGTATAATAACAGGACTTTTGTGTTATTATATTGGCGACGAGGATGAGATTCATCGCCGACCTATGATGTCGTGCTGAGCCGTGTAAGTTCGGGAACATGCTGGAAGTCATGTTGAGAGATTTTCTCGTGATAGGCATCAACCATGATATGATTCTTTGGAAGTTATTGGCCGAAGAGAAACTGAGCTTGAAAAATGCCATCGCGATTACCCAGGCATGCATGATGACTGATGAGAACTTGAGGCAGATATCATCCAAAGGCCGGAGCTCCACGGCAGGCTTGTCAGGTACTATAAACAAGATTGTGTCGTCTTCTCGCAAAGCTGCTCATGGCAGCGTCAAGTCAACTATTTACATGAAACCTGTAGCTGCTCAGAGCCCGACAACTAGCGCGAAGCTGAGTTCACCCTGTTGGTATTGTGGGCGCAATCATCAGGCTCATCAGTGTCGGTTTAAACAATATTCTTGTAATGGCTGTTCGAAAGTGTGACATCTCCAGAAAATGTGCCCACACTGAGCACGCGTCCTATTGTTGCTCATCATCTTGTTGATGATGACCAGTCCAGTGCTGACTTTGATAGACAACCGAAGGAGGAAGTGTATAGTTTGTATTCGTTCTAATGAAAGAGCCAACCGATATCATTAATATGAAGCTGAATGGTGCACCTGTATCAATGGAACTGGACACGGGTGCAAGTCAGTCGATCATGAGCCAAGTGAAATTTGACAAGCTGTGGGACACTGAAGCTGTGAAGTCTAAGCTGGGTCCAGTCAAGGCCAAGTTGCATACTTATACGAAGGAACTCATACCTGTGATTGGCAGTGCAGTAGCCAAGGTGCCGAATGATGGCGTGATCTAAGAGCTACCATTTGGGATCGTTGCAGCTAAACGTCCAATGCTTTCGGTCGGAATTGGCTCGAGAACATTAAGCTGAACTGGAGTGATGTCAAAGCGTTGTCCTCGTTGGACGACACTTCTTGTTCTCAGTTTCCTTCTTTGTTTGAACCTGGAATTGGTCATTTTACTGGAGCCAATTTGCAGATTCACCTGGACTCCAATGCAAAGCCTGTCTATCACAAAGCTCAGTCTGTCCCTTATACAATGAGGGAAAAGATTGTGATTGAGCTTGACAGACTCCAACGTGAAGGGGTCATACCCTGGTCGAGTTAATGAATAAGCCAGCCCTATTTTTGCTATGTTGAAGAGTATGGCACTGTCAAGATTTGTGGAGACGACAAGATTACGATTAATCGATTTTCGAAACAGATTCAGTACCCAATGCAGGACAGGCTGATGACCTATTCGCCATGCTATCTGGTGGAAAGTCATTCACTAAGCTAGATCTGATGTCGGCCTACCTGAAAAAGGAGCTCGTCGATAATTCGAAGTAACTGACCTGCATCAACACCGATAAAGGACTGTTGGTCACAGCAGGTGTCTTTTCAGAATTTGTTCGGCTGCAGCCATATTCCAGAGTAATATGGAGAGTCTACTGAAATCCATTCCTAGAATTGTTGTGTTCCAAGATGATATTCTGGTCAAAGGTCGCGACACTGCTGAAAATCTGAACAATCTTGAGGAAGTTCTACATCGTCTGTACAAAGTGTGACTCGGGCTGAAACGTTCGAAGTGTGTATTCATGGCACCTGAAGTTGAATTCCTTGACAGGAAATTTCTACCAATGTAATCAGGCCTACTGATTCATAAGCCAAAGCCTTCAAAAATGCACTCAAGCCTCAGAATATGACAGAGCTGCGTTCGTTCCTCGGGCTACTTAACTAGTTTGGTAATTTCTTCCCCAGATTGAGCACTTTATTAAAGCCACTGCACATGCAACTCAGAAAAGGTAGCAATTGGGTCTGCGGTATGTCTCAAGATGGAGCCTCTGAGAAAGCTAAGAGTATCCTCTGTTCAAACAAGTTGCTGGTTCATTATGATCCGTGTAAGCATCTTGTATTAGACTGTGATGCTTCATCATATGGTGTTGGCTGTATACTCCAACAAGCAAATGAGTTGGATAAGCTACAACCTGTTGCATATGCTTCGAGTTATTTGGCAAAAGCGGAAAGAGCTTACAGCATGGTAGACAAAGAAGCTTTGGTCTGTGTGTATGGTATAACAAAAATGCACCAGTACCTGTTTGGTCTCCGTTTTGAACTCGAAATGGATCACAAGCCACTCATTTAATTGTTTTCTGAAAACAAAGGTATTAACACCAATGCATCGTCCCGTATTCAGAGGTGGGCGTTGACATCGTCTGGCTATAATTATTTTATTATTCATAGACATGATACTGAGAATTGTGACGATGCACTGAGTCGTTTGCCTTTGCCTACACCTAATGTGAAACGCCTCAACCCGCAGATCTAATGTTGGTAATAGATGGTGTAAAGAGTGATGAAACTCCTGTCACTGCTCAACAAGGTAGGTCGCGACCATCCATGACACTATGTTTCAGTTATGAAATGTTGTGTCCTCAGTGGTGATTGGTGTGAAAAACCAACGGAGATGTGTGAAGAGAGTAAATCTTACACCCGTCGCATCGATGAACTATCCATTCAGTCCTATTGTTTACTGTGGAGTAATCATGTCATCATGCCTCAGAGAGGTTGAGAAAGATTTATACATGAGCTACATAGCACTCATCCCGGTATTATTATGATGAAAGCCACTGCTAGATCTCATGTATGGCGGCCTGGAATTGACTCTGATCTGGAATCATGTGTGCATCAGCGCAATACTTGCATGCAGCTAAATTACTACGGAATCTCCGCTGAGTCTTTGGTTGTGGCCATCCAAACCATGGTCAAGGATCCACATCGACTTTGCGAGTCCATTCCTTGAAAATATGTTTTTTGTTGTGGTGAATGCAAATTTAAAGTAGATGGAGTGTATTATTATATCATCCAGTACGTCGACAGCTACTATTGAGAGCCATCGTGTCATGTTTGTAACTCATGGTTTGCCTGACATTGTTGTGAGCGACAACGGATCTTGCTTCACAAGTGTTCAGTTCCAGGAGTTCGTAAAACTCAATGGTATTAGGTATGTAAGGTCAGCTCCATTCAAACCTGCTTCTAATGGTCAAGCAGAGCGTGCTGTTCAAACGTTTAAACAAAGTATGAAACGTGTAACTCAAGGTTCACTTCAAACTCGTTTGTCATGTATATTGCTCAGTTATAGTTCAAGACCTCATACTGTTACTGGTGTTTCCCCTGCTGAACTACTGATGAAGAGAAATCTCAAGACCAAGCTTTCACGTGTTCATCCCGATTTGAATGATCATGTTGAAAATAGACTTCAGATAACAATTGTATCATGATCGTACTGCTGTGTCACGAGACATCTCTGTCAATGATCCAGTGTTTGTACTGAAAAATAGAAACAAAAAAACATAGAACATAGGTGCAGGAGTAATCCATTCGGCCATTCAGAGAGGCAGCGTGGGGAGGCCGTTATATAGGCCCAGCTGCAGTTATGAGTCGGAGAGGCAGCGTGGAGAGGCCTATAAAATGCCGAGTTGGTGAGTCGGAGAGGCAGCGTGGGGAGGCCTATAAAAGGCCCGGTTGGTGAGTTCGGCGAGAGGCAGCATGGGGAGTCCTATAAAGGACCAAGCGGGGAGTCGGAGAGATGTGCTTGTGCAGCTGCAGTAGGGGCAGAAGGCAAAAAAGAAGTAGAAAGTAATTGAAAGGTGACGTCACAGCCAAGGGGGTAAGTGATTGGCTGGTGGTTGCTGAGTAGTTTTTCGATTTCTTTCCTTATCAATAATTATCCTTTTAACATTGTTGTTGCCCAAATAAGTTAATCCAAGGGTTAAGCCATGGCAGGTCAACTCGGACACGTGTTCTGCTCCTCCGGTACTATGTGGGAACTTAGGGATGCTTCCGGTGTCGCTGACGATTAGGTGTGCGGAAAATGCATCCGCCTGCAGATCCTGACGGACCACAATGCGGCACTGGAGCGGCGGGTGGATTCACTTTGGAGCATCCACGATACTGAGAATGACGTGAATACTACATTTAGCGAGTTGGTCTCACCGCAGATAAACGGTACACAGTCAGATAGTAAATGGGGGCCAGCAGGAAGAGCAATGCAAGGAAGGTAGTGCAGTGGTCCCCTGCGGTCATCACCTGCAAAACAGATACACTGCTTTGGGTACTGTTGGGGGGATGACTCTTCAGGTGAAGACAGCAGCAGTCAAGTTCATCGCACTGTGGGTGGCTCTGCTCCACAGGAGGGCAGGAAAAAAGAGTGGGAGAGCTATAGTGATAGGGGATTCAATTTAAGGGGAATAGATAGTCATTTCTGCGGTCGCAACCGAGACTCCAGGATGGTATGTTGCCTCCCTGGTGCAAGGCTCAAGGATGTATCAGAGTGGGTGCAGGGCATTCTGAAAAGGGAGGGGAACAGTCAGTTGTCGTGGTGCATTACAGGTACCAACGATATAGTAAAAAACGGGATGACGTCCTACGAGATGAATTTAGGGAGCTTGGAGCCAAATTAAAAAGTAGGACCTCAAAAGTAGTAATCTTAGGATTGATACCAGTGCCATGTGCTAGTCAGAGTAAGAATCGCAGGATACGTCAGATGAATACGTGGCTTGAGGAGTGGTTCAGATGGGAGGGATTCAAATTCTTGGACATTGGAACCGGTTCTGGGGTAGGTTGGACCAGTACAAACCGGAAGGGCTGCACCTGGCAGGATCGGAACCAATGTCCTCGGGGGAGTGCTTGCTAGTGCTGTTGGGGAGGAGTTAAACTAATATGGCAGGGGGAGGGTAACCTATGCAGGGAGGCAGAGGGAAATAAAAGGGTGACAGGGGCACAAGATAGAATGGAGAATAGTAAAAGTGGAGGGCAGAGAAACTCAAGGCAAAAAATAAAAAGGGCCACATTACAGCAAATTTCTAAACGGGCAAAGTGTGTTAAAAAGACAAGTCTGAATTCTCTGTGCCTCAATGCGAGGAGAATGCGGAATAAGGTGGACGAATTAACTGCACAGTTAGCAGTTAATGGATATGATGTAATTGGAATCACAAAGACGTGGCTCCAGGGTGACCAAGGCTGGGAACTCAACATCCAGTGGTATTCAACATTTAGGAAGATAGACCGATAAAAAAGGAGGCAGGGTGGCGTTACTGGTTAAAGAGGAAATTAATGCAATAGGAAGGAAGGACATTGGCATGGATGATGTGGAATCGGTATGGGTGGAGCTATGGAATACAAAAGGGCAGAAAACGCTGGTGGGAGTTGTGTACAGACCACCAAACAGTAGTAATGAGTTTGGGGACAGCATCAAACAAGAAATAAGGGATGTGTGCAATAAAGATACAGCACTTATCATTGGTGACTTCAATTTACATTTAGATTGGGCTAACCAAACTGGTAGCAATGCGGTGGAGGAAGATTTCCTGGAGTGTATTAGGGATGGTTTTCTTGACCAAAATTTCAAGGAAACAACTAGAGATCTGGTCATCCTAGACTGGGTGATGTGTAATGAGAAAGGATTAATTAACAATGTTGTTGTGCGAGGCCCCTTGGAGAGGAGTTGCCATAATGTGGTAGAGTTTTTTTATTGAGATGGAGAGTGACACAGTTGATTCAGAAACTAGGGTACTGAACTTAAGGAAAGCTAACTTCAATGGCATGAGGCGTGTATTGGCCAGAATAGACTGGCAAATAACACTTAAACGGTTGACGGTGGATAGACAATGGCAAATATTTATATATCACATGGATGAACTTCCACAGTTGTACATCACTGGGTGGAGTAAAAATAAAACAGGAAGGTGGCTCAACCGTGGCTAGCAAGGGAAATTAAGGATAGTGTTAGTTCCAAGGAAGAAGCATTTCAGTTGGCAAAAAAGCAGCAAACCTGAAGACTGGGAGAAATTTAGAATTCAGCAGAGGAGGACAAAGGTTTTGATTAGGAAGGGGAAAATAGATTACAAAACGAAGCTTGCCAGGAACATAAAAACTGACAGCAAAAGCGTCTATAGATATGTGAAGAGAAAAGGATTAGTGAAGACAAACGTACGTCCCTTGCAGTCGGACTCAGGTGAATTTATAATGGGGAACAAAGAAATGGCAGACCAATTAAACTAATACTTTGGGGCTGTTTTCATGAAGGAAGACACAAATCACCTTCCAGATGTACTAGGGGCGGGTCTCGAGAGAAGGAAGAACTGAAGGATATCCTTATTCGGCAGGAAATTGTGTTGAGGAAATTGATGCGATTGAAGGTCGATAAATCCCCGGGGCATGATTGTCTGCATACCTGAGTACTTAAGGAAGTGGCCGTAGACATAGTGGATGCATTGCTGATCATTTTCCTACAGTCTATCAACTCTGGTTCAGTTCCTCTGGAATGGAGTCTAGCTAATGTAACACCTCTTTTTAAAAAAGGAGGGAGAGAGAGAACGGGTAATTATATACCGGTTAGCCTGACATCTGTAGTGGGGAAAATGTTGGAATCAATGGTTAAGGATGAAATAGCAATGCATTTGGAAAGCAGTGACAGGACCGGTCCAATTCAGCATGGATTTATGAAGGGAAATTCATGCCAGGCAAATATTCTGGAACTTTTTTGAGGATGTAACTAGTAGAGTGGACAAGGGAGAACCAGTGGATGTGGTGTATTTGGACTTTCAAAAGGCCTTTGACAAGGCCCCACATGAGAGATTGATGTGCAAAATCAAAGCACAAGATATCGTGGGTAATATACTGGAGTGGATAGTGAATTTGTTGGTAGTTAGGAAGCAGAGAGTTGGGATAAACGGGTCCTTTTCGGAATGGGAGGCAGTGACTGGTAGAGTGCTGCAGGGGTCAGTGCTCGGACCCCAGCTCTTTACAATATACATTAATTATTTGGATGAAGGAATTGAAAGTAATATCTCCAGGTTTACAGATGGCACGACGCTGGGTAGCGATATTATCTGTGAGCAGGATGCTAAGAGGCTGCAGAGTGATTTGGACGGGTTAGGCGAGTGGGCAAAATTATGGCAGATGCAGTATAATGTGGATAAATATGAGGTTACCCACTTTGCAACGAGCATGGTGGATAGAGGTGTGCCGATGAATGTGTTGTATTTAAATTTCAAAAAGGCATTCGATAAGGTGCCACACAAAATGTTACTGCAGAAGATAGAGGTACGCGGAGTCAAAGGAAACGTTTTAGCATGGGTAGAGAATTGGCTGGCGAACAGAAAGCAGAGAGTTGGAATAAATGGGTCCTTTTCGGGTTGGAAATCGGTGGTTAGTGATGTGCCAAAGGAATCGGTGCAGGGACCACAACTGTTTACAATATACATAGATGACCTGGAAGAGGGGACAGTGTGCAGTGTAACAAAATTTGCAGATGACACAAATATTAGTGGGAAAGCGGGTTGTGTAGAGGACAGAGAGAGGCTGCAAAGAGATTTGGATAGTTTAAGCGAATGGGCTAAGGTTTGGCAGATGGAATACAATGTCGGAAAGTGTGACGTCATCCACATTGGGAAAAAAACGTAAAAGTGAATATTATTTGATTTGGGAGAAATTACAACATGCTGAGGTGCAGAGGGACCTGGGGGTCCTTATGCATGAATCCCAAAAAGTTAGTTTGCAGGTGAGCAGGTAATCAGGAAGGCGAATGGAATGTTGGCCTTCATTGCGAGATGGATGGTGTACAAAAGCAGGGAGGGCCTGCTGCATCTGTATAGGGTATTGGTAAGGCCGCACCTGGAGTGCTGCATGCAGTTTTCGGCACCTTATTAAGGAAGGATATACTGGCTTTGGAGTGCGTACAGAGATGATTCACTAGACTGATTCCGGAGATGAGGGAGTTACCTTATGTTGATAGATTGAGTAGACTGGGTCTTTATTCGTTGGAGTTCAGAAGGATGAGGGTTGATCTTAAAGAAACATTTAAAATAATGAAAGGGATAGACAAGATCGAGGCAGAGAGGTTTTTTCCACTGGTGGTGTAGACTAGAACTAGGGGTCACAGCCTCAAAATACGGGGAGCCAATTTAAACAGTGTTGAGAAGGAATTTCTTCTCCCAGAGGGTTGTGAATCTGTGGAATTCTCATTGATGTATTCAAGTCACAGATAGATAGCTTTTTAACCAATAAGGGAATTTAGGGTTACGGGGAGCGGGCGGGTAAGTGGAGCTGAGTCCACAGCCAGATCAGCCATGATCTTATTGAATTGCGGAGCAGGCTCGAGGGGTTAGATGGCCTACTCCTTTTCCTAATTCTTATGTTCTTATGCAGGCAATGACATGAAGGCAGAATATTAACTGAGTGGTGGCAGATTAGGAAAAGGGAAGGTGCAACGACAACTGGTTGTCATGGGTCATCAGTCATTGAAAGTTGGCATGCAGGTTCAGCAGGCGGTGAAGAACGCACGTGACATGTTGATCTTCATAGCTAGGGGATTGGAGTATAGAAGCAGGGACGTCTTACTGCAATTGTACAGGTCCTTGGTGAGGCCTCACCTGGAATATTGTGTTCAATTTTGGTCTCCTAGTCTGAGGAAGGACGATCTTCCTATTAAGGGAGTCAGTGAAGGTTAACCAGACTGATTCTAGCGATGGCTGCACTGACGTATGAGGAGAGACTGGATCAAATGGGCCTTTATACACTGGAGTTTAGAAGGATGAAAGGGGATCTCATAGAGACGTATAAGATTCTGATGGGACGGGACAGGTTAGATGCGGGAGGAATGTTCCCGATGTTGGGGAAGTCCAGACTAGGAGACACAATCTTAGGATAAGGGTTCGGACATTTCGGACTGAGATGAACAGAAACTTCGTCACTCAGAGAGTTGTTCACCTGTGGAATTCCCTATCGCAGAGAGTTGTTGATGCCAGTTCATTGGATATATTCCAGGGGGAGTTGGATATGGCCCTTGCGGCTAAAGGGCTGGAGGTGTATGGAGAGAAAGCAGGAAACGGGCACTGAGGGAATGATCAGTGGAGGTCCAAAATGGATCGCTCTTATTGTCACAGCTAAGAAGGATAACAAAATGTTCATTGTCATGCTCAAGAATGGCCAAACATGCAGTAAACAGGTTGACCAGGTAAAACTGCGGTACACAGATGGCCTGGAACTATTTGAGGAAGAGCCAGTCAGTGACCCACTCATTTACCAGAGGCCTCTGTTGCCATTCCTTAACCCCGGCTTTCAGTCTCTGATGTTGTTGTTAGCACTCGCACCAGAACTGTTTCTCAACCTCCAGTCGCAACTGACTTAGAACTAATGTTGTACTGAGATGATCAACTTGTAAGCGGGATGCCCCAGATCGTCTTGTCTTGTATTGTGAGCGATACTAAGATCTTGAAAGGGGGATGTTGTAATATATTTATGCTGGGTCACCTGACACCAGAGGGCGCCAGTGTCAGATGTCATGCAGGTAATACAGGAAGTCAACACTTGTATTTTCCGAAGTGGGAATAAAAGAGACCGGGTGCACATCACTCTTGTGATATTACAGAGTCAAAGAATGAAAGTGCAACTGTGACCTTAACTTCAACTGACCAAGCAATCCTCCTGATACTTCTAGGTTGCAGTTCTTCTTTGACCAACACACAGAACTCACTTACAACTTATTTGCTGAAATGTCGCCTTCTGACACAGTCTGCATCACTCAGGTAGAGATACGAACGCTGTCTCACTCTACCCGAGGTGGATATGGCCTCCTGCCCAACACCCTATGGGCTCTGATGTTCCTTCTGCGGTGACGTTGAATTAATTGTCAACTACATAGCACCATGATGCAGAAGGCTCTCACAAGGTATGGCATTGTCAGTATTGCCCCGATATTTAAATGTGACCTTTGAAAGAAGCTGACAATGGCAGGAAAAAACTCAGCACAGGTTCGCAGTTGTATCTCTCCACAAGGTCTGTATAGATGGACCACACCCAAAGGTCTTGTGACTTCTACTCTCTTCCTCCCTCCTCCATCAACTAATTGCAGTCTTGTGATTTATCCCCTTCTCTCCCTCCAGCCCCAGCCTCGTTGCAGTCATCAGAAGCCTTCCGATCTGCACCTCCCTCTCGCTTTCTCCTCCCCCTACCACCCCACCTCACCGCTTGTTTTGTAGCTAAACCCCGAGCTGCTGTGTCCGGCCAAGAGAACAATTCTGCCGGCCAAAGCTACGACCATCCAGCCCTGCTTCAGGATGATTTCTTGTGGTGTGTGAGTGAGTAAAACAATGAGAGATTTTCTGAAATCCAACAAACTTCCATTTACAATGTTGACAGCTAAAATAAAGTTGAACTTTATTATTGATTTTGACAGTGTTCTTGGGTCGCGGAGAGGATCCATGAGCCAAGTGCTCAGCGCGTAGCTCTGGTCACCTCTTCCTATACACAGACTCTATGACTTCCCGTACCGAGGTGAAGGCTTTACATGTTCGGAGTGGCAGCTTGGAAGGACCCAGTGGCATGAAGGTTGAGGGCGATTGTCAACTTGGATGCTGCGCTCAGGTCTGGCCTCACCCGTGTCTGTGGCTAATATTCTGCCTGCAGGAGATTACAGAGCTCCGTCAGCATGTCCTTCTGAAAACTCAGTCTGTGCAGGCACTGATCGTCATTCACATCCGTAGCTGAGAATTGCTGGTGGAAGACCCTTTTCTCCATATGGCCTGTCACCCGCCACGTCTGTGTGGCCGCCTCGCTCTGGGAGGTGGCTCCTTGGCTTCTCACTGCTGCTCTGCTTTCTCCTAACCCTCTGCGGGCTGCTGCTGCCCAGCATCTGGCTCCGCTGCAACCTGCTCTTGGCCTGCTCACCCAGTATCTGCTGTGGGCTTGTGGCATAATTCACTCTCCTCCTGAGGGCACGCCCGCCCTTCATGAGTGCCAGAGGGCCAGGGTGCGGCCCCAGTCTGGCCTCCGTCTGTGGCCATCTCCCCGGCCCTCTCCATGCTGAGCTGCAATGCTGCCTGTGGCCCTTGCCATCTGTGTCCATCTCCCTGGCCCTCTCCATGCTAAGCTGCAATGCTGGCTGTGGTCTTTGCCTTCTGTGGTCATCTCCCTGGCCCTCTCCTAGCTGAGCCGCAATGCTGGCTGTGGCCCCTGCCCGCTGACTCTGCAGCCATTGCCCCCGGGGTCACATTTTCCTACATGCTTCAGCGGCACGCACAATATGCAGGAGGTGTTGGCCTGCAAACACTGCCCCCATCTCAAAGTACACCCCAAGCCCAGCCTCCTGGAAGTGGCCTCCTTGTTCTGCAGGTGGAAGGTGCCTCCAGCACTCAGAAAGCAGTGCGCACTCTATCCTTGCACTGCTTCTGAAACAACGACAAAAAGTCGCCAACACAAAATCCACTGAACGCAACACACCTTTAAGCCTCTCTGGCGGTGGGTGAACATCAGGAACTCTGCACCTCCCGAAAAACACGCCTGTGGCCCCGCCCCACGGCCGGAGCACGTTTAACAGGCCATGTGGCTTCCGTCCCAGGGCCTCGGTAATGCACACAGTGATGATGCACTTCGGGCGCTGTCCGTCCCCGCTAGGGACGTTGGGTTTGTGGGATGGGGGGCGCGGGGGGGGGGGGAGAGGAGAGAGTTGTTGCACACCACCGGGAAACGACGGAAGGGTAATTGGGATATAGGCCGGCAATCCACTAAAAACTGGTGGCCAACGCTCTCCACAGCGGGGCCGCCGATTTGTTGTGCTAACAGGCATTCAGGAGACGCGCAATTTAGGGCCCCATGATTTACTGCACTGGCGCGTCATTGCTCAGGACCCTTGAAAAAACCCACCCTCCTACAAACCTACAATTTTTGGCACGGTAGCACAATGGTTATTTTACTGGACCAGTAATACAGAGGCCTGCACTAATGATTTGGCGACATGATTTCAAATCCCATGAAAGCAACTGGAGAATTTAAATTCAGTTCAATAAAATGTGGAATAGAAATGCCATCAGTATCATCAACATCATCATAGGCAGTCCCTCAGGATTGAGGAAGACATGCTTCCATTCTTAGCATGAGCTCTTAGGTGGCTAAACAGTCCAATACAAGAAGCACAGTTTCTGTCACAGGTCGGACAGATAGTCATTGAGGGAAAGGATGGGTGGGGATTCTGGTTTGCCGCACGCTCCTTCCACTGCCTGCGCATGATTTCTGCTTACTCTCGGCGATGGGACTCGAAATGCTCAGCGCCCTCCCGGATGCTCTTTCTCCACTTAGGGAGGCCAAGGACTCCAAGGTGTCGGTGGGGATGTCGCACTTTATCAGGGAGGCTTTGAGGGTGTCCTTGTAACGTTTCCTCTGCCCAACTTTGGCTTGTTTGCCATGGACGAGTGCCGAGTAGATCGCTTGCTTTGGGAGTCTCGTGTCTGGCATACGAACTATGTGACCTGTCCAGTGGGGCTGATCAAGTGTGGTCAGTGCTTCAATGCTGTGGATGTTGGCCTGGACGAGGATGCTAATGTTGATGAGTCTGTCCTCGCAGGGGATTTGCAGGATCTTGTGGAGACATTGCTGGTGGTATTTCTCCAGCGACCTGAGGTGTCTACTGTACATGGGCCACGTCTCTGAGCAATACAGAAGGCCGGGTATCAGTTCGGCCCTATAGACCATGAGCTTGGTGACAGTTTTGAGGGACTGGTCTTCAAACACTCTTTTCATCAGGCAACCGAAGGCTGCATTGGAGACGGTGTTGGATCTCATCGTCGATGCGTGCTCTTCTTGACAGGAGGCTCCCGAGATAGGGGAATTGTTCCCTGTTGTCCAGGGCCACGCCGTGCATCTTGATGTTTGGGGGGCAGTGCTTTGCAGCGAGGACAGGCTGGTGGAGGATCTTTGTCTTACGGATGCTTGTGTAAGGCCCATGCTTTCATAAACCTTGGTAAATACGTCGACTATGTCCTGGAGTTAAGCCTCTGTGTGTACTCAGATGCAGGCGTCGTCCGCGTACTGTAGCTAGACGACAGAGTTTGGAGTGGTCTTGGACCTGGCCTGGAGATGGCGAAGGTTAAACAGCTTCCCACTGGATCTGTAGTTTAGTTCCACTCCAGCGGGGAGCTTATCAACTGTGAGGTGGAGCGTGGCAGTGAGGAAGATTGAAAAGAGGATTGGGGCAATGGCGCAACTCTGCTTGACCCCAGTCCGGTCGTGAATTGGGTCTGTGATGGTTCCGTTGGTTAGGATCATGGCTTTCATGTCGTCGATGAGCAGGCGGAGGATGATGACATACTTTTGGGGGCAGCCGAAACGGAGGAGGACGCTCCATAGACCCTCACGGTTGACAGTGTCAAAGACTTTTGTAAGATCGATGAAGGCCATGTTTAAGGGCTTGCGCTGTTCCCTGCATTTTTCCTGCATCTGTCGCGCTGCAAAAATCCTGTCCATTGTGCCCCGGATGGGACGAAATCCACACTGCGACTCTGGGAGGAGCTCCTCGGCCATGGGGAGAGGGCGGTTGAGGAGGGCACTCGCGACGACTTTCCCAGTGGTTGATTGCAGGGAGATTCCATTGTAGTTGCCGCAGTCAGACTTGTCCCCTTTTTTAAAATGGTAACGATTACTGCATCTCTAAGCTCTCCCGGCATGCTCTCCTCCCTCCAGAGCAGAGAGATGAGGACTTGTATTCGCGCCAGTAGTGCCTCTCCGCTCTAATTCAGTGTCTCAGCAGGGATTCCATCCGCTCCCGTAGCCTTGTTATTTTTTAGCTTTCATATTCCCCATTCAACCTCATGCAGTGTTGGGGTCTCAATGAGGAGGTGGCGGGTAGCATGCTGCAGGATGGAGTCGAGAACACGCGAATCAAAAGCAGAGTCTCGGTTGAGGAGATCTTCGAACTGTTCCTTCCAGCGGGCCCTGATTGCCTCGGTGTCCTTGATGAGTGTCTCCCCATTCTTGGCCAGGAGTTGGGTGGAGCCTTGGGAGTTTGCACCGCATGTGGCCTTGACTGCGATGAAGAAACCTCGCAAATCATGGCTGTCAGCCAGCTGCTGTATGTTCTGTGCTTTCGCCATCCACCACCTGTTCTTTAGGTCCTTGATTTTTTGTTAGACTTTCGCCTTTAGCCTTCTGTAACGCTGCTTTGCTGCTCTCGAGTTGGGTAGCTGTTTAAGGCTCAGAAATGTCCTGCGCTTGCAATCAATTAGTTCTTGAATCTCCTGATCATTCTCACCAAACCAGTCCTGGTGTTTCCTGGTTGAGTGACTGAGCACCGCCTTGCAGACACTAGTTATGGAGGCCTGGAGGGCAGACCAAGCGCTGTGAGCATTCTGCGTCTCGAGGTCATCAAGGCATGCCAGGTTAGCTGTGATGTGCTGACTGTAAAGGGCACTCTTAGCTGGGTCTTTAAGTGACCCGCCATTGACTTTTTTGAGACATTGCTTCTGCTGCCCCCTTCGCTTTGGGGTTATGTTGATGTCAATGATAGATCTGATTAGGCAGTGTTCGGTTCAGCAATCCTCAGCACCTGTCATGGTGCGGGTGCTGCGCACATCCTTGCGATCCCTGGCTCGGACGATGATATAGTCGAGTCGGTGCCAGTATTTGGAGCGAGTGTGTTACCCACAATGCCTTGCATTTATCCCTCTGGCGCAACAAGGTGTTGGTGATGACAAGTTCGTGCTCTAGACATTTGGTCAGGAGTAGGGTACCTCTGGAGTTGGCTTTCCCTACCCCCTCTCTGCCATTCACGCGTCCACAGAGGTCTGTGTCCCTGCAGACACTCGTGTTGAAGTCGCCGAGGAGGTTCAGTTTGTCGCCCGCGGGGACGCAGGTCAGGAATTTTTCGAGGTTGGAGTACAAACCCTCTTTGGCCTCATCCGTTGCTAGGAGTGTTGGGGCGTACGCACTGATGACTGTGGCGCACTGGTTCTGGGATATGGTGAGTCGAAGCATCATGAGGCGTTAACCCCACAGGGGGAGTCTTTGAGGCGGTGGACCACCTCGTTTTTGAGGGCGAAGCTGACTCCGTGGAGACAGCGTTCTGCCTCTTGTTTCCCTTTCCAGAAGAAGGTGTAACCTCCATCTTGTTCCTTGAGCTGGCCTTCCCCTGCTCGCCCGGTCTCGTTTAGGGCTGCGCTGTCGATATCAAAGCATTTAAGTACTCGGGCAATTATGGCGGTGCGGCGTTCCAGTCTGTCGCTGTTGGGGTTGTCCATGAGGGTCCTGATTTTCCAGGTCCCGAACTTCTTGTTAACGGAGTGGAAGATGCCTCTACGTGAGTTCTTTTAACGTGGGGTGGCCGTTGTACACCGGCTACCACATGGGTTCAGCTGAGCAAGGTCTTGGTCCAGTGGCAAGGGGGTCCAGGACGACTGGAGACCAGGCACTGCTATATGAGCCTAATTGCCGACAGCGAGGTGTTCTCCGCAGGCTCAGCGCTGGGTAGCACCCTTGGTGGTAGTTGGTCCAAGGCTTGGTTGTGGGCAGGCATTGGGGGATAATGGTGACCATGACATTCTCAGATTGTCACAAAACACAATCTGGTTCCCTAATGCCCTACAGGGAAGGAAATCTGCCATTCTTACCCGGTCTGGCCGATATGTGACCATAAACTGCCCCGTGAAATGGCCGAGCGAGACACTCAGTTGTATTCTAAAAGCGGTTCACCACATTCTTGAGGGCAAAATGAGATGGGTAATAAATGATGGCCTTGCTCGCGACGTCCACATCCTGTCCTGTGTTTTCATTAAAATAAATCTAGCTTTTGAAAGCCAGTCTGGCTCACCTAACCGTTCGCTCCTGATTTTTCAATGTTTCTCTCATGCTTTCTAAACTTTGAGGGACTTCAGCACTCTGGGCTTCGGCCCTGCTCTGGAGTTTCTCAGTTTAAAAGGGTTGAATTTACCCTAGTGAATTGCAGTGCTTTTTTTGGACTAAATTAAACAATTGAAGTTTCCCCAATGATTGTACGGCAGGCGTAACTCAGTTCGTTACCATTTTTTAGGTTCGCTTATTTTGGGTCATGGGGGCGGAACCTGATATATTCGCCAGTTTTTCACATTTCAGTACATTTCTCCTAGGACGGTGTATGTGACCATTCCCCAAAAATATTCTGCGCACTTGAGAAAAACCAGCGCACATCAAAATATCGGTGCAGAAATACGCCATTGTTTTTATGTAAATTTTGGAGGGAGTCAAGAACACATAAAATATGCATCATCAAGCTTCATTTTTTCCAACTGAAAACACATAAAATGGAAGTTGCAGACAAATCTATAATTTTGGATTTAAAAAAAAAGTGCCATGCCAATATCGAACATCTCCAAACCTGGTTCGGTGGAATCGGTCCCTCACCCGCACACAGGGGTTGGCTTCGAAAGAATCCCAGGGAAATGGGGGCTGGGAGGTTGTGGAGGCCGAACTGAAGAGAAGAGAACCCTTAGACTCTGCAGCAAGCAGCATCAAACGAAGTGGGGGGTGCGGGGCGGGTGGCGGGGCGGGACAGGCGTGCTTTTTCCTGATCTAAGCAAACCTATTACGCATGCTCAGACCTGGTGTGGTCCATACTGGGGCATCGACCTTGGGGAGAAAGACAACAAAGTAGCTTGTCCTACCTGCTGTTTGAGCTTCTTGTAAAGGCACAATTTTCTCATGGGGGCAATACTGACAATGCCATAACTCGAGCAAGCCTTCTGCATGATGGTGCTGTGGAGGAGAGGATTGATTCGACATCATCGCATGAGGAACCTCAGAGCACATAGGATGTTGGGCAGGAGGCCTTACCCACATCGTGCACCTGAGTGAGGCAGACGATGTCAGAAGACTGCGTTTCTGCAAAGAAGTTGTAACTTAGACCTGTGAGTTAGTAAAAGCAGACCTGTAACCTAGAAGTGTCAGCAGGACTGGTTTGTCAGTTGAAGAGAAGGTTACAGCTGCACTTTCATTCTATGCATCTGGATTGTTCAAGGCCACAACTAAAGATGTAAGATATGTTTGCATTCGACAGGTGACTGCTGCAGTATATGCACGGAGCTATTACCTCGTAAAGTTCCCCATGACCGCCCAGGCAATCCATGACCGGGCTGTGGGCTTTTCCAGGAATGCTGGCTTCCCAAAGATACAGGCTGCATTGATTGCACCCACATCGCCTTGCGAGCACCTTTTGGAGGATTCCGAAATGTACAGGAACGGAAAAGGCTTCTACTCCCTTAATATGCAGCTCGTGTATGATGAAATATATTGTTGCCCAAAACACATAGTGGGTTTGAAGACTGTTTAAATAGTAGGTAATCAGTCACTACAGTTGCAACGATTTGGTGGGACTTCGAATATTGAAAGAAAGTCGTCGACAAACGTTATGTTTCAGTTGAACAAACTTTATTTCCCAAAGTAGAACTAAAGTTCAATCGATTCCCAAAGTAGTAATAAAGTACAAACAATGTATAAAATAGCACATAATCATCACTACTTGTGCTGGTATTATCTGTTAACAGAGCTGATCAGTCTCCACCACTGGTATCCTGCTTTGAGCCCCTGGCCTAAGGTTCCTGCTTCTCGAATGTTGCTGCTAGGTTCTCGCTGCTTCTGTGGGATTTCCCTTGCTTGTTTATACTCTGTTATAATGTGTTCCATCTCTTTGACAACATTTGACTGTGTCCTGGTGATTGGGTTATTCGAGTTACTGGCGATGCTAAGGAAGAATGACTAATCACATTTCAATTGCTAATTCATTTTACGTGCAAGGCAACCTCAACTTACTCTCGGGTCTTCCCAGCTTATGTTGCCAAAGCCCAATATTTCTCCATTGCTCCCTTTGATCATGTTAAATCGAAGATTATCATGATCACCCTTTCATGTTGTCACAGGGCTTCTCTGGTCTTGAGTTGTGCAAAGCCTGATAAACCATTGCATTCTCAAGTCCCAGCTTCAGACCCTTTTCAAGTTTCAAAATACTTCACCATGTGACGCATAAGCATACGCACACCACCAAGATTAGGATCACTGTAACGTGTGAGAATATTCTGTTCCACAGATGGATGCTAATATGTCCTTACTATAGAGTACAAATGCACACGAGGCCCATACTAGATAAAAGGTCACCCTACGATCAGTATCATTTATTCGCCAGCACTGAAGTGATGAAGGTGGGTAGAGCTTCATCTTTTATACCTGAAAGTCCAGGTTAGGAGTGTCTCCCACAATTTCACCACCTAGTGGTCAGTGTTCTCACGGTGTACAACTTAGGTCAGTTTATACAGGGATTACAATGACAGTTGAATACATGACATCACCTCCCCCTCAAATTCTTATTGGGATCACAAGGTAAATCTCTCTGCTGATTTATGCTCCCTTGTAGAGCGCCTGAGTTGGGTTGAGGCTCCGGTTGTTGGGCGCTGGCCTGAGTGTCTGCTATTGCGGTGCCACAGGTCTGTCCGAAGTGCCCACAGTGACTGAGCTCTCCTCCACTTGGTTCCGGTGTTAGGTCACCTGTGGTGGAGTGAATTCTACATCGTGTTCTTCCTCTGCTTCTTCTATGGGGTTGCTGAACCTACTTTTTATTTGATCCACGAGTTTGCGGTAGATTTGTCCATTGGTAAATATAAATATCAGAATCCTATTCCGCTCTTTGGCAATCACAGTGCCTGTGAGCCATTTTGGCCCTGCAGCGTAGTTGAGGACAAAGATAGGGCCATTGATATGAATGCAAAGCGCCCTCGTATTCCCGTCATGGTAGTCACATTTTGACCAGCGCCTGCTCTCAGCCATTTCTTTCATGGTGGGATGTATGAGGGATATCCTGGTTTTGAGCGTCCTTTTCATTAGCAGCTCTGCGGGTGGAACCCCTGTGAACGAGTGTGGTCGGGATTTATTGGCCAACAGGAGGCGTGAAAAGTGGCTTTGTCGGTAACCCCTTTGGATTCTGAGCATCCCCTGTTTGATTATCTGCGTTGCTCGTTCTGCCTGGCCGTTTGAGGCCGGTTTGAACGGTGCCGTTCTGACATGGTTGATACCATTTCCTGCCATGAAGTCCTGGAAGTCAATGCTTGTAAAGCACGGGCCATTGTCGCTAACCAAGGCGTCCGGTAGACCAATGGCGGCAAACATTTCCCGTAGACTTTCTACCGTGGCAGAGGATGTGCTTGAATTGAGAATGTCATAGTCGATCCATTTGGAGTAGGCGCCTACGACAACCAAAAACATTTTTCCCATGAAAGGACCGGCGTAGTCCACATGGATGTGTGACCATGGCTTGGCGGGCCAGGAGCAGGGGCTAAGGGGGGCTTCCATAGGCGCATTGCCCAGCTGGGCATACATGCTGCACCTGCGAACACAAAGTTCCAGGACTGCATCTATCCCTGGCAACCAAACGTGTGACCTGGCAATTGCCTTCATCATGTCAATGCCCGGGTTCTCATTGTGGAGTTCTCGGATGACCGGCTCTCTGCCCATCTGGGGCATGACTACTCGGTTCCGCCATAGTAGGCAATCGGCCTGAATCGAGAGTTCATCCTTGTGCCTGTGAAATGTATTAAATTCCTCAGGACATGCCCCATACGTGGCTGCCCAGTCCCCTTTCTGGACACATTTCTTGACTAAAGGCAGTAGCGGCTCTTTATTTATCCAGACTTTGATCTGACGGGCTGTCAGGGGTGAGGCGTCGCTTTCGAAAGCTTCAACAGCCATGACGACCTCAGCAGCATGCTCGGTTGCCCGCTCGGTTGTGGCTAGTGGGAGCCGGCTGATTGCATCGGCGCAGTTTTCAGTGCCCAGTCTGTGCCTAATTGTATAGTCAGAGCTGGCTATCGTGAGTGCCCACCTCTGTATGCGAGGCGACGGATTTGCATTTATGGCCTTGTTGTCAGCCAAAAGGGACGTTAGGGGTTTGTGATCTGTCTCCAGCTCAAATTTCCTGGCAAACAGGTACTGGGTGAATTTATTTTTGCATATACACGTGCAAGCACTTCCTTTTCTACCATTCCGTAACCTCTTTCTGCCTGGGAGAGACTTCTGGAGGCACACGTAGGACGACGCGTCGCACATTAAAACAAGTTTCCTACATGGGTCATTAGCGTTAACAGATTTTTGGAGCATAACAAATTGCGTGCTCTATCAAAAGCCCTTTCCTGGGGTCCCCCCAGACCCATTCGCGACCTTTGCATAGGAGCACGTGTAGCAGCTCTAACAGTGTGCTGAATTTGGGAAGAAAGTTACCAAAATAGTTCAGGAACGCCAGGAACGAACGCAGCTCCATCGTGTTATGGGGTCAGGATGCTCTCTGGATCGCTTCCGTTTTGGACACAGTTGGTCAGATCCCGGCTGCTGCTACCCTCATCCCCAGGAATTCTACCTCTGGAGCTAGGAAGAGGCACTTCGTAGACCAACCCGGTCCAGTCTGCGTAGCATCTCGTCCAGGTTGTGGAGGTGTTCTTTGTATTGCAACCCATGATGAGGATGTCGTCTTGAAAAACCACCGTCCTTGGAATCGACTTGAGGAGAATTTCTATGTTTTGTTGAAAGATCGCGGCGGCCTAGCGAATCCCGAACGGACATCTGTTGTACTCAATCAAACCCTTGTGTGTCGTGATGGTGGTCAGCTTATTCGATTCACTCACCAGCTCCTGGGTCATGTAAGCTGAGGTCAAATTTCTGACGTTTAAAATTCTGACGGGTTTAGACAGGTTAGATGCAGAAAGAATGTTCCCAATGTTGGGGAAGTCCAGAACCAGGGGTCACAGTCTGAGGATAAGGGGTAAGCCATTTAGGACCGAGATGAGGAGAAACTTCTTCACCCAGAGAGTGGTGAACCTGTGGAATTCTCTACCACAGAAAGTAGTTGAGGCCAATTCACTAAATATATTCAAAAGGGAGTTAGTTGAAGTCCTTACTACTCGGGGGATCAAGGGTTATGGCGAGAAAGCAGGAAGGGGGTACTGAAGTTTCATGTTCAGCCATAAACTCATTGAATGGCGGTGCAGGCTAGAAGGGCTGAATGGCCTGCTCCTGCACCTATTTTCTATGTTTCTATGTTTCTATGTCAGGCCCAATTTTGAAAACAGTTTGCCACTGAATAGCGTCACAAAGAGGTCCTCCGCTCTCGGTTGCAGTTACTGGTCTTGGAGTGACACCCGATTGATGGTGGCCTTGTAATCAGCACATATCCTGACCGACCCATCCGCCTTGAGCACCGGCTCAATCGGGCTCGCCCAGTCACTGAATTCGACTGACGAGATGATGCCTTCCCTCAGCAGCTGGTCCAATTCACCTTCTATATTTTCCCAAATCACGTACAGCCCCGCTCTTGCCTCGTGGTGTACTGGCCTGGCATCCGGGTTTATGTGAATCACTACCTTGGTCCCCATTAATGTTCCAATGCTGGGTTGAAATAGTGAGTCAAATTTGTCCAAGACCTGTGAATATGATATTCGCGCCGCTAAAGACATTGCATTGACATCGCCCAATTTGCAGATCATGACAGCAAGCCAACTCCTCCCCAGCAGTGCGGGACCATCCCCCAAGACAATCCAGAGTGGCAACCTGGCCTCCCAATTTTTGTGGGTCATGAGTACCATGGCGCTACCTTGCACCTGAATGATCTCCTTTGAACATGTCAGTAGCTATGCATCAATCGGCAATAATTTTGGCCTCCTTGCCTTGTCCGCCCACAACTTGTCAAACTGTTTGATACACATCAGAGAATGGCTGGTCCCCGTGTCTAGCTCCATTGATACTGGGATGCCATTGAGGAGCACTTTCATCATTATCGGTGGCGTCCTGGTATATGAACTGTATATGTGCTCCACATGAACTCGCTGAACACCAGCTTCTTGCGATTTCCCCCAGTGTCCATTTGGCCTCTGTAAGGGGTGGTGTTCAGGGGGTCAGCTTTTCCTGCTGACCTTACTTGAGCGGTTTAGAATTGCTCCCAGACCCTTGGTTCTAGACACTGGAATTATGAAGGGACTGTGACAGACTTGGACAGAGAATCGGTTTCAAGGTAGGAAGCAGGTATGGCTTTATCATGTTTAAAAATAAGTAATAGGCACAGCTTTAATAATACGCCCAGAATAGTAATACCAATACACACTGAGGGGTAACACGCATTGAATAAAATGTCAAGTTACAGCCTGTGGGGAAATGAATACAGCTTAAACTCTAAATGGGGTAAAGAGGAGAATGCAGATACATTTACACAATTTATCCCAACCTACCCCCTCCCAATTCCCCTAACTAACTAAGTTATCGTTCTGGGGGTTAAGGGGCCATGCTCACCATTCCCTTTTGACAGTTGCCGGTGAATCGCGGTTTCGGGGTTCACTGCACTTGACCTTCTAGGCGAGCTATACCCCGGACGGAGGAGAGCACTTCGGACTGCGTAGTCTTCGTTTGGGGTCAGTCCGTTGATACGGTAAGTAGCGTTTTTGATGTATGGGGTAAGTACGCACTTTCTGTGGTTAGGAATAATTTTAGTTCGTCCTTTTTGGTAATTTCGTACCCGTTGGGTCGTTCAGATTGTAGAGTGGTTGTCAATTTGGTTGCTGACAACCTTCCATTACGTGGGCCTCATGCTCGGTCAGTTCTTGATAAGTTCAGCTAGTTTTCTTCACTACTCCATTTCTTCATTCCCCAGCTCCGGCTGCTTGTGTCTGTGTCTGTGTTCGAGTCTGTATCTTTTCCTGGTAAAACTGGGAAAGATATACCCCAAAAAGGCTTCCTTATCTCCCACCAAATCTCGCCCAGCACTTTTTTTCGATTTTGCAGCCCAGCTAACTGAAACTTGATTAAGTGGTTTTAATCTGGCAGCAACAGGCTTTCCGAATTTGATGAGCTCGCGTCCATTGTGCTAATCTGGCCTGAGCCAGATATTTCTATGCCTGTTGAAAAGGTGTTGGAATATGTATGTGACATTTGGGTCCTCTAGGTGGGGTGGATAATGTTCATTCCATGTTCGATTGTTTAAATGCTAATGTTTTCTCGGGGCAAGTTTCGAGGGTAAACAGGTCCCAGACAATTTTATTAGCTCCAATGTCCAAACTGGCCCTGTGGAGATTTTCTTGCAGACCCAACATTCACCTTATAAAAATCCCAAATTCGATTAAAGTTTGTAGTTTCTTCCATGTGCACATTCGGATTTCAAACTTTCTGGTACAGTTCCAAATTAAATTCACTTTCCTGTCAGTACAAACACTGCGGGGTGGGGGGATGAGGGGGTGGTCTCCATGAATGCATACTCTTTTATCCCCTGTCGGCCTCGTTGCCCCTTTAAAATTCATTTGTCTCCCGAAGTATTTCCTTCCATTTAAAAAGGCCAGAAAAGGGCTTCTTCTCCTCTGCAGAGGAATGGTACCAGGAATCCTTGCGAAATACTGGTAAACTCTACACTCACCCCTGTGATACCATAACACTTCTGTTATCATCTTCCAGGTGAGCAAAGTTCCCGACTCCCAAGAGATAATCTTTCCCGTAAATTAACAAAATTAATACCCAAAATACACATTACACTTGTGCAACATCACCATAGATACACACTTTTCCCTTTGCAGGTACAAAGTTTTTACCTTTGCACCCTCCCAGCATGGAGGGGGTTCCATCACTACAATTGCATTTCAGCACAATTACATTTCATTTCAGTTACATTATATTCACCAGCATGCAGGCAACATGCAACCAAATTACAGAAGGAAGAACATAGATTAAATTTAATCAACATCAGCTGGTCTCCTGAGTTTTGTCCATCACCCGGTAATGTCTGGATGTTGCCCTTGAGAACTGCTCTCAGGCTGGCTGACACACAAGACAAATTCAAAACAATCACCTAAACATTACTGCACCATTACCCTCAATTCTAAACTAAACTTAAAATGTAAGATGGTGCAGTCAGCTGCCTTAAACTAAAAATTAGAGCTATGGACAACCGCCACCCATCTCCGGGTGGCCAGGTTAATCCCTGTCTGGCCCATGCCTTGTGCGGCATGATAGCCGACTGGATGCTACGGTTTCCCCGCAGCCAGTAAGCTGGAGACCCTTGCCTCTGGGACAGCTCGTTGCTATTGCTCCTGTGAGACCCTCACCACTGGAGGCAGCTGGCTCGGGGTCTCTACTCTGAGCGGCCTCTTTACATCAGACCTTTGGCCATCCCTGTCGGGCTGCCATTTTCTGACAGTAGAATGGCTGAGGCTCAGATGCCGGTGACCATGGTAACTTTGGCCGTGGTTTATGGAAGGTCCTTCTCAGGGATTCGTTTACTGGAGATGCATCCGAATCCCAAACGATGGGTGGGATCGCTCCTCCAATTCTGCAATTTACCGCACCTATAGGCACGGTTTCTGAGCCTGCCACATTCCCTATGGATCCTCCACCGTCGGGGGCCGCCAATGGAGGGTCCCTGTCCTGAGGATGGTTCACCCCCCCCAGCTGCCCTCTGTGCATGGCTGACCCTGGGTTGTACAACTTGCACTGGTTGATGTGGAACCACTGAGAACGGCGGGGCAGCTTTATGACATAGACCATCGGGCTTGCCTTGTCGACAATCTTGTATGGCCCCATTTATAATGCTTCAAAAACCCCTACCCGAGCATAGTTCCTCAACATGACCTGGTCCCCTATCTCCCATTCGTGATGTTTGCTGGGTTCCAACCGCAACGGTCACTCTGATGCTATCTGCCATGTTACTTGCAGCCTGCCAGTGAATCTTTCTGAAGTGTTGAAACAGGTTCCTGACAAACCAGTCCCGGTTCACCTCTCTGAGCTGACCTTGTGTGAGCAATGGGGCGCGGACATGCATGGGGGTCTGCATGATCCGGCCAGTCATGAGCTCGTATGGCGAATACCACCTGCTCTCTGACTGGCTGGCTCAGATCCCCATTAGGACCAACGGTAAGATATCCACCCACTTTTGGGGTGAGTCTTCCGTCTTCTTCCGTAGTCTTTCTTTAATGGTGCAGTTTAACCGCTCCACAATACCCGATGACTGTGGGTTGTGGCCAACGTGCCATTTCCCCGCAATGCCGAGCACCTTAAGGGTTGCCTGCATTTCCTGCCCGGTGAAATAGTTCCCCTTGTCTGGCTCCACATACTGTGCGAGTCCCCACTGGGAGACCACTTTCCTCACTGGGATCTTAGCTGTCCCTACTGCGGTGGCTATTCGGCACGGGAAGGCTTCAACCCATTTTGAGAACACGTCCACCAGGACTAGGCAGTATTTGTAGCCTCCCTGGGCAGTGGGTAGTGGCCTGATGTAGTCAATTTGGATTGATTGCCACGGTCCCTCTGCCCTCCAGACGTGTCGGGACACCTTCCTTTTTCTGGGGGTCAGGGCTGTTCGCAGCACACACCAGGCAGTTCACACAGAACTCGCGGACGTCCACCCTGAGTCCCGGCCACCATCCATCCTGTTCCACCCGTTGCCAGGTGGTCTCAGGCCCGGGGTGTCCCGCTTCAGGATCCTCATGGGCCAGTTTTAGGAATTCCCTCTGGTGCTGCTGCGGCACGACCCATTGTCCCTCTTTTAACAGCATGCCTTCCTTAACGGTAATGGCTGCTGTGCCGTACGGATCTTCTACTCTCTCTCCTCTCGCGAGCGTGTTCAGGACAGCTTTCAGGACCGGGTCCTGTGAATGAACTGTTTTTAAGTCCGGAGCCAAACCTATCCCTGTACTATCTGCTGCCTGTTCTTATTCTTGACCGCTGCTATGCGGCCTGTGTTACAAGGGTCCCAGAACTTTCCTGTGCGTGCACCTTCTTTGGTCAGTTTGTCAGCGTGTTGGTTTCCCTCTGCACGGGGTTCGGTTTTTGAATAGGTCTTCACCTTAAGTATGTAGACCTTTCCCTCTTCCTCCACCGCTGTCATGATTTTCTCCAGCAGGGGCTTGATTGCCAGGGGTCTCCCGTCAGCGGACGTGTATCTGCGACGGGACCTGATAGCCAGGTACTCCGTACATGAATTGCAGGTGAACATACTGTCCGAGCAAAATGTGTACGGGTCAGGGAATTCCTTGGGGTGTGTCACCACTTACATTATGGCAGACAGTTCATCATGCTGAGCGCTCATGGTGCAGGGGAGATTGATTGCCAGGGAAATACCTGCCCTTGGGGCATAGACTCTGCAACCGGTGAGTCGCTCGCCAGCAGATACCGTGCTGGACCCGTCCACGTAGATGTCCCGGCCTGTAGACGGTAACCCAGCCCGAAGACCAATGTTCACCTCCCATACCACTTCTATGAAGCACCTGTGGGCTTTCCCTTATAGATTATGTTGGCTGCGAGCCTCGGCTCAAGAGGCCTTCTACTCTGAGGTCCACCTGGGAGAGGAGCAAGATCCAGCGAGCAATGTGGGCACTGCTCACCTTAATCCTCCCATCTATGAGCTTCTGAGTAGGTGTGAGGTGGGTTAGCAGTGTTAGAGGAGACCTTGCCGTGAAGATCAAGGATCTTTTCACTGCCCAATGTGTGGGTAGGAGGTGTCTCTCACAGTTGGAGTACCCTTTCTCCACACCTATGAGGATCCTGGAGGAGTAAACCATCAGTCTCAGATGGCCGTGCCGCACTTGAAGCAGCACTGAGCTCAAAATGTCCTCGCTGGCTGCCATCTCCAGGAAAAACTCCTTTCCTACATCGCTGGCATGGTCTGCAAGTCCTTTTTGAACTGATTAAATGCTACCTCGCAACCCTCATCCCAGTCCCACGCTACACCCTTGTGTAGGAGCCTGAGCAGAGGTGCTGCGGTGGCTGCATAACCCTCAATAAAATCTCTGCAGTACCCGGTGAGTCCTAGAAAGGATCTTACCCCTGTCACTGCGTTGGGGGCTGGTAATTCCTGTACTGCCTCCCTTCTCGACTTGTCTATGGCTCTTTTCCCAGCGCGCATAGTCAGCCCCAGTAATTTGACATCCTTCTGGCTGATCTGTGCATTCTTGGGATTTACTTTAAGCCCTTCTTCTTTTAGCAACTCCAGCAACTCGGCCAGCAGTTGGCCATGCTCATCTCCCTGAGCGGTAAACAGGAGCAGGTCATCCACATACTGCACCAACTGCTGGGGCCTGCTAAAGCCATGCATTGATGAAAAATGCTGGGGCTGTTGGGGAAGACAGTTCCACGTGCATTGTTGGCTCTTGAAGGTAACGGCAAACTTGTCCTGGTCCTCCCGTTTTAAAGGAATGGACCAGAACCCATTTGAAATGTCCAGCACCGTGAAAGTGGTCGCGGATGCTGGAATACTCCCCATGAGGTCCGCTATGGCTGCTACAGTGGGTGCACAGGCAGGGATATTCTTATTTAGTACTCGATAGTCCACGGTGGCCGTCAATGAGTTGTCCGGTTTCTTGACCGGCCACAGTGGAGTGTTCACATGGCTAGCTATCGGTCATAACACCGCTTGCTCGACCAGTGAGCCCAGCGCCGTTGCCAGGTCTGCCTCTGCCTCCCTGGGGAAGTTATATTGCTTCTGTGGACTGGTCATGTGGTCGCGTTTCATACTAACTTCCACCACCGTTACCCAAGCATAGGGCCCAAGTTTCCACAAGATTCACGCCTGATTTTTAGGAGCAACTGGTGGAGAACGGACTATTTTAGAAATCGCAATTCTCCACATTTATTTTCTGCAGTTCTCGTCAGGTAGAACAGTTCTAGTTTAGAACATAATTTATTGTTCAAAAGGGGGCGTATCCAGCCACTGACGCTTGATTTGAAATTTTCCACAGTGAAAATGTACTCCAAACTAAAGTAGAATGTAATCTGTGAAGATTATTGTAGAACTGAAAAAACCTGTTCTACACAAAAAAAAATCAGGCACAGGTTACAAATTAGGCGTCCAGAACGAGGTGGGGGGAAGGGGGCGAAGGGAACTCATAAAATTCGACAATAAATACTTATTTATACATCTACAAATATTTTACAAATAAATCCATCCTGAATAAACATTTATAACCCAAGAAAAGATTAAATAAACCATCTTCCTACCTGTGTGAAAGTGCTTCAGCCAGGGAGAATTCTGCAGCCGTTCGTGCCGCTGAGTGGGAGGCGGGGGGGGAGAAAGCTGTTCGTGTCGCTGAGCGGGAGGGGGAGCGAGAGAGAGAGAGGGAGGGAGAGAGAGAGAGGGGGGGGAGGGAGGGAGAGAGAGGGGGGGAGGGAGGGAGAGAGAGAGAGGGGAGGGAGGGAGAGAGAGGGGGCGAGGGAGGCGGAGATAGAGAGAGGGAGGGAGGGAGAGGGAGGGAGGGATGGAGAGAGAGAGATGGGGGAAGGAGGGAGAGAGAGAGAGGGGAAGGGAGGGATAGAGAGAGGGGGAGGGAGAGAGAGAGAGGGGAGGGAGGGAGAGAGAGGGGAGGGAGGGAGGGGAGAGAGAGAGAGAGAGAGGGAGAGAGAGAGAGAGAGAGAGGGAGGGAGGGAGAGTGAGGGAGGGAGGGAGAGAGAGAGGGGGAGGGAGAGAGAGAGAGAGAGGGGAGGGAGAGAGAGAGGGGGGAGGGAGGGAGAGAGAGAGAGCGGGGTGGGTGGAGAGAGAGGGGGGTGGGGAAGGGAGAGGTCAGGTCGGATCGGATCCAGTCCGGGAGTCGGGAGTCGGGTCCCGTGTGGGGGGTGGGGGTGGCGGGTCGGGTCGGGGAACAGGAGCGCGGGTCGGGTCGGGTCGGGTCAGTTGGGTGGGGGAGCAGGTGTCGGGTCTCGGGACGGGGCGGGGTGGGGGGGAGCGGATGTCTGGTCGGCGGGGGGGGGGGCGATGGTGTCGGGTCGGGTCTGGTCGGCGGCGGGGAGGGGAAGCGGGTTTGGGTCGGGTCTGGTTGGCGGGGGAGGGGGAGCGGGTTTTGGGTCGGGACTGGTCGGCGGGGGGGGGGGAACGGGTGTCGGGTCGGGACTGCTCGGCGGGGTTGGGGTGGAGCGGGTGTCGGGTGTTGTCGGGGGCGCGGAGCAGGAGCTGGCCGTGGGAGGATCTTTTCCACGCAGTCCCAGTGAGGCCATTCAGCCAGGGCTAGGGACTGCGTGCTTCGGGCCCCTCCCACACAGTTCGGCGCCTGGAGGTACTGCACTTGCGTGCCGACTGTAGCGCGCATGTGCAGAGGTCCCGGCACTGTTTTCAGTGCCGGGACCTGGCTCCACACTCCCCACCACAGCTCGTGCTGGCTGCGCCGAGGTGCAGAGGACCTGTAAGTAGGTGGAGAATACCGAGGATTATTTTAGGCGCCGTTTTAGCCTCGAAAAACGGGCGCCCAGCTCGGAGGGGCGCACGTTTTATTTCTTGTGGAAACTTGGGCGCATAGTCATGTTTGTGGGTGGCGAATGCTGCCAGGTGTGCCAGTACATATGCCTGGTACTCCACTGCGCTGTTCCTGACCACTAATTCCAAGTCGTAACCGTCCTTTAACTCACGGTACACAACGTTCCCTTGGCCCCTTTTTCTGTGATCACCGACACCTCACCTTCCCTGTCAGTCCCTTCGGCTCCCCATAGACAGTATTCCTGAGATCCACTAGGATCTGGTAGCTAATGATAAAATCAGCTCCCAGGATCCCTTTTTCCTCCTGTTCCCACGCCATTTGGTTTTGAGAGTCCCTAACTGAATGTTGAGCGGGATGGAAAACGAGCCAGTTTGTTCATTGCCTGTGAACCGCACTAGACTGTACGGGACCCCGTTCCACAGAGGTGAGGTAGCTGGGTTATCTGCATATACAAGGGTGCTGGAAGCACCGGTATCTAGCAGGTAGTTCCCTTTCATTTTCTCCACACCCATCGTAACGCATGGTCTCTTTCAGTCATCATACTCTAGGGAACACTAATACACAGGCTGTGCTGGCTCTAGTAATGCATCTGAGTGGGTTGGAGCAGAGGATTTTACCGTACCAGCTACTGCACCAGTTGCAACAGCAACTGCTCCCTGTCCATTTATGATTGTCCGTCGGGCGGCTACGAGTGTCTCATATGAGTCGGGTGTTCCTGCCCCTGCCTTACGGGCTGGGGCTGGAGTGGTCTTTCCCTTATTCTCTTTCCAGGGGTTCCTATAGTCCTTCATCCAGTGCCCACTTTTCCCACACCCAAAACACTCGCACTCTTTGTGGGGAGGGTTCCCACCTTCCTGATGCCACTCTCTCTTTCTTTGGCTGGGTTTAATATCACGGATCCTCCCTTTAGGGGAGGGCTTCTTTGTCCCTCTACTGTTCCGGTAATCCAGGGTCAACTATCTGACCACTCTCTCCTCGGTGTTTCTGGGATCTCTTGGATCGGCTTTTGCCTTTATTCCAGGTAAGCTGTTTGCCACCAGGCTGCAGAGCCAGTGAGCCAGCTGGTTAGGGGTCAGGTGGGCCCGGTCAAGAACCCCACTACAGGCCCTTTCGTAGACCGGCCACAACCTGCTGGCGAAAGCCTGTGGAGTCTACTCAGAGAGCTGCACTGTTTTCTCCACTCGGGAGAAAGGACTCCCGTCGTTCATTCCAATGGTCTCTAGAACCTCCTCCTCAAACGTAGCGTACGTGTTTCACCACTTTCTGTTGTCTGCAGAGAGGGAATGGCACAGCTTGGTGTCTAGCGAGAAGGGCAACAGCTTAGCCTGCTCTGAATCATCGCACCCGTTAATATCCCGTGTGTGTTCCACTTGCAGGAAGTGTACATAATAAGAACATATAAGGACATAAGAATTAATAACAGGAGTAGGCCATCTAGACCATCGAGCCTGCTTCGGAATTCAACAAGATCATGGCTGATCTGGCCGTGGACTCAGCTCCACTTAACCACCCGCTCTCCGTAACCCTTAATTTCATTATTATTTAAATCTATATATCTGTGATTTGAATATATTCAATGAGTTATCCTCAACTGCTTTCTTGGGCAAAAAATTCCAAAGATTCACAACCCTCTGGGAGAAGAAATTCCTTCTCAACTCGGTTGTAAATTGGCTCCCCCGTATTTTGAGCCAGTGCCCACTAGTTCTAGTGTCCCCGACCAGTGCATAAAAACCTCTCTGCCTCTATCTTATCGATCGCTTTCATTATTTTAAATGTTTCTATAAGATCACCACTTATCCTTCTGAACTCCAACGAGTAAAGACCCAGTCTACTCCATCTATCATCATAAGGTAACCCCCTCATCTCCGGAATCAGCCAAGTGAATCGTCACTGTACCCTCTCCAAAGCTAGTACAGCCTTCCTTAAGTAAGGTGACCTAAACTGCACGCAGTACTCCAGGTGCGGCCTCACCAATACCCTGTACAGTTGCCGCAGGACCTCCCTGCTTTTATACTCCATCCCTCTCCCAATGAAGACCAACATTCCATTCGCCTTCCTGATTACATGCTGCACCTGCAAACTAATTTTTGGGATTCATGCACAAGGACCCCCAGGTCCCTCTGCACCGCAGCTTGTTGTAATTTCTCCCTATTCAAATAATATTCTCTTTTACTGTTTTTTTTACCCAAGGTGGATGACTTCACATTTTCCGATATTGTATTCCATCTGCCAAACCTTAGCCCATTCGCTTAACCTATCTAAATCTCTTTACAGCCTCTATGTGAACTCTAAACAACCCGCGACCCCACTAATCTTTGTGTCATCTGCCAATTTTGTTACACTACATTCTGTCCCCTCTTCCAGGTCATCTATGTATATTGTAAACAATTGTGCTCCCAGCACCGATCCCTGTGTCGCACCGCTAACCACCGATTTCCAAACCGAAAAGGACCCATGTATCCCGACTCTCTGCTTTATGTTAGCCAGCCAATTCTCTATCCATGCTAATACATTTCCTCTGACTCCGCATACCTTTATCTTCTGCAGTAACATTTAGTGTGGCACCTTATCGAATGCCTTTTGGAAATCTAAATACACCACATCCATCGGTACACCTCTATCCACCATGCTCGTTATATCCTCAAAGAATTCCAGTAAATTAGTTAAACATGATTTCCCGTACATGAATTCATGTTGCATCTGCTTGATTGCACTATTCGTAGCTAGATGTCCCGCTATTTCTTCCTTAATTATAGCTTCGAGCAATTTCCCCACTACAGATGTTAAACTAACCGGCCAAGAGTTATCTGTCTTTTGTCTGCCCAATTTTTAAAACAGAGGCGTTACATTAGCTGCTTTCGAGTCGGCTGGTACCTCCCCAGAGTCCAGAGAATGTTGGTAGATGATAACGAATCATCTGCTATGACTTCCGCCATCTCTTTTAAAACCCTGGGATACATGCCATCAGGACCAGGGGACTTGTCTACCTTGAGTCCCATTAGCCTGTCCAGCACTACCCCCCTCGTGATAGGGATGATCTCAAGGTCCTCCCTTCCCACATTCCCGCGACCAGCAATTTGTGGCATGATTTTTGTTTCTTCCACTGTGAAGACCGAAGCAAAACAATTGTTTAAGGTTTCAGCCATTTCCACATTTCCAAAAATTAAATCCCACTTTTCATCTTCTAAGGGACCAACATTTACATTGTCACTCTTTTCCGTTTTATAAAGCGGTAAAAGCTTTTATTATCTGTTTTTATGTTTTGCGCAAGTTTACTTTCGTAATCTAACTTTCCTGTCTTTATTGCTTTATTAGTCATTCTTTTCTGTCGCTTAAAGTTTTCCGAAACTCCTAGTTTCCCACTAACCTTGGCCACCTTATATGCTTTGGTTTTTAATTTGATACTCTCCTTTATTTCCTTGGTTATCCACGGCTAGTTATCCCTTCTCTTACCGCCCTTCTTGTTCACAGGAATATATTTTTGTTAAGCACTGTGAAAAGCTCCTTAAAAGTCGTCCACTGTTCCTCAACTGTGCCACCGTTTAGTCTGTGTTTCCAGTCTACTTTACCCAACTCTGCCCTCATCCCACTATAGTCCCCTTTGTTTAAGCATAGTAAGCTCGTTTGAGACATTATTTCCTCACCCTCATTCTGTATTACAAATTCAACCAGACTGTGAACATTCATTCCGAGAGGATCTTTTACTAGCAGATCGTTTATTATTCTGTCACAGGACCAGATCTAAGATGGCGTGTTCCCTTGTAGGTTCTGTAACATACTGTTCTAAGAAACAATCCCGTATGCATTCTATGAATTTCTCCTCAAGGCGATCCCAGCGATTTGATTTGACCAATCGATATGTAATTTAAAATCCCCCATGTTTACTGCCGTTTCTTTTTAACATGCCTCCATTATTTCCTTGATTAGTGCCCGCCCCACCGTGAAGTTATTATTTGGGGGCCTTTCAACTCCGCCCACCAGTGACTTTTTCCCTTTACTATCTCTAATCTCCACCCACAATGATTCAACATTTTGTTCATCTGAGCCAATATCGTCTCTAACAACTGCCCTGATATCATCCTTTATTAACAGAGCTACCCCACCTCCTTTCCTTTCTGGTCTATCTTTCCGAATTGTCCTGTACCCCTGTATGTTTAATTCCCAGTCTTGGCCACCCTGCAACCACGTTTCTGTAATGGCCACCAAATCATACCCATATGTAATGATTTGTGCCGTCAACTCATTTACTTTATTTCGAATGCTTCGGACGTTTAGGTAGAGATTTTTAATAATAGTTTTTAAACCATGATTTTTAGTTTTGATACCTCCTGCAGCCTCTTTATATTCATTCATATTGTCCCTTCCGATCACCTTGTGGTTTACACTTACCTCAGTTCTAATCTGCTCTGTTGCCTCCCGCCAGTGCATCATTCTTTCTTGGGGTCCTGTTCATCTGAGCTCTCACTCACGCTAACTAGCTCAGAGCCCTCTCCTGGGTTCCGAATACCCCTTGTATTGAGGCACTGAGCTTTCATGCTTGCCTTTCTATTAAACTTTGAACCTTTAGAATTTTGCTGTACAGTGGCCCTTTTTGTTTTTTGCCTTCGGTTTCTCTGCCCTCCACTTTTACTGATCTCCTTTCTGTATTTTGCTTCTGTCTCCATTTTGTTTCCCTCTGTCTCCCTGAATTGGTTCCCATCCCCCTGCCATATTAGTTTAACTCCTCCCCAACAGCACGAGCAAATACTCCCCCAAGACATTGGTTCCGGTCCTGCCCAGGTGCAGACCGTCAGGTTTGTACCAGTCCCTCCTCCCACAGAACCAGAGAAGTGTACCGAGGGATCCACCTGTTGGGTGAGCTTACTTATGTGGCCTATCATAGCCCAGAGGTTTTGGGTGTCGTGGGGGACTACAAAGCTGCTTTGTAGGGGTCGTGCTGTCCCATTGGCGTCAGGCGGGCCAAACATCTGCTGCCGGACCGGGTGCATTGGCCCTGGTTCCGGCCTTTCTTGTATTGGCTCGCCCGCTTCCCCCTGCTGCCAGGCCGAGTTAAAACTCGAGGCCGCTGGTGTTGGTAGTTCGCAATTCTTGCCTGCTCCGCAATCTGGCTGACACCCTGTTCCCAGGAGCTGCAGGAAATGACTGAGGGACTTCTCCTTGCTCCACCAGGTGTTCCTGGGCTAAACCCATGTTTATCTGGCACACCATTCCTTTAGAATATAGCAAGGTTCAAGTTTTGGATCTTCTGCTGGCAGGGGCCGTAGTCTCCTGCCTCAAATTCCCTGGCACTGGCTCCCTTATTGGCTACCTGATGGTCTCTCACCCTCTCCCTGTACTCTTTAACTTGCTTGGCGAGGCAGGAATTCACTTCCCGCAACGCCAGGTCGCTATTCTTGGCTTCAATAATCTGACACTGTAAAAGGTCCAGTTGGGTTTTGTGTATTTCTTTAGTGAGCTCTCTACTTTCATTTAACTGTCCCACCTCTGTCCACAGCCTTTCCCCGACTGTGGCGCTTGAACTGGACCTCTCTTCTGCCGAACTCAATACGCCCTTAAATTTCTCATTCTCCTCATCTAGAAGGCGGATCTGTCGCTGAAGGCAAATTAGCCTAATGGCATTCTCTATCGACTTTTTATGGTCCTTGATCGTTGTCCATTGAGCTGTAGCATCTGCTGGACGCTCAGCATACAAAAATCGAGTAACCACTCCTTAGCCACATTTACCCTCCTTGACACATACTAGGAAATCCGCTCATTCATTTTGTTTCTCTTCCTGAAACCAGTTTCTCTCTTATCAGGTCCTTGTCCCATCTGGGTCGCCATCATGTAAGGGGTGCTTTTCAGGGTATCAGCTTTCCCTTTTGATCGTCTATGAGCGGTTCCGAATCGCTCCCATACCCTTGGTTCTAGATACTGGAATTATGAAGGGACTGTGACAGACTTGGACAGACAATCGCTTTCAAGGTAGGAAGCAGGTATGGCTTTATTGTGTTTAAAAAGAAGTAAAAGGCACGTCTTTAAATACACACTCAGAATAGCAATACCAATATACACTGAGGGGTACAACACATTCAATAAAAGATCAAATTACAGCCTGTAAATAAAAGAATACAGCTTAAACTCTAAAAGGGGTAAAGAGGAGTATGTAGAGACATTTATACAAGTTATCCCAGTCTCCCCCTCCCAATTCCCATAACTAACTAAGTTATAGCTCTGGGGGTTCAGGGGCCACGCTCGCCAATCCCTTTTGACAGTTGCCGATGAATTGCGGTTTCGGGGCTAGTTGCACTTGACCTTCTAGCCGAGCCGTACCAGCGACGGAGGAAAGGACTTCGGACTGCATAGTCTTCCGTTGGGTTAAGTCTGTTGATGCGGTATGTTGCGTTTTGGATGTATGGGGTCGGTTCCCACTTTCTTTGGTTAGGAATAGTTTTAGTTAATCCTTTTTGGTAATTTCTCACCCGTTGTTCGTTCTGAAGTAGATTGTACAGTGGTTGTCAATTTGGTGGCTGACAACCTTCCATTTCGTGAGCATCGTGCTCGGTCAGTTCTTGATGATTACTCGTAGTTTCCTTCACAAATCCATTTCTTCACTCCCCAGCTTTGGCTGCTTGTGCCTGTGTTTGTGTTCGAGTCTGTGTCTTTTCCTGGTAAAACTGGGAATAGATATACCCAAAAAGGCTTCCTAAGCTCCTAGCAAATCTAACCCAGCTCTTTTTTTTCGAATTTGCAGCCCAGCTAACTGAAAGTTGATTAAGTGGTTTTAATTTGGCGTTAATAGGCTTTTCGAAGTTGATGAGCTCTCGTCCATTGTGCTAGTCTGGCCTGAGCCAGGTATTTCTATGCCTGTTGAAAAGGTGTTGGAATATGTATGTTTATTTGGGTCCTCTGAGTGGGGTGGATAATGTTTCTTCCATCGCAGATTTTTAAAATGCTAATGTTTTCTAGGGGCAAGTTTCGAGGGTAAACAGTTCCCAGACAATTTGATTAGTTCCAATGTCCAATTTGGCCTTTTAGAGATTGACCCCACACCTTTTCTTGCAGACCCAACATCCACCTTTTAAAAATCCCAAATTGGATTAAAGTTCGTAGTTTCTTCCACGTGCACTTTAGGATTTCAAACTTTCTGGTAGATAATTCCAAATTAAATTCCCTTTCGTGTGAGTCGAAACACTAGGGGGGTCTCCATGAATGCATCCCCTTTTATCCGCTGAGGCCTTGTCTCCACCTTTAAAACTCATTTGTTTCCCGAAGTTTTTCCTTCCATTTTAAAAGTCCAGAAAGGAACTCTTCTCCTATGCATGGGAAAGGTATCAGGAATCTTTGCGAAATATTGATCAATTCTACACTTCGTAGGGCTTACATCGGGCCAGTCCTCCTCGTACAACAACCTGGCTGCAGGCTTCCTGCACATACGTGCCAAGTGACCGCTGACGTTGCAGTATCTGCAGGTATATTGCTGATACCTGCAAGCTCTGGCTGGGTGTTTGCCTCAACACATCCAAATGACCCTTTGTTGGAAGCAAAAGGTCCATTACCAGTCGATCGTCTCTGACTGTCTCTGTAACTGTCCTTAAATGCACCATTGACAGGTGTTGATGTCCCCATTACTGGCTGCATTGTCGCTTGCGATGGCATGAATCGCCATTAAGCTTGCCATTGTCTCTGTTGAATTCCCCCTTTGGGTTCGACTACATGCTCGGGCATGTCCGCTTGCCCCTGTATGCCTGGAGAACTGTGTGCCGCGTTAGCAATGTTGACTCCCTGTCCATTTGTTGTATTTATACCCAGATTTTTCTCAAACATCATTCTGTTCTGTTCCTCCCCTGAGATAAATGTCTGGGCCAAGTCTTTGGTCTCAATCAGATTCCAGAAAACTCCAGCGTGCCCAATGCCCTCAATAAAAAATTCTCGCAGCATCGCGGCTCTGCATGCCTCTGGGAACTGACATAGGCTCGCCAGTCGCCGGAGGTCTGCCACAAAGTCTGGAACGCTTTGCCCTTCTCACCGCCGGTGCGTGTAAAACCGCTGTCTGGCCATGTGTATGCTGCTCGCCGGTTTACAGTGTTCCTCGATCAACTTACTGAGCTCTTCAAGAGTCATGTCCGTCGGCTTCTCTGGCGCTAGAAGGTCCTTCATCAGGGAGTAAGTCCGAGATCCACAAACCGTCAGGAGATGAGTGCTGCGTTTGTCGGCCGAATCCTGTCCCAACCATTCCTTAGTGAAGAAACTTTGCTGTAGTCTCTCAATAAAATCGTCCCAATCATCACCAACACAGTACCTCTCGTCTGTGCTTCTAGTGGCCATGCTCGCGTGGTTTAATCCCAGTTTCTCATCGCCAATAATATGTCCTTACTATACAGTTTAAATGCACACGAGGCCCATACTAGAGAGACCGTCACTCTGTGACCAGTAACCTTTATTCGCCAAAGATGAAGGTGGGTGGAGCTTCCCCTTTTATACCTGAAAGTCCAGGTTAGGGGTGTCTCCCACAAGTTCACCACCTAGTGGTCAGTGTTCTCACAGTGTACAATTTAGGTCAGTTTATACATCGATTACAATGACAGTTGAATACATGACAGATGTTGATGCTGTTTCCACAATTCCATATGTCGTCCCCCCAGGTGTCCACTGGAATATTTTTTATGTCTTTTCCTATTCCTTTGTTATTTTGTTCCACATTTACATAGGTTTGATGTACTAATTCCAGCTGGCTGTGGATCCTAAACAAATGTTCATTTTCCAGTGTGATATCATTATCATATTTGCCAAAGTAGTCTCTCAGATGTTTCCTTAGTTTGTCAATCACGTTGATTTCCAGGGCTGGCCTTTTTTCTATGTTGATGATTTCTTCATTCTCCAGTCTCATCGGTATTTGGGGATGTAGCCAGAAGGTGGGATCCTTTATGGGGCATACTGTATTCCCGTAATGGTAAGTTTTTTCGTTCATGGCGATGCAGTAAGCCCTGTTTCCTTGGTAACTGGTTCTTACGATTGATTTCGTAGTTGCTTCAATCTTCATGTTGCAATTTACGGGTAGGTTTACTTTGAACCTACACCTGGCGGTGTTGGTGCATATATTTTGTATGGACATATCACCACTCGCTCTGTTTGTTCGCATTGATCAAGTCTGCTGCCGACCAAGGCATCATTCTGTTCCACGGCATATGGCAACAGATGGTTATACCTTAGCCGGACTACTCGCTGTATTCTCCCTATATACTGGACCTCCATCAAATTCATCTTCCCTTGCTCTACCATAATTGGTATGCTATAACTGGACCAAGGCACGACTGCTGCTACTGCCCTTGCAGTCCTTGTTGAACCAAACTTTACTAAGTTTCCTCAGTTCACAATTGTTAAATTGACCATCATAATAATCCTTGCTTCTGACTAGTCTGAACAGTTGGGTATTGTTTATCCAGGTTAGTAATTGCCCCTGGTTAGCTAACGTCAAATTTTCTCTTAGTTAATTCAAAACCCAGTCCCTGTAAACAGTACATAACGTTCGGCTGTCCATTATATTGGCCTGTCTCTGAGTTACCTGGTTTATTTTACTGATGGTTTGAGCATACCCTTCAAAAGCTCTCACAATCCCTTCCTGTGTCTGAGCATCTTCTTTGCCTGCCTGTGAAGAAGTTCGCTGATTGTCGTTCAAATCCTTTCGGGCTCCCTTGATCTGATTAATTCTGGTGCCGAACAACGTCCCACACAAGAGATTCGTGTGCAAAATCACAGCACATGGTATTGGAGGTAATATATTGATGCGGATAGAGAACTGGTTGGCAGACAGCAAGCAGAGAGTCGGGATAAACGCGTCCTTTTCAGAATGGCATTCATTGACTAGTGGAGGGCCGCAGGGCTCAGTGCTGGGACCCCAGCTCTTTACAATATACATCAATGATTTGGATGAAGGAATTGAGTGTAATATCTCCATGTTTGCAGATGACACTAAATCGCGTGGTGGTGTGAGCTATGAGGGAGACGCTAAGAGGCTGCAGGGTGAATTAGAGAGGTTAGGTGAGTGGGCAAATGCATGGCAGATGCAGGTTAATGTGGATAAATGTGAGGTTATACACTTTTGGGGCAGAAACGCGAAGAGAGCATATTATCTGTAAGGTGGCAAATTAGGAAAAGGCGAGGTGCAACGAAACCTGGGTGTCATGGTTCATCTATAATTGAAAGTTGGTATACAGGTACAGGGGTCAGTGAAGAAGGCAAATGGTATGTTGGCCTTCATAGCTTGTGGATTTGAGTATAGGAGAAGGGAGGTCTTAATGCAGTTGTACAGGGCCTTGGTGAGGCCTCACCTGGAATATTGTGTTCAGTTTTGCTCTCCTAATCTGAGGAAGGACGTTCTTGCTATTGGGGGAATGCAGCGAAGGTTCACCAGACTGATTCCCGGGATGGCGGGACATACATATAAGGAGCGATTGGATTTATACATTGGAGTTTAGAAGGATGAGAGGGGATCTCATAGAAACATACAAGTTTGTGACGGGACAGGAGAGGTTTGATGTGGGTAGATTTTTCCTGATGTTGGGAAAGTGCCGAACCAGTGGACACAGTCTTAGGATAAGTGGTAGGCCATTTAGGACTGAGATGAGGAGAAACTTCTTAACACAGAAAGCTGTTAACGTGTGGAATTCCCTACTGTAGAGAGTTGTTAATGCCAGTTCATTGGATATATTCAAGAGGGATATTGATATGGCCCTTACAGCTAAGGGGATAAAGGGGTATGGCGAGAAAGCAGGAAAGGGGTACTGAAGGAATGATCAGCCATGACCTTATCGAAAAGTGGTGCAGGCTCGAAGGGCCGAATGGCCAATCCTGCACCTATTTGCTATATTTCTATGTTTCTATGATAGGTCAATGTTCTAATCTTATTGTTGAAATTTGTTATAGCTAGGATATTTATAGTAGCCATACCGGCACCATACACGGTGCCTACATAATTTAATAATCCGCTCTTCATTCGCATTTTTCCGTCGGTGGGACTATCTCCTACCTCTTGCTTGAGCATCACCTTAACCAAATTTGCGTAGATCTGTTTCTGCTCCTTTGGACACCAGTAGGGCAATTTCATATTTAACTTATTTAGCACAACGGGTACTAGTTCCTACCGTATATTGTCATACACAAACTTTCTTGCTGGTCTTAAAGCAACACCTCCCTTTGGACCTGGCTTGTGTTTGGGGCAGATCCAAACCCGAAGCGTTGTCATCGCGATGGGGGTGGTGGTCTGTACAATGAGTTGGGTAGTCGGTGTCTGTAATAACAGAACCATTATCTTCCTTTGGTGCTTACGTGAGCACGTTGGTTTTAAGCTCTTCCTTGCGCTACTGATTATCTTTCTTAAATTGGATTGCTGATAAGCTCTCAATGTACCTTCCTAAAATATTGTCATTCCATAGAGCAGTCCAGTCTGCAAGAACACAACAGACTCCCCCCAAAACCATCCTGTTAAACACAGTTTAAATGTAACCACATAGACTGGGCCTTTTCAAGAAAAACAAGATTGAATTATCCCCTTGAATTTATGATAAATTTCCCTTCCCAAGTGCTTGAGGAGCAACTCATATCAATTTAGCTAGTCGATTTCAATGTCACAGTAAGCTAAATCCATGCCTTTGTGATTTAACATTTGGATGGAAGATCTTTATCTGCCCTGTCGATTGTCGTGGAAAATAACACATGATTCCAAATAATTAATTCCAAGCATTTTTTTAAAAAGCAAAGCCTTGAGTTCACTTTTGTCACCAAGCTGCGAAATTTAAGATCCATCATTGCAGATAAGAAGTTCAAACTCTTGAATATTGCTGGAGCTTTTCTACTTCGTTTCAGCAAAAGTTCAAGTTCGGTAACACCTTGGAGCCTGCACTGCTCTCTGGTGTCACTTCCATATGGAACAAACCCTCTTGATAATCTTGCACCATCATCAGTGTTGCTTTGAAGAAGAAAACAGAAACTCCATTGTGGCTTTAGTGCCAGTCCAAAGGGTTAGTTCAGCAATCCTGATCCCCTTTGTGATACTGAGGGAAACATCCACTCTAATTCCAAACTTAACATTTTCTTAAAATTATGAAATGCTCAAAATATTTACATTTTATTCTGCAGATAGGTGTTGCTTTCTGAAGTTTGGTGCAGGGCGCTATCTTCCTTTTTTTTGCCTTTTAAAAGTTTGACAAACAGAGCAGTCTTACCAACAATCTATAAAGCAACACCACACATATCAATAGCATTCATTGTAAACCTTCTGTACTCCACGCATAATTGCATTCCCTCCCTTTTCTCTACAGGTCACAGATTCTGGAGTTGGTCGGAAAAGTTTTATTTCAAAATACCAAATATACCTCCTGTCTGGACCTCCAGCTTTTGCACACCATTTGAAACAACCAATGATTCACCATGGCCATAGTAAAAGTCTGGGTTTCACAGATTAACTTCAAATTAATTCAAACTAGTTTCAACCAGCCAGTTGGAAAAAAGAACCAATCCAGATACACACACTTAAAGACAAGTTACAAACCATCCACATGCTTTTAACTTTACCATTCACATTGAAACGTCACAACAATACATTTCAAAACTTTTCAACCATCCATAGTCGCACAATCTATGTTTTATTTTCTTAGATTCATAGAAATGCTTTTTTTTTCCTTCGCTTAAACAAACGGTTTACAACACAGTGCTTCCCTACCATGCTTTATTCTTCCTTTTCGATCCAGCCGGGTCCATCTGCTCACCTGGTTTAACCTTTTCCTGTAAGTTCTTGCTGTCAGCTTTCAGATATCATAAACTGCTTTTGCAGCTACCGAGGATCTGCTTCAAGTTCACATCCCCCAACTCCGGGTTACCCTTCCAAAAATGCGCCCAGCGTCTATTAACGTCCAGCGGACCATCCGTGGTGTTAACGAGGCCTATATGCCGGCTCAATGCTGCCAATTCATCCTCATCTCAGTTATTGATCAGTCCCGGTGCTTCGGGAGCTGGCTGACCTCACTATAATGGGTCCCATCAATTGGCTCATTTCTCTCTTCATCCCAATTTAACCCAACTTCCTACGGTGACATAAGACAAGCCGTACCCCTGGCCCCGGATAATGGTAGGGTCAGCTTACTGATTTTTCTATTACAGGGCCCGTGATCGGCTTCTACATATACCCGAATTTGAGCTACTCTGTCTGCACCGCTTATATCTTTTAACTGATCCTCAGCCTTGTCAGCTTTCTCTGATTTCCTATTTCCTTGCTCTCGCTGAGCCTGACACTGCCTTCTACTTTTGGTGGCCTGAAATTGCAGGTACTCTATCGTGTTTCTAGCCATTTCTTCCTGCGTTTTTCTCTCCTGCTTTTCAATGTTCAAAACTTCTGTCAGCTGGTTCACTACTGTCTCTCTCGCTCCTGCCTTACTTTCTGATTCCTGTTTCTCCTTTTCTATATGCTCAAATTGCTCCGTGAGCATCAGAATTTGTTTCTGCATATATATAAAGCCAATTTCCTTTTTCTTCGATTTCTTATGTACGCTACAACCTGTCCACTCCAGCGTTTTCTTATACGGACAGTCAGAGTGTAATATTTCTAGCACTCAGTGTTCAGAAATATTTACTTTTCCAAATATAGGTGATGATATCCTATCCTCCATCGCAGGTTTCTTGCCCTTAACCCTGTCCATAATTATTGTTCTAAATCTTGAACGTCCGTTTAGTCACCATACTGACTAATCTTAGTCTGGTTCCTGACTAGTTCAAATACCGACTATCCTTTGTGCTGGTTCCTGACCAGTTCAAATGCTGACTTTCCTTAGTCCTAGTCCCTGATCAGTTCAAATTTTTACTTTCTTTATTTAAATACTCTTTAAATTCAAAGTCCCACCTGGGTCGCCAGTTTGTTGTCCAAAGTCACTGTAGGTTTGTAGACAGTTTACTTGGTGGGGATTTAACAGTTGCAACAATTTGGTGGGACTTCGAGTATTGAAACAAAGTCGTAGCCAAATGTTACATTTAAGCCAAATAAACTTTCTTTCCCAAAGTAGAATAAAAGTACAAATAATGTATAAAATAGCACATAAGCCTTACTACTTGCGCTCGTAGAACCTGTTTACAGATGTGATCAATCTCCGGGACTGGTGACGAGCTTCAAGCTCCCAGATTACGGTTTGGCTTCTCTCGAGGGTTGATCCTAGGTACTTGCTGCCTAGCGTCTCACTGCATAGGGTCTCGCAGCCTAGGGTCTCGCTGCCCACGCTCGCGCTGCTGGTGTCTCGGGTCTTACGGTATCGCTGCCTAGGGCCTCGCTACCTTGGGTCTCGAACCAAGGTTCTCGGTCCTCGTGTCTCGGGTCCTAGGGTTTCACTTCCTAGGGTTTCGCTGCCTTGGGTCTCGGATCCTCGGATCCCGCTGCCGAGGCTCTCACTTCTCAGGGTCTCTCTGCCCAGTGTTTCGCTGCCCAGGGTCCCGCTGCGCAGGGTCTTGCTGCCCAGGGTCTCGTTGCCCAGTGTCTAGCTGCCTAGGGTCTCACTGCTTAAGGTCTCAGGTCCTAGGCTCTCGCTGCCCAGGGTCTCTCTGCCCAGAGAATCGCCGCCCAAGGACTCGCTGCCCTGGGTATTGCTGCCGAGACACTTGCTGCCTCGGATCTCCCTACCATGGTCTCGCTGACGAAGGGCACACTGCCTAGAGTCCCACAGCAGAGGGTTTCGCTTCCGAGCGATTCGCTGCCCAGGGTCGCAATGCCCAGTGTCTCACTGGCTATGGTCTCGCTGCCCAGGGTCTCGCTGCCGAGTGTCTCATGTCCTAGCGTCGCATTGGCTAGGGTCTAAAGTCCTATGGTCTCACTGCCCAGGGCCTCGCTGCACAGGTTCTCACTGCCCTAGTGTCTCGCTGCCCAGCCTCTCGCCGCCTAGGATCTCCCTGTCCATAGAAAAATAGGTGCAGGAGCAGGCCATTCAGCCCTTCTAGCCTGCACCGCCATTCAATGAGTTCATGGCTGAACATGAAACTTCAGTACCCCCTTCCTGCTTTCTCGCCATAACCCTTGATCCCCCGAGTAGTAAGGACTTCATCTAACTCCCTTTTGAATATATTTAGTGAATTGGCCTCAACTACTTTCTGTGGTAGAGAATTCCACAGGTTCACCACTCTCTGGGTGAAGAAGTTTCTCCTCATCTCGGTCCTAAATGGCTTACCCCTTATCCTCAGACTGTGACCCCTGGTTCTGGACTTCCCCAACATTGGGAACATTCTTTCTGCATCTAACCTGTCTAAACCCGTCAGAATTTTAAACGTTTCTATGAGGTCCCCTCTCATTCTTCTGAACTCCAGTGAATACAATCCCAATTGATCCAATCTTTCTTGATAGGTCAGTCCCGCCATCCCGGGAATCAGTCTGGTGAACCTTCGCTGCACTCCCTCAATAGCAAGAATGTCCTTCCTCAAGTTAGGAGACCAAAACTGTACACAATACTCCAGGTGTGGCCTCACCAAGGCCCTGTACAACTGTAGCAACACCTCCCTGCCCCTGTATTCAAATCCCCTCGCTATGAAGGCCAACACGCCATTTGCTTTCTTAACCGCCTGCTGTACCTGCATGCCAACCTTCAATGACTGATGTACCATGACACCCAGGTCTCGTTGCACCTTCCCTTTTCCTAATCTGTCACCATTCAGATAATAGTCTGTCTCTCTGTTTTTACCACCAAAGTGGATAACCTCACATTTATCCACATTATACTTCATCTGCCATGCATTTGCCCACTCACCTAACCTATCCAAGTCACTCTGCCGCCTAATAGCATCCTCCTCGCAGCTCACACTGCCACCCAACTTAGTATCATCCGCAAATTTGGAGATACTGCATTTAATCCCCTCGTCTAAATCATTAATGTACAATGTAAACAGCTGGGGCCCCAGCACAGAACCTTGCGGCACTCCACTAGTCACTGCCTGCCATTCTGAAAAGTACCCGTTTACTCCTACTCTTTGCTTCCTGTCTGACAACCAGTTCTCAATCCACGTCAGCACACTACCCCCAATCCCATGTGCTTTAACTTTGCACATTAATCTCTTGTGTGGGACCTTGTCGAAAGCCTTCTGAAAGTCCAAATATACCACATCAACTGGTTCTCCCTTGTCCACTTTACTGGAAACATCCTCAAAAAATTCCAGAAGATTTGTCAAGCATGATTTCCCTTTCACAAATCCATGCTGACTTGGACCTATCATGTCACCATTTTCCAGATGCACTGCTATGACATCCTTAATAATTGATTCCATCACTTTACCCACTACTGAGGTCAGGCTGACCGGTCTATAATTCCCTGTTTTCTCTCTCCCTCCTTTTTTAAAAAGTGGGGTTACATTGGCTACCCTCCACTCCATAGGAACTGATCCAGAGTCAATGGAATGTTGGAAAATGACTGTCAATGCATCCGCTATTTCCAAGGCCACCTCCTTAAGTACTCTAGGATGCAGTCCATCAGGCCCTGGGGATTTATCGGCCTTCAATCCCATCAATTTCCCCAACACAATTTCCCGACTAATAAAGATTTCCCTCAGTTCCTCTTCCTTACTAGACCCTCTGACCCCTTTTATATCCGGAAGGTTGTTTGTATCCTCCTTAGTGAATACCGAACCAAAGTACTTGTTCAATTGATCCGCCATTTCTTTGCTCCCCGTTATGACTTCCCCTGATTCTGACTGCAGGGGACCTACTTTTGTCTTCACCAACCTTTTTCTCTTTACATACCTATAGAAACTTTTGCAATCCGCCTTAATGTTCCCTGCAAGCTTCTTCTCGTACTCCATTTTCCCTGTCCTAATCAAACCCTTTGTCCTCCTCTGCTGAGTTCTAAATTTCTCCCAGTCCCCAGGTTCGCTGCTATTTCTGGCCAATTTGTATGCCACTTCCTTGGCTTTAATACTATCCCTGATTTCCCTAGATAGCCACGGTTGAGCCACCTTCCCCTTTTTATTTTTACGCCAGACAGGAATGTACAATTGTTGTACTTCATCCATGCGGTCTCTAAATGTCTGCGATTGCCCATCCACAGTCAACCCCCTAAGTATCATTCGCCAATCTATCCTAGCCAATTCACGCCTCATACCTTCAAAGTTACCCTTCTTTAAGTTCTGGACCATGGTCTCTGAAATTACTGTTTCATTCTCCATCCTAATGCAGAATTCCACCATATTATGGTCACTCTTCCCCAAGGGGCCTCGCACAATGAGATTGCTAATTAATCCTCTCTCATTACACAACACCCAGTCTAAGATGGCCTCCCCCCTAGTTGGTTCCTCAACATATTGGTCTAGAAAACCATCCCTTATGCACTCCAGGAAATCCTCCTCCACCGTATTGCTTCCAGTTTGGCTAGCCCAATCTATGTGCATATTAAAGTCACCCATTATAACTGCTGCACCTTTATTGCATGCACCCCTAATTTCCTGTTTGATGCCCTCCCCAACATCCCTATTACTGCTTGGAGGTCTGTACACAACTCCTACTAACGTTTTTTGCCCTTTGGTGTTCTGCAGCTCTACCCATATAAATTCCACATCATCCAAGCTAATGTCTTTCCTAACTATTGCATTAATCTCCTCTTTAACCAGCAACGCTACCCCACCTCCTTTTCCTTTTATTCTATCCTTCCTGAATGTTGAATACCCCTGAATGTTGAGTTCCCAGCCCTGATCATCCTGGAGCCACGTCTCCGTAATCCCAATCACATCATATTTGTTAACATCTATTTGCACAATTAATTCATCCACCTTATTGCGGATACTCCTTGCATTAAGACACAAAGCCTTCAGGCTTGTTTTATTAACACCCTTTGTCCTTTTAGAATTTTGCTGTACAGTGGCCCTTTTTGTTCTTTGCCTTGGGTTTCTCTGCCCTCCACTTTTCCTCATCTCCTTTCTGTCTTTTGCTTTTGGCTCCTTTTTGTTTCCCTCTGTCTCCCTGCATTGGTTCCCATCCCCCTGCCATATTAGTTTAAATCCTCCCCAACAGCACTAGCAAACACTCCCCCTAGGACATTGGTTCCAGTCCTGCCCAGGTGCAGACCGTCCGGTTTGTACTGGTCCCACCTCCCCCAGAACCGGTCCCAATGCCCCAGGAATTTGAATCCCTCCCTGCTGCACCACTGCTCAAGCCACGTATTCATCTGCGCTATCCTGCGATTCCTACTCTGACTATCACGTGGCACTGGTAGCAATCCCGAGATTACTACTTTTGAGGTCCTACTTTTTAATTTAGCTCCTAGCTCCTTAAATTCGTTTCGTAGGACCTCATCCCTTTTTTTGCCTATGTCGTTAGTACCAATGTGCACCACGACAACTGGCTGTTCTCCCTCCCATTTCAGAATGTCCTGCACCCGCTCCGAGACATCCTTGACCCTTGCACCAGGGAGGCAACATACCATCCTGGAGTCTCGGTTGCGGCCGCAGAAACGCCTATCTATTCCCCTCACAATTGAATCCCCTATCACTATCGCTCTCCCACTCTTTTTCTTGCCCTCCTGTGCAGCAGAGCCAGCCACGGTGCCATGAACTTGGCTGCTGCTGCCCTCCCCTGATGAGTCATTCCCCTCAACAGTACCCAAAGCGGTGTATCTGTTTTGCAGGGGGATGACCGCAGGGGACCCCTGCACTACCTTCCTTGCTCTACTCTTCCTGCTGGTCTTCCATTCCCTATCTGGCTGTGGACCCTTTCCCTGCGGTAAGACCAACTCACAACACGTGATACTCACGTCATTCTCAGCATCATGGATGCTCCAGAGTAAATCCACCCTCAGCTCCAATTCCGTAACGCGGACCGTCAGGTTCTCGCTGTCGTGTGTATCGCTGCCCAGGGGCTAGCTGCCCAGGGTATCGCTCTCTTGGGTCTCGCTGCCCAGGGTCTTGCTGCCCAGCATATCACTCCATAGGGTCTCGCTGCCCAGGGGCTCGCTGCCCAGCGTCTCGTGGCCAAGTGTCTTGCTGCCTCGGGTCTCAGGTCCTCGTACTCGCTGCCTTGTGCCTCGCTGCCCAGGATCTCGCTTCCCACGGTCTCGTTGCCTAGGGTCTTGCTGACCAGTGTCTCGGGTCCATGTGTCTCGCTGCACAGGACCACGTTGCCCAGCCTCTCACTTCCCAGGGTCTCGGTGCCAAGCCTCTCGCTGACTAGGGTCTCCCTGTCCAGATACTCGCTGCCAAGGGTCTCGCTGCCTTGGTTCTCGCTGCCCAGGTTCTCGGTCCCGAGGGTCTCGCTGCCCAGGGTCTCGCTGCCCAGGGTCTCGCTGCTTAGCGTCTCGCTGCACAGGGTCTCGTTGGCTAGGGTCTCGCTGCCCAGTGTCTTGCTGCCTAGGATCTCACTGCCGAATGTCTCATGTCCGAGTGTCTCATTGCCGAGGGTCTCAGGTGCTTGCGTTTGCTGCCCAGTGGCTCGCTGCCCAGGGGCTCGTTGCCCACGGTATCGCTCCCTATGGTCTCGCTGCCCAGGGTCTCACTACCCAGGGTCTTGCTGCAAAGGGTCACGCTGCCCCCGATCGCGCTGTTTAGTGTCTCGCTGCTAAGGGTTTTGCTGCCTAGGGTCTCGCTGCCCAGTGTCTCGCTGCCGAGGGTCTCGCTGTTCAAGTTCTCGTTGCACAACATCTCGCTGGCCAAGGTCTCGGAACCTAGGTTTTGCTGCCTGGTGACTCACTGCCCAAGGTCTTGCTGTCGATGTTTTTTCTGCCTAGGATATCCCTGCCTAGGCTCTCGCTGCCTGGGCTCTCGCTGCCTAAGATGTCGGGTCCTGGTGACTCACTTCCCAGGGCCTCGTTGTCCAGTCGTTCACTGCCCAGGGACTCGCTGCCAAACCTCTCGCTGCCGAGAGTCACGGTTCGGAGCGTCTCGCTGCCCAAGTTCTCGCTGCCCAACATCTCGCTGCCGAGAGTCACATTGCCCACTTTTTTGCTGCCTAGAGTCTCGCTGCCCAAGTTCTCGGTGACTAGCATCTCCCTGCCTAGGTTCTCGCTGCCTGGGGCCCCACTGCCTAGGGTCTCGGGTCCTATGGACTTGCTTCCTAGCGACTCTCTGCCCAGGGTCTCCCTGTCCAGGTTCTCGCTGGCCAGGGTCTCGGTTCCAAAGGCCTCGCAGCCAAAGGACTCGCTGCCAAGCCTCTCGCTGCCTAGAGATTACCTGTCCAGGTACTCACTGCGCAGGGTCTCAGTTGCGAGGGCCTCATTGCCCAGGTACTCGCTGCCAAGCCTCTTGCTGCCAATGGTCTCCCTGTCCAGTTTCTCGCTGCGCAGGGTCTCGCTGCCCGAGATCTCGCTGCCTAATGTCTCACAGCCTAGGGTCTCGCTTCATGGGGTCTCGCTGCCCGTGGTCTCGCTGCCTTGGGTCTCGCTGCTCAGGCTCTCGCTGCCTCGGATCTCCCTACCTATCGTCACGCTGCCTAGGTTCTCATTGTGTACGGTCTTCTTGCCCGTGGTCACGCTGCCCGATGTCTCGCTGCCCAGGCTCTCACTGCCTCGGATCTCCCTACCGAGTGTACCGCTGCCAAAGTGTCGCTTCCTAGGGATACGCTGCCCATGGTCTCTCTGCCCAGCATCTTGCTGCTTAATGTCTCGCTGCCCAGGGTCTCACTGCCCAGTGTCTCGCTGCTGAGGTCTTGCTGCCCAGGGTCTCACTGCCTACGGTCTCGCTGCCCAGGGTCTCGCTGCCCAGTGTCTTGCTGCCTGGGGTTTTGCTGCCGAGGTTCTCGTGTCCTAGCGTCTCATTGCCTAGGGTCTCAGTTCCTAGCGTCTCGCTGCCCAGGGTTTCGCTGCGTAGGGTATCCCTGTCCAGGTTCTCGCTGTCTTTTGTCTCGTTGCACAGGGGTTCATTGCCCAGGGTCTCGCTGCCCTGGATCTCGTTGCCCTGGATCTCGCTGCTTAGTGTCTCGCTACCTAGGGATTTGCTGCCCAGGCTCTCGCTGCCTCGGGTCTCGCTGACCAAGTTCTCGCTGCCCAACATCTCGCTGCCCAAAGTCTCGCTACCTCGGATTTTGCTGCCCAGCATTTCACTGCCCAGGGACTCGCTGCCAAGCCTCTCGCTGCCGAGCGTCTCAGTTTGGAGGGTCTCGCTGCCCAAGTTCTCACTGCCCAATATCTCGCTGCCTAGAGTCTCACTGCCCAGGGTGTTGCTGCCTAGGGTCTCGCTACCCAGTGTCTCGCTGCCCAGGGTCTCTCTGCACAAGTTCTTGCTGCCTAGGATCTCCCTGCCTAGGCTCTCGCTGCCTGGGTCCTAGCTGCCTCGGGTCTCGGTACTAGGGAGTTGCTTCCCAGTGATTCTCTGCCCTGTGTCTCGCTGCCCAGGGTCTCGCAGCCCAGTATCTCGCTGCCCAGGATCTTGCGGCCTAGTGTCTCACTGCCCAGGGTCTCGCTGCCCAGCGTCTCGCTGCCCAGAGTCTTGCGGCCTAGTGTCTTGCTGCCTAGGGTCTCGCTGTCCAGGGTCTCGGTTCCTCGGGCTTCGATGTCCAGGATCTCGTTGCACAGCCTTTGACTGCCCAGGAATCTCTGCCAATCCTCTCGCTGCCTCGGATCTCCATGTCCAGGTTCTAGCTGCACAGGCTCTCGGTTCAGAGGGCGTCACTGCCTAGCGCCTTGCTGCCCAGGGTCTCGATGCCCAGGGTCTCTGTTCATAGCATCTCGTTGCCTTGCGTCTCAAAGCCTAGTGTCTTGGATCCTTGGGTTTCACTGCCTAGGATCTCACTTCCAAAGGTCTCAGGTCCGAACGACTCGCTACCCTGGTTCTCGCTGCACACGGTCTCGCTGCTCGAGATCTCGTTGCCTAGGATCTCCCTACTAGGGTCTCACTGCCTATGTCGCATTGACTCGGGTCTCCCTGCCCGTGGTCTCGCTGCCCGGGGTCTCGCTGCACAGGGACACGCCGCCCAGAGTCTGTCTGTCCAGGGTATTGCTGCCAAGGGTTTTGCTGCCTAAGGCCTCGTGTCATGGCATCTCATTGCCTAGGGTCTCAGGTTCTAACGCATCGCTGCCCAGGGGCTCGCTGTCCGGTTTCTGGTTGCGTAGGGTCCCCCTGTCCAGGTTCTTGCAGTCTTGTGTCTCGCTGACCAGCGTTTCGTTGCCCAACGTTTCGCTGCCCTGGGTCTCGCTGCCCCGGATCTCACTGCTTAGTGTCTCGCTGCCTTGGGTATCGCTGTCCAGGGTCTCGCTGCCTAGTGCCTCGCTGACCAAGTTCTCGCTGGCCAACATCTCGCTGCCCAAGGTCTCGCAACATAGGGTTTTGCTGCCTAGGATCTCACTGCCCAGGTCTCGCTGCCCAGGGTTTTTCTGCCGAGGATCTACCTGCCTAGGCTCTCGTTGCCTGGGGCCTTGCTGCCGAAGATGTCGGGTCTTAATGACTCGCTTCCCAGGGCCTCGTTGCCCAGCCTTTCAATGGCCAGGAACTCGCTGCCAAGCCTCTCGCTGCCGAGTATCTCGTTTCGGCGGGTCTCGCTACCTAAGTTCTCGCTGCCCAATACCTCGCTGCCTAGAGTCTCACTGCCCAGGCTTTTGCTGCTAATGGTCTCGCTGCCCAGGATATCGCTGCCCAAGATCTCGCTGTCTAGGAGCTTCCTGCATAGGCACTAGTTGCCTGGGGCCTCGTAGCCTAAGGTCTCGGCCCTAGGGACTGGCTTCCCAGCGCTTTTTTGCCCAGGATCTCGCAGCCAAGGGTCTCGCTGCCAAGGGTCTCGCTGCCCAGGGTCACGCTTCCCAGATCCCGCGGTCTAGGGTCTCGTGGCATAGTGTCTCCCTGCCTAGGATCTCGGTGCCCACGGTCTCGGGACCTAGGGTCTCCATGTCCAGGTTGTAGCTGCCCAGGGTCGCATTGACTCGGGTCTCGGGTCCCAGATTGCCGTACATAGGATCTCGCTGCCCAGGCTCTCTTTGCCTCAGGTCTCGCTGCCTAGGGGCTCGCTGCCTAGGGTCTCGCTGCGTTGAGTCTCAGGGCCTAGGATTTTGGATCCGAGGATTTCGCTGCCTAGGACTTCGCTTCCAAGGGTCTCAGGTCCGTGCGTCTCGCTGCCCAGGGTCTCGCTTCCCAGGGACACTCTGCCGAGGGTCTCTCTGCTCAGGGTCTTGCTGCTTAGAGTCTCGCTGCCCAGTGTCTCACTGCCCAGTGTCTCGCTGCCGTGGTCTATATGCCCAGGGTCTCACAGCCTAGGGTCCCGCTGCCCAAAGTCTCGCTGCCCAGAGACTTGCGGCCTAGTGTCTTGCTGCCTAGGGTCTCGCTGTCCAGGGTCTCGGTTCCTCGGGCTTCGATGTCCAGGATCTCGTTGCACAGCCTTTGACTGCCCAGGGACTCTCTGCCAATCCTCTCGCTGCCTCGGATCTCCATGTCCAGGTTCTAGCTGCACAGGCTCTCGGTTCAGAGGGCGTCACTGCCTAGCGCCTTGCTGCCCAGGGTCTCGATGCCCAGGGTCTCTGTTCATAGCATCTCGTTGCCTTGCGTCTCACAGCCTAGTGTCTTGGATCCTTGGGTTTCACTGCCTAGGATCTCACTTCCAAAGGTCTCAGGTCCGAACGACTCGCTACCCTGGTTCTCGCTGCACACGGCCTCGCTGCTCGAGATCTCGTTGCCTAGCATCTCCCTACTAGGGTCTCACTGCCTATGTCGCATTGACTCGGGTCTCCCTGCCCGTGGTCTCGCTGCCCGGGGTCTCGCTGCACAGGGACACGCCGCCCAGAGTCTCTCTGTCCAGGGTATTGCTGCCAAGGGTTTTTCTGCCTAAGGCCTCGTGTCCTGGCATCTCATTGCCTAGGGTCTCAGGTTCTAGCGTATCGCTGCCCAGGGGCTCGCTGTCCGGTTTCTGGTTGCGTAGGGTCCCCCTGTCCAGGTTCTTGCAGTCTTGTGTCTCGCTGACCAGCGTTTCGTTGCCCAACGTCTCGCTGCCCTGGGTCTCGCTGCCCCGGATCTCACTGCTTAGTGTCTCGCTGCCTTGGGTATCGCTGTCCAGGGTCGCGCTGCCTAGTGCCTCGCTGACCAAGTTCTCGCTGGCCAACATCTCGCTGCCCAAGGTCTCGCAACATAGGGTTTTGCTGCCTAGGATCTCACTGCCCAGGTCTCGCTGCCCAGGGTTTTTCTGCCGAGTATCTACCTGCCTAGGCTCTCGTTGCCTGGGCCCTCGCTGCCGAAGATGTCGGGTCTTAATGACTCGCTTCCCAGGGCCTCGTTGCCCAGCCTTTCCATGCCCAGGAACTCGCTGCCAAGCCTCTCGCTGCCGAGAATCTCGTTTCGGCGGGTCTCGCTGCCCAAGCTCTCGCTGCCCAATACCTCGCTGCCTAGAGTCTCACTGCCCAGGCTTTTGCTGCTAATGGTCTCGCTGCCCAGGATATCGCTGCCCAAGATCTCGCTGTCTAGGATCTTCCTGCATAGGCTCTAGTTGCCTGGGGCCTCGTCGCCTAAGGTCTCGGCCCTAGGGACTGGCTTCCCAGCGACTATCTGCCCAGGATCTCGCAACGAAGGGTCTCGCTGCCAAGGGTCTCGCTGCCCAGGGTCACGCTTCCCAGATCCCGCGGTCTAGGGTCTCGTGGCATAGTGTCTCCCTGCCTAGGATCTCGCTGCCCACGGTCTCGGGACCTAGGGTCTCCATGTCCAGGTTCTAGCTGCCCAGGGTCGGATTGACTCGGGTCTCGGGTCCCAGATGGCCGTACCTAGGATCTTGCTGCCCAGGCTCTCTTTGCCTCAGGTCTCGCTGCCTAGGGGCTCGCTGCCTGGGGTCTCGCTGCGTTGAGTCTCAGGGCCTAGGATTTTGGATCCGAGGGTTTCGCTGCCTAGGACTTCGCTTCCAAGGGTCTCAGATCCGTGCGTCTCGCTGCCCAGGGTCTCGCTTCCCAGGGACACTCTGCCGAGGGTCTGTCTGCTCAGGGTCTTGCTGCTTAGAGTCTCGCTGCCCAGTGTCTCACTGCCCAGTGTCTCGCTGCCGTGGTCTATATGCCCAGGGTCTCACAGCCTAGGGTCCCGCTGCCCAGGTTCTCGCTGCCCATGTCTTGCTACCTAGGATTTTGCTGCCGAGGACCTTGTGTCCTAACGTCTCATTGCCTAGGGTCTCAGGTCCTAGCGTCTCGCTGCCCCGGGGCTCGCTGCCCAGGGTTTCGCTGCCTAGGGTCTCCCTGTCCAGTTTGTCGCTGTCTTGTCTCGCGCTGCCCAGGGTTTCGTTGCCCAGGCTTTCGCTGCCCTGGGTCTCGCTGCCCAGGATCTCACTGCTTATCGTCTCTCTGCCGAGGGCTTTGCTGCCTAGGGATTCTCTGCCCAAGTTCTCGCTGCCCACCATCTCGCTGCCCAAGGTCTCGCTGCCTAGGATCTCCGTGCCTCGGCTGTCGCTGCCTGGGGCCTCGCTGCCTAGGATGTCGGGTCCTGGGGACTCGCTTCCCAGGGCCTCGTTGCCCAGCCTCTCGCTGTCCAGAGTCTCACTGCCTAAGTTCTCGCTGCCCAGCATCTCGCTGCCTCGAGTCTCACTGGCTAGGGATTTGCTGTCTAAGATCTCTCTGCCAAGGGTCTCGCTACCCAAGTTCTCTCTTCCCAAGTTCTCGCTGCCTATGATCTCCCTGCCTAGGCTCTCGCTGCCTGGGACCTCGTTGCCTGGGGTCGCGGATCCTAGGGACTTGCTTCCCAGCGACTCTCTGTGCGGCGTCTCGCTGCCTAGTGTCTTGCTCCCTAGACTCTCGCTGCCGAGGCCCTCGCTGCCCAGGGGATCGCTGCCCAGGATCTCATTGCCTAGGGTCTCCCTGTCCACGTTCTCGCTGTCTTGTGTCTCGCTGCCCAGGTGTTCGTTGCCCAGGGTCTCACTGCCCTGGGTCGCGCTGTCCCTGATCTCGCTGCTTAGTGTCTCGCTGCCTAGCGTTTTGCTGCCGAGGGTCTCGCTGCCCAGGGTTTCGCTGCCTAGCGTCTCGCTGACCAAGTTCTCGCTGCCCAACATCTCGCTGCCCAAGGTCTCGTAACCTCGGGTTTTGCTGCCGAGGGTCTCACTGCCCAAGGTCTCGCTGTCTAGGGTTTTGCTGCCTCGGAACTCCCTACCTAGACTCTCGCCGCCTGGGGCATCGCTGCCCAAAATGTCGGATCCTGGTGACTCATTTCCCAAGGCATCGTTGTCCAGCCCTTTACTGCCCAGGGGCTCGCTGCCAAGCTTCTCGCTGCCGAGAATCTCGATTCGGATGGTCTCGCTGGCCAAGTTCTCGCTGCGCAATATCTCGCTGCCTCGAGTCTCACTGCCCAGGGTTTTCTTGCCAAGGGTCTCGCTGCCCAGGGTCTCGCTGCCCAAGTTCTCGCTGCTAGGATCTCCCAGAGTAGGCCCTCGCTGCCGAGTGTCTCGGTTCCGAGGGACTTGCTTCCCAGCGACTCTCTGCACAGGATCTCGATGCCCAGGATCTTTCTGCCAAGGGTTTCGCTGCCCAGTGTCTCGCTACCCAGTGTCTCGCGGCCTAGTGTCTTGCTGCCCAATGTCTTACGGTCTAGTGTCTCGCTGCCCAGTGTCTCGCTGCCCAGAGTCTCGCTGCCCAGCATTTGACTGCCCAGGGACTCGCAGCCAATCCTCTCGCTGCCTACTGTCTCCCTGTCCAAGTTCTCGCTGCCTAGTGTCTCGCTGCCTTAGGTCTAGTTGCCCGGTGTCTCATTGACAAGTGTCTCGGTTCCTACGGTGGCCCCACCTAGTGTCTCGCTGCCCAGGCTCCCTTTGCCTCACGTCTCGCTGCCCAGCGGCTTGCTGCCTAGGGTCTCGTTGCCCAGGGTCTCGCTGCCCAGGGTCTCGATGCCCAGGGTCTCAGTTCCCTGGGGCATCGCTCCCTCGGGTCCCGTTGCGCAAGGTCTAGCTCTCCAGGGTCTCAGTTACCAGGGTCTCACTGCCCAAGGTCTCGCTGCCCAGGTTATCGTGGACTAGTGTCTCACTGCCTTGTGTCTCGCTGCGCAGGGTCTCGGGTTCTAGGTCCTCGCTGCCTCGTTGGACGCTGCAAAGCCTCTCGCTGCCTAGCTTCTCCCTGTCCAGGTTCTCACTGCCTAGCGTCTCGGTTCCAAGGCCCTCGCTGCCCAGGGTGTCGATGCGCAACATCTCGCTGCCCAAGGTCTCGCTGCCGAAGATCTCCCTGCCTAGGCTCTCGTTGCCTGGGGCCTGGCTGCCTAGGATGTCGGTCAGAGGTAATCGCTTCCCAGGGCTTCGTTGCGCAGACTTTCACTGCCCAAGGACTCGCTGCCAAGCCTCTCCATGCCAACAGCCTCGGTTCTGATGGTATTGCTGTCCAGGTTGTCACTGCCCAAGTTCTCGCTGCCCAGCATCTCGCTGCCTAGAGTCTCACTGCCGAGGCTTTTGCTGTCTAGGGTCTATCTGCCCAGTGCCCCACTGTCCAAGTTTTCATTGCCCAATATCACGCTGCCTAGGATCTCCCTGCCTCAGCTCTCGCTGCCTGGGGCATCGTTGCCTAGTGTCTCAGTACCTAGGGACTGGCTTCCCAGCGACTCTCTGTCCAGTATCTCGCTACCTAGTGTCTCGCTGCCTAGGGTCTCGCTGCCCAGGCTCTCGCTGCCCAGGGTCTCGCATCCCAGGGTCTCGCGACAGAGATTCTCGCTGCCCAGGATCTTGCTACCCAGCTTTTCACTGTCAAGGCTCTTGCTCCCTCGGGTCTCACTGCCCAGAATTTCGCTGCCCAAGGTCTCGCTGCCTAGGCTCTCGCTGCGTCGGGTCTTACTGCCCAGGGTCTCGCAGCCGAGGGTCTCGCTGCCAAGTATCTTTCTGCCCAGCGTCTCGTGTGCTAGGGCATCGCTGCCCAGGTTCTTGTTGCCCAGTTTTTCGCAGCCCAGGGACACGATCCCATTCCTCTCGCTGCCTCGCGTCTCCCTGTCCATTTTCTTGCTGCACAGGGTCTCGCTGCCGGAGATCTAGCTGCCCAGGATCTCACTGACTCGGGTCTAGGATCCTCGGGTGGCCCTGCCTAGGGACTCGTTGCCCAGGCTCTCGTTGCCTCTGGTCTCGCTGCCCTGGCTCTCTTTGCCTCGGGTCTCGCTGCCAACGGGCTCGCTGCCTAGGGTCTCGCTGTCCAGTGTCTCGCTGCCTCAGATCTATTTGCCTCGGCTCTCGCTGCCCAGGGTCTCGCTGCCAAGGATCTCATTGCCCAGTGTCTAACTGCCTCGGGTCTCGCTGTCTAGTGTCTCGCTGCCTACGGTCTCACTGCCTAGGTCTCGTTGCGCAGTGTCTCGCTGCCCAGGGTCTCAGTGCCTAGGAGCTCGCTGCCCAGGGTCTCGGTGCCGAGCGTTACGCTGCCCTGGGTCTCGCTGCCTCTGGTGCAGTTGCCCTGGGTCTAGCTGCCCAGGGTCAAGCTGCCCAGGGTCTCCGTGCCTAGGGTCTCGCTCCCAGGGTCTCGTTGCCTCGATTTTCGCTGCCTTGGGTCTCGCTCTCTAGCGTCTCACTGCTAAGGGTCGAGTTGCCAATGCTCTCGTTGCCCAGGGTCTCATTGCACAGGTTCTCTCTGCCTAGGGATTCGCTGCCCACGGTCTCGGTGCATAGGATCTCGCTGACCAGGTTCTGGCTGCCCAGGAACTCACTGCCCAGGGTATCTGGTCCAACGATCTCGCTTCCCCGTTTCTTGCTGCCTCGATCTTGCTGCCAATGGTTTCGCTGCCCAGTGTCTTTCTGCTGAGGAGCTCGCTACTCAGGGTCTCGCTGCCGAGGGTGTTACTGCTCATGCTCTCACAACCCAGAGTCTCGCGGCCCAGGGTATTGCTGCCTAGTGTCTCTCTGCATGGGTCTCGCTGCCGAGTGACTGGTTGCCGAGTGTCTCGTTGCTTCGGGTCTCGCTGCCCATGGTCTCGCTGCCGAGGGTTTCGTTGCGTAGCGTCTCACTGCCCAGGGTCTCACTGCCTAGGGTCTCACTGCCAGGGTCTCGCTGCCTCGGGTCTCACTGCCTAGGTTCTTACTGCCCAGGGACACGCTGCCGGGATCTCGCTGACAAAGGTCTCGCTGCCTTGGATCTCGGTGCCTAGTTTCTCATTGCCTAGGATTTCGAGTCCTAATAACTCGCTGCCCAGGGTGTCGGTGAGGCGTCGGAGTGTCCAGGAGAGGCGATAGTTCTAGGGTCGGAGCGGCAGCGGCCTACGAAGGGCCCAGAATCGGTGAGGCGTCGGAGAGTCCAGGAGAGGCGGGATTTCTGAGGTCAGAGCTTCAGCGGTCACAAAGGCTGCAGGGGGGTGACAGAAAAGAAGTAGAAAGAAATAGAAAGGTGACGTCACAGCCAAGCGGGTAAGTGATTGGCTGGTGATTGGTAATTAGTTTTACTTTTTCTTTTCTCTATCAGTAAGTAACCTTGAGCATTGATGTTGCCACTTTAAGTTTATCTAGGGGCTAAGTCATGGCAGGACTGCTCGGACACGTGTTATGCTCCTGCTGTACTTTGTGGGAAGTCAGGGACGCTTCCAGTGTCCCTGACGACAACGTGTGCAGGAAGTTTATCCAGCTGCAGCTCCTGACGCTGCATTGTATCACTGGAGCTGTGGGTGAATTCACTCTGGAGCATGCACGATGCTGAGAATGATGTGAATAGCGCATTTAGTGAGTTGTTCTTACCGCAGCTGAAGCGTCCACAGCCAGTTAGGGAATGGAAGACCAACAGGAAGAGTAGTGCAAGGAAGGTAATGCAGGTGTCCCCTGTGGTCATCCCCCTACAAAACAGATACACCGCTTTGAGCACTGTTGAGGGGGATGAATCATCAGGCGAGGTCAGCAGCAGCCAAGTTCATGGCAGCGTGGCAGGCACTGCTGCACAGGAGGGCAGGAAAACGAGAGGGGAGAGCGGTAGTAATAATGGAGTCAATTGTAAGGGGAATAGATAGGCGTTTCTGCGGCCGCAATTGAGATTCCCGGATGCTCTGCTCCCTCCCCGGTGCAAGGGTGAAGGATGATTCTGAGCAAGCGCACAACATTCTGAAAAGGGAGGGTGAACAGCCAGTTATCGTGGTGCGTATAGGTACCAAAGATATAGGTAAAAAACGGATGAGGTACTATGAGACGAAATTAGGGAGCTTGGATTTAAATTAAAAAGCAGCACATCAAAATTAGTAATGTCAGGATTGTTTTCAGTGCCCGTGGTAGTCAGAATAGCAATCGCAGGATACCTCAGATGAACACGTGGCTTGAGCAGTAGTGCGGAAAAGAGGGATTCAAATTCCAGGGACATTGGAACCGGGTCTGGGGGAGGTTGGACCAGTACAAACCGGACGGTCTGAACCTGGGCAGGAATAGAACCTCTGTCCCAAGGGGTGTCTTTGTTTGTGCTGTTGGGGAGGAGTTAAACTAATGTGGCAGGGGGATGGGAACCTATCCAGGGAGATGGAGTGAAATGAAAGGAAGAAATTGGCAAAAGATAGAAAGGAGAATAGTAAAAGTGGGGAGCAGGCATTCCCAAGGCAAAAAACAAAAAGGGCCACATTGCAGCCAAATTCTAAAGGGGCAAGGTGTGTTAAAAAGGCAAGCCTGAAGGCCCTGTGCCTCAATGCGAGGAATATTCGGAATAAGGTGGACGATTTAACTGCAGATATCAGTTAATGGATACGATGTAATTGGCATCACAGAGACGTGGCTCCAGGGTGACCAAGGCTGAGAACTCAACATCCAGTGGTATTCAGCATTTAGGACGGATAGACAGAGAGGAAAAGGAGGTGGGGTGGCGTTGCTAGTCAAAGAAGACATTAATGCAATAGTAAGGAAGGACATTGGCTTGGATAATGTGGAATCGATATGGTTGTTGTATGGAATACCAAAGGGCTGAAGCCGCTAGTGGGAGTTGTGAACAGGGCACAAAACAGTAGTAGTGAGGTTGGGGAAAGCATAAATCAAGAAATAAGGGAGTTGTGTGAAAAAGGTGCAGCAGTTAACATGGGCGATTTTAATTTACATATAGATTGGGTTAACCAAACTGGTAGCAATGCGGTAGAGGAGGATTTCATGGAGTGTATTAAGGATGGTTTTCTTGACCAATATGTGGAGGAACCGACTAGAGAGCTGGCCATCCCAGGCTGGGTGATGTGTAATGAAAAGGGACAATTAGCAATCTTGTTGTGCGAGGCCCCTTAGTGAATAGTGAGCATAATATGATAGAATTCTTTAATGAGATTGAGAGTGACACAGTTAATTCAGAAACTAGGGTCCTAAACTTAAGGAAAGCTAACTTCGAAGGCATGAGGCGTGAATTGGCGAGAATAGACTGGCAAATCATACTTAATGGGGTGACGGTGTATAGGCAATGGCAAAAATTTACAGATAACATGGATGAATTCAATAGTTGTCCACCCTGTCTAGAGTAAAAATAATACAGGGAAGGTCGCTCAACCGTGTCTAGCAAGGGAAATTAATGATAATCCAAGGAAGAGGCATACAAATTGGCCAGAAAAAGTCGCAAACCAGAGGTCTGGGAGAAATTTAGAATTCAGCAGAGGAGGACAAAAGGTTTAATTAGGAGGGGGAAAATAGAGTACGAGAAGGAGCTTGCCGCGAACATAAAAAACTGACTGCAAAAGCATCTATAGATATGTGAAGAAAAAAAGATTGGTGAAAACAAACGTAGTTCCCTTGCAGTCGGACTCAAGTGAATTAATAATGGGGAACAAAGAAATGGCAGACCAATTGAACAAATATTTTGAATCTGTCTTCACAAAGGAAGACACAAATCACATTCCGGATGTACTAGGGGACAAAGGGTCTCGTGAGAAGGAGGAACTGAAGGATATCCTTATTTGGTGGGAAATTCTACTGGTAGGAAATTGATGGGATTGAAGGCCGATAAATCCCCAGGACCTGATTGTCTGCATACTGATTATTTAAGGAGCTGGCCCGAGAAATAGTGGATGCATTGATAATCATTTTCCAACAGTCGATCGACCATGGATCAGTTCCAATGAAATGGAGGGTAGCTAATGTAACACCACAATTTAAAAAAGGAGGGAAAGAGAAAACGGGTAGTGAAAGACCGGTTACCCTATCATCAGTAGTGGGAAAATGTTGGAATCTATTATGAGGGATGAAATAGCAACGCATTTGTTAAGCAGTGATAGTATCGGTCCAAGTCAGCATGGATTTATGAAAGGGAAATCATGCTTGAACAATCTTCTAGATTTTTTGAGGATGGAACTGGGAGAGTCGACAAGGGAAAACCAGTGGATGTGGTGTATTTGGACTTTCAAAAGGCCTTTGACAAGGTACCACATAAGAGATTGCTGTACAACATCAAGCCACATGGTATTGGGGGAAATGTACTGGCGTGGATGGAGAATTGGTTGGCAGGCAGGAAGCAGAGAGTCGGGATAAACGAGTCGTTTTCAGAATTGGAGGCAGTCATTAATGGAGTACCGCAGGGCTCAGTGCTGGGTCCCCAACTCTTCACAATAAACATTAATGATTTGGATGAAGGAGTTGAGGGTAATATCTCCTAGTTTACAGATGACACTAAACTGGGTGGCGGTGTGAGCTGTGAGGAGGATGTGAGAGTCTGCAGGGTGGTTTGGACGGATTAGGAGAATGCCAAATACATGGCAGATGCACGATAATGTGGATAAATGTGAGGTTGTTCACATTGGTGGAAAAACACGAAGGCAGAATATTATCTGAATGGCGACAGATTAGGAAAAGGGGTGGTGCAACGTGATCTGGGTGTCATGGTTCAACAGTCATTGAAAGTTGGCATGCAGGTACAGCAGGCGGTGACGAAGGCAAATGGCATAGTGGCCTTCATAGCTAGCAGATTTGAGTATAGGAGCAGGGAGGTCTTACTGCAATTGTATAGGGCGTTGATGAGGCCTCACCTGGAATAATGTGTTCAGTTTGGTCTCCTAATCTGAGGAAGGACGTTCTTGCTATTGAGAGAGTGCAGTGAAGGTTCACCTTACTGATTCCAGGGATGGCTGGACTGACATTTGAGGAGAGACTGGATCAACTGGGCCTTAATCCACTGAAGTTTAGAAGGATGAGAGGGGTACTCGTGGAAATTTATCAGATTCTGACGGGATGGGACAGGTTAGATGTGGGAAGAATGTTCCCGATGTTGGGGAAGTCCAGAACCAGGGGACACAGTCTTAGGTTCAGGGGTAGGCCATTTAGGACTGAGATGAGGAAAATCCTCTTCACTCAGAGAGTTGTTACCTTGTGGGAATGCGTGCCGCAAAGCGTCGTTGATGCCAGTTCATTGGAAATGTTCAAGAGGGAGTTAGATGTGACCCTTACGGCTAAAGGGATCAAGGGGTGTGGGGAGAAAGTGGGAAAGGGGTACTGAGGTGAATGATCAGCCATGATCATTTTGAATAGTGGTGCAGGCTCGAAGGGCCGAATGGCCAACTCCTGCACCTATTTTATATGTTTCTATGTTTCTATGTACAGACCACCAAACAGTAGTAGTGAGGTTGGTGACAGCATCAACCTAGAAATAAGGGATGTGTGCACTAAAGGTACAGCAGTTATCATGGGCGACATTAATCTGCACATTGATTGGACTAACCAAACTGGTAACAATGCGGTGGAGGAGGATTTCCTGGAGTGTAATTGGGATGGTTTTCTGGACCAATGTGTCGAGGAACTAACCGGTGACCTGGGCATCCTAGACTGGGTGATGTGTATTGAGAAGGGAGTAATGAGCAATCTTGTTCTGTGGGGCCCCTTGAGCAAGTGTGACCATAATATGGTAGAATTCTTATTAAGATGAAGAGTGACACAGTTAATTCGGAAACTAGGATCCTGAAATTAAGGAGAGGTAACTTTGACGGTATGAGGCATGAATTGGCTTGGATAGACTGGCAAAGGACACTTAAAGGTTTGACGGTGGATAAACAATGATAAACGTTTGACGATCACATGGATGAACTTCAACAATTGTAGATCCCTGTCTGGAGTAAAAATAACATAGGGACGGTGGATCAACCATGGCTACCAAGGGAAATCAAGGATAGTGAAACCAAGGAGGAGGCATATAAATTGACTAGAATAAGCAACAAACCTGAGGACTGGGAGAAATTTAAAATTCAACAGAAGAAGACTAAGGGTTTAATTAAGAACGGAAAAATAGAGTACGAAAGGAAGCTTGCAGGGAACATAAAAACTGACTGCAAAAGCTTCTATAAATATGTGAAGAGAAAAGGATTAGTGAGGGCAAACATAGGCCCCTTGCTGTCGGACTCTGGTGAATTTATAATGGGGAACAAAGAAATCGCAAACCAATTGAATAATAATTTGGTTCTGCATTCACGAAGGACGACACACATAACCTACAGAATGCATTAGGGGACAGTAGGTCTCGTGGGAGGAAGCACTGAAGTATATTCTTATCAACCGGGAAATTGTGCTTGGGAAATTGCTGTGATTGAAGGCCGAAAAATCCCTGGGACCTGATAGTTTGCATCCCAGAGTACATAAGGAAGTGGCCCTAGAAATAGTGGATGCATTCATGATCATTTTCCAACAGTCTGTTGAATCTGGATCAGTTCCTATGGACTGGAGGGTTGCTAATGTAAACAACATTTAAAAAAAGGAGGGAGAGAGAAAATGGGTAATTATAGACCGGTTATCCTGACATCAGTAGTGGGGAAAATGTTAGAATCAATCATTAAGAATGAAATAGCAGCGCATTTGGACAGCGGTGACAGGATTGAACCAAGTCAGCATGGTATTATGAAACGGAAATCATGCTTGACGAATCTTCTGGAATTTTTTGAGGATGTAACTAACAGATTGGACAAGGAAGAACCAGTGGATGTGGTTTATTTGGACTTTCAAAAGGCTTTTAACAAGGTCCCGCAAAAGAGGTTGGTGTGCAAATTCAAAGCACATGTTATTGGGGTAATGTCCTGAAGTGGATACAGAACTGGTTGGCAGACAGGAAGCAGAGAGTCAGGATAAACGGATTATTTTCAGAAAGGCAGGCAGTGACTAGTGGAGTGCCGTAAGACTCAGTGCTGGGACCTCAGCTCTTTATAATATAGATTTACGATTTAGATGAATGAATTGAGTGTAAAATCTCCAAGTTGGCAGATGACACTGAACTAGGTGGCGGTGTGAGCTGCGAGGAGGACGCAAAGAGGCTGGAGGTTGAATTGGACAGGTTAGGTGAGTGGGCAAATGCATTGCAGATGCAGTTGTGATGTGGATAAATGTGAGGTTATTCATTTTGGTGGCAATAACACGAAGGCAGAATATTATCTGAATGGCGGCAGGTTAGCAAAAGGGGAGGTGCAACGAGACCTGGGTGTCATGGTTCATCAGTCACTAAAAGTGGGCATGCAAGTACAGAAGGTGGTGAAGAAGGCAAATAGTATGTCGGCCTTCAAAGCTAGGGGATTTGAGTGCAGGAGCACGGAGGTCTTACTGCAGTTGTACAGGGCCTTAGTGAGGCCTACCTGGAATATTGTGTTCCGTTTTGGTCTCCTAATCTGAGGAAGGACGTTCTTGCTATTGAGGGAGTGCAGCAAATCTTCACCAGACTGCTTGCAGGGATGGCTGGTCTATTATATGAGGAGAGACTGGATCAACTGGCCCTTTATTCACTGGAGTTTAGAAGGATGAGAGGGTATCTCATAGAAACGTATAAGATTCTGACGGGACTGGACAGGTTAGATGCGAGAAGAATGTTCCCTATGTTGGGGAAGTCCAGAACCAGGGGACAAAGTCTTCGGATAAGGGGTAAGCCATTTCGGACTGAGATGAGGAGAAACTTCTTCACTCAGAGAGTTGTTAACCTATGGAATTCCCTGCTGCAGAGCGTTGTTGATGCCAGTTCATTGGATATGTTCAAGAGGGAGTTTGATATGGCCCTTACGGCTAAGGGGATCAAGAGGTATGGAGAGAAAGCAGTAAAGGATTACTGAGGGAATTATCAGCCATGATCTTTTTGAATGCGGTGCAGGCTCGAAGGGCCGAATGGCCTAATCTTGCAACTATTTTCTGTGTTTCTATGTTTCTGTGATCTCGCTGACCAGGGTCCCACGGCCTAGGGTGTCACTGCCTCGGGTTTCTGGTCCTAAAGTTTAGGTGCCGAGGGTGTCGCTGCCTAGGAACTCACTGCCGAGGCTCTCACAGCCTCGGGTCTCTGGTACTAGGGACTCTCTTTCCAGGGTCTCTCTGCCCTGCGTCTCAATGCCGAGGGTCTCGCTGCCTATGATCTCGCTGCCTGGGGTCACGCTGACCAGTGTCTTGCTGCCGAGGGTCTCGGGTCCTAGGGTCTCATTACCCAGGGTCTCGCTGCCCAATTTCTCGCTGCTCAGGGTTTTGCTGCCTAGGGTCCCGCTACCGAGGGTCTCTTATCGCTGCATCGGGTCTCGTTGCCCAGGGTCTGGATGCCTGGCGTCTCGCTGCCCAGCTTCTCGCTGCCTTGGGTCTCACAGACTCGGGTCCTGTTGCCCAAGGTCTAGCTGCCTAAGGCCTCGGATCCTCGGGTCTCAATGCGTAGGGATTCCCTGCCTTGGTGCTCGCTGCCCAGGGTCTCACTGCCGAGGGATCCGCTGCCTAGGCTCTTGATGCTTAGGGTCTCGCTGCCCAGGCTCTCGTTGGCTAGTGGCTCTCTGCCCAGGGTCTCGCTGCCGAGAGTATCGCTGCCTCGGGAATTGATGATTAGAGTCTCGCTGCTCAGTATCTCGCTTCCTAGGGTCTCAGTTCCGTGCATCCTATTGCGTAGGTTCTCGATGCTTGTGTCTCGTGTCCTAGGGTCTCGCTGCCCACGGTCTACGCTGCCCAGGGTCTCGCTGCCTAGGGTCTCACTCACTATCATCTCGCGTCCTAGTGTCTCACTTCCGAGGGTCTCGCTGCCTCGTGTCTTGGGTTCTAGGAACTCGCTGCCCAGGGTCTCGCTGCCGAGGGTCTCGCTGCCGAGTGTCTTGAAGCCTAGGGCCTCACTGACTACGGTCTCGCTGCCTAGGGTTTCGCTGCCTATAGTCTTGCTGCCGTGGGTCTCGCTGCCGATGGTCTCGCTGGTTAGTGTCTCGGGTCTTAGGAACCTGCAGCCCAGGCTCTCACTGCATAGGGTCTCGCAGCACAGGTTATCGCTGCCTAGAGTCTCGCTGCCCAGAGTCACGCTGCCTAGCGTCTCGACTCCCAGTGTCTCGCTGCGCAGGGTCTCGCAGCATAAGGTCTCATTGCCTAGGGTCTCGAGTCCTAATGACTCGCTGCCCAGGGTCTCCCTGCCCAGGGTCTTGATGCCTAGGGTCTCATTGCCTTGGGTCTCGGGTCCTCGGGTCTAGCTTATCAGGCTCTCGCTGCCGATGTCTCACTGCCCAGGGTATCCCTGCCCTGTGTCTCGCTGCCTAGAGTTTAGCTGCCTGGTGTCTCGCTTCCCAGGTTCTCACTCCCTATGGTCTTGCGGCACAATGTCTCGCTGCCTCCGGTCTCGCTGCCTAGGGTCAAACTGGCAAGAATATGGCTGCCTAGCGTTACGGGTTCTGGGGTCATGCTGCCCGCGTTTCGCTGCCAAGGTTTTCACTGCCCAATGTCTCACTGACTAGGGTCTCACTGCCTAGGATCTTGCTGCCGAGGGTCATGGTGCCCAATGTCTCGCTGCCTAGTGTCTCGCTCCCAGGGTCTCGCTGTCGAATGTTTCGTCTCTCAGTGTCTCGCTGCAGAGGCTCTTGGCTTCTAGGTTCTCAGGTCTGAGGGTCTCGCTGCAAAGGGTCACGCTGCCCATGCTCTCGCTGCCTAGTGCGTCGCTTGCAAAGTTCTCATTTCACATGGTCTCGCTGCCCAGGTTCTCACTGACCAGGATCTCGCTTGCTAGGGCCTCAAGTCGGAGCATCTCGCTGCCTATTGTCTCGATGCATAGGGTCTCGCTGACTGGGGTCTCAGGTCCTGGTGTCTCGCTGCCTAGATTCTCGCTGCCCTGGGTCTCGCTGCCTAGGGTCTCGCTCCCTGGGTTCTTGGTCTTTGGGTCTCGCAGCCGAGTGTCTCGCTGCCCAATGTATCGCTGTCTCGGGTCTCGCTTCCGAGTGTCTCGCGGCCTAGTGTCTCGCTTTCTAGGGTCTCGCTGCACATTGTCTCGCTGCCGAGCGTGTTGATGTCTAGGGTCTGGCTGAACATTGTCTCTCTGCCAAGGGTCTCACTGCCCAACGTCTCGCTGTCCAGTGTCTCGCTGCCAAATGTCCCTCTGCCCAGAGTCTCACTGCCTAGGGTCTCTGCTGCCTCGGGTCTGGCTGTCTATTGTTTCGCTGCCGTGGGTCTCACTGCCGATCGTCTCGCTCGCTAGCGTCTCGGGTCTTAGGGTCTTGCAGTCCAGGGTCTCATTTCCTAGGGTCACGCAGCCCAGGTTCTCGCTGCCTAGAGTCTCGCTGCCCAGAGTCACGCTGCAGAGGGTCCCGATTCCCAGTGTCTCGCTGCGCAGGGTCTCGCTGCCTAGGGTCTCATTGCCCAGGGTCTCGAGTCCTAATGACTCGCTGCCCAGGGTCTTGCTGCCTAGTTTCTCGTTGCCTAGGGTCTGGGGTCCTAGAGATCAGATTATCAGGCTCTCGCTGCCGAGGTCTCACTGCCCAGGTTGTCCCTGTCTAGTGTCTCGCTGCCGAGAGTCTCAATTGTGGTGCCTCGCTTCCCAGGTTCTCACTCCCGATGGACTTGCGTCCGAGTGTCTCGCTGCCGAGGGTCTCGCTGCCTCGTGTCTAACTGCCGAGAATCTGGCTGCCAAGCATTACAGGTCCGAGGGTCATGCAGCCCGCGTCTCGCTGCCAAGGGTCTCACTGTCCAATGTCTCACTGCCTAGAGTCTCGCAGCCTCGGGTCTCGTTGCCCAGGGTCTAGCTGCCTAAAGTGTCGCTGCCGAGAATCTTGCTGCCGAGGATCTCGCTGCCCAGCGTCATGCTGCCCAATGTCTCGCTGCCTAGAGTCTCACTCACAGGATCTCGCAGTCGAAGGTCTCGCCTCCCAGGATCTCGCTGCAGAGGCTCTTGGCTTCTAGGGTCTCAGGTCTGAGGGTCTCGCTGCACATGGTCTCGCTGCCCATGGTCTCGCTGCCCAGTGCATCGCTTCCAAAGTTCTCATTTCACATGGTTTCGCTGCCCAGGGTCTCACTGACCAGGGTCTCGCTTCCTAGGGTCTCAGGTCCGAGCAACTCGCTGCCGAATGCCTCGATGTCTAGGGTCTCGGTGCCTAGGGTATCGCTCCCTGGGTTTTTGGGTCTTTGGGTCTCGCAGCCGAGGGTCCCGCTGCCCAGTATCTCGCTGCCTAGGGCCTCGATGCCTAGCGTCTCACTGCCCAGTGTCACGCTGCATAGGGACTCGCTGTCGAGGATCTCGCTGCACATTGTCTCGCTGCTTAGGGTCTCACTGCCCAACGTCTCGCTGCCCTGCGTCTCGCTGCCAAATGTCTCACTGCCCAAAATCTCACTGCCTCGGGACTCGCTGACGCACGTCTCGCTGCCAATAGTCTCGCTGCTGTGTGTCTCACTTCCGATCGTCTCAGTGGCTAGTGTTTCGGGTCTTAGGATCTTGCAGCCCAGGGTCTCACTGCCTAGGGTCCCGCTGCCCAGTGTCTCGCTGCCTAGGGCCTCGATGCCTAGCGTCTCACTGCCCAGTGTCACGCTGCATAGCGTCTCGCTGTCGAGGTTCTCGCTGCACATTGTCTCGCTGCTTAGGGTCTCACTGCCCAACGTCTCGCTGCCCTGCGTCTCGCTGCCAAATGTCTCACTGCCCAAAATCTCCCTGCCTCGGGTCTCGCTGCCGCACGTCTCGCTGCCAATAGTCTCGCTGCTGTGTGTCTCACTTCCGATCGTCTCACTGGCTAGTGTTTCGGGTCTTAGGATCTTGCAGCCCTGGGTCTCACTGCCTAGGGTCTCGCAGCCCAGGGTCTCGCTGCCAAGAGTCTCGCTGCCCAGAGTCACGCTGACTCGGGTCTCGATTCCCAGTGTCTCGCTGCGCAGGGTCTCGCGGCCCAGGGTCTCATTGCCTCGGGTCTCGAGTCCTAATGACTCGCTGCCCAGGTTCTCCATGCCTATGGTCTTGCTGCACACGGTCTCGCTGCCTAGGGTCTCGCTGCCCATGGTATTGCTGCCGACGGTCTCATTGCCTAGGGCCTCGGGTCCTAGTGTTTAGCTTATCAGGCTCTCGCTGTGGAGCTCTCTCTGCCCAGAGTCTCCTTGCCAGTGTCTCGCTGCTGAGAGTCTTGTTGCCTGGTGTCTCGCTTCCCAGGTTCTCACTTCATATGGTCTTATGTCCGAGTGACTCGCTGCCTCGAATCCTGCTGCCGAGGGTCTAACTGCCGAGAATCTGGCTGCCTAGCGTTACGGGTCCAAGGGTCACGCTGCTCGCATCTCGCTGTCAAGTGTCTCACTGCCCAATGTCTCACTACCGAGGGTCTCGCTGCCTATGGTGTCGTTGCCCAGTGTCTAGCTGCCTAAAGTCTCACTGCCGAGGGTCTTGCTGCCTCGGATCTCGCTGCCCAGGGTTATGCTGCCCAATGTCTCGCTGCCTAGCGTCTCGCTCCCAGGGTCTCGCTGTCGAAGGTCTCGCCTCCCAGGGTCTCGCTGCAGAGGCTCTTGGCTTCTAGGGTCTCAGGTCTGAAGGTCACGCTGCACAGGATCTCGCTGTCCATGATCTCGCTGTTCAGTGCGTCGCTTCCAAAGTTCTCATTTCATATTGTCTCGGTCCCAAGCATCTCGCTGCCTAAGGTCTCACTGCCTCGTGTCACGATCCTTGTGTCTCGGGTCCTAGGGTCTCGTTGCCTAGGGTCTCGCTGGTTAGTGTGTCGCTGCTTAGGGTCTCGGGTCCTAGGTTCTCGCTGCACAGGGTCTCGCTTCCTAGTATCTCACTGCCTCGGGTCTTACAGCCCAAGGTCTCGCTGCCAAGGATCTCGGCTCCTTGTATCAGGCTCTCATTACCTGGGATCTCGCTGCCTAACGTCTTGCTGCTCAGGGTCTCACTGCCTGGGATGTCACTGACGAGAGTCACGCTGCCCAGGATCTCGCTGCCCAGGGTCTCACTGTCTACGGTCTCAATTCCTTATGGTCTCGCTGCCCGGGGTCTTGATGGACAGGGTCTCACTGCCTAGCGTCTTGGTTCCTAGCTTCTCGCTGCCTTGGCTCTCGCTCCCTCTGGACTCGCTGCCTTGTGTCGCGGGTCCTAGGATCTTGCTGCCTACTATCCATCTGCCCAATGTCTCGCTGCCCAGGGTCTTGCTGCCTCTGGTCTTGCTGCCTAGAGTCTCATGTTATAGGGACTCGCTTCCCACGGTCTCGCTGCCCAGGATCTCGGTACCCATGGTCTCGCTGCGCAGGGTCTCGCTGCCCAGGAACTTGCTGCCCAAGATCTCGCTGGCTCACATCTCCATGCCTAGGTTCTCGCTGCCTTGGGCCTCGCTGCCTCGGTTCTCCGGTCCTATGCACTTGCTTCCCAGCTACTCTCTGCCCAGGGTCTCCCTGCCCAGGGTCTCGCTGCCAAGGGTCTCGCTGCCTACCCTCTCGCTGCCCAGGGTCTCGTTGCCCATGGTCTCGCGGCCTAGTGTCTCACTGGCCAAGGTCTTGCGGCCTAGTGTCTCGCGGCCTAGGGCCTCACTGCCCAGAGTCTCGCTGCCCAGGGTCTCGCGGCCAAGTGTCTCACTGCCTAGGGTCTTGCTTCCCAGGGTCTCGGGTCCTAGGGTCTCACTGTTCAGGTTCTCGCTGTCAAGGGTCTCGCTACCTTACGTCTAGATGCCCAGGGACTCATTGACTAGGGTATCGGATCCGATGCTAGTCCTGCCTAGTGTCTCGCTACTTCGGCTCTCTTTGCCTCGGGTCTCGCTGCCCAGAGGCGCGGTTCCTAGGGTCCCGTTGCCCAGGGTCCTGGTACCCAGCTTCTCGCTGTCCAGGGTCGTGCTCCATCGGGTACCGTTGCCCAAAGTCGAGTTGCCCAGGGTCACGGTTACCAGGGTCTCACTGCCCAAGGTCTCGCTGCCCAGGGTCTCGCGGCCTAGTGTCTCGCTGCCAAGGGTCTCGCTGCCCAGGGTCTCGGGTTCTAGGGCCTCGCTGCCCAGCGACACGCTGCCAAGCCTCTCACTGCCTAGGGTTTTTCTGTCCATGTTCTCGTTGCCCAGTGTCTCGGATCCGAGGGCCAGGCTGCCCAGGAACTAGCTGCCAAGCCTCTCGCTGCCTAGGTACTCCCTGTCCATGTTCTCGCTGCCCAGTGACTCGTTTCCGAGGGTGCCGCTGCCTAGCGTCTCCCTGTCCAGGTTCCCGCTGTCTTGTGTTTCGCTGCCCAGCGGTTCGTTGCAAAGGGTCTCGCTGCCCTGGATCTCGTTGCCCCAGATCTTGCTGCTTAGTATCTCGCTGCCGAGGGTTTTGCTGCCTAGGGTCTTGCTTCCCAGGCTCTTGCTGCCTTGGGTCTCGCTGACCAAGTTCCCGCTGCCCAACATCTCGCTGCCCAAAGTGTCGCGACCTAGAATTTTGCTGCCCAGCCTTTCACTGCCCAGGGACGCGCTGCCAAGCCTCTCGCTGCCGAGAGTCTCAGGTCGGAGGGTCTCGCTGCCCAAGTTTTCACTGCCCAACATCTCGCTGCCTAGAGTCTCACTGCCCAGGGTTTTGCTGCCTAGGTCTGGCTACCCAGCGTCTCGCTGCCCAGGTTCTCGCTGCCCAAGTTCTCGCTGCCTCGGAACTCCCTGCCTCGGGTCTCGCTGCCTGGGGCATCGCTGCCTCGGGTCTCGGGTCCCAGGGACTTGCTTCCCAGCGACTCTCTGCCCAGGGTCTCGCTGCCCAGGGTCTCGCTGCCCAGGGTCTCCCAGCCTAGTGTCTCGCTGCCTTGGGTCTTGCGGCCTGGTGTCTCGCTGCCCAGGGTCTCGCTGCCCAGAGTCACGCTGCCCAGGATCTCGCGACCTAGTATCTCGCTGCCTAGGGTCTCGCTGCCCCTGGTCTCGGGTCCTGGGGCCTCGCTGCCCAGGGTCTCGTTATCCAGCATTTGACTGCCCAGGGACTCGCTGCCAATCCCCTCGCTGCCTCGGGTCTCACTGTCCAGATTCGAGCTGCACAGGGTCTCGCTTCAGAGGGCGTCGCTGCCTAGCGCCTCGCTGGCCAGGGTCTAGCTGCCCAGGGTCTCTGTTCATAGCATCTCGCTGCTTTGAGTCTCAGAGCCTAGTGTATTGGATCCTAGGGTTTCGCTGCCTAGGATCTCGCTTCCAGGCGTCAGGTGCGAACGTCTCGCTACCCTGGTTCTCGCTGCACACGGTCTCACTGCCCGAGATCTCGTTGTGTAGGATATCCTTACTAGGGTCTCGCTGCCTATGGTCGCATTACCTAGGGTTTCCCTGCCCGTGGTCTCGCTGCCCGGCGTCTCGCTGCCCAGGTTCTCAATGACTAGGATCTCCCAACTTCGTGTCTCGGTGCCCAGGATTTCGCTTCCCAGGGACACGCATCCCAGGGCCTCTCCGTCCAGATTATTGCTGCTTAGTGTCTCACTGCCCAGTGTCTCGCTGCCGAGAGCTTGCTGCCCAGGGTCTCGCTGCCCAGTGCCATGCTGCCTAGGGTTTTGCTGCCTCAGGCCTCGTTTCGTAGCATCTAATTGTCTTGGGTCTGAGGTCCACGCGTCTCGCTGCCCAGGGGCTCGCTGTCCATGTTCCCGCTGCCAAGGGTCTCCCTGTCCAGGTTCTCACTGTCTTGTGTCTCGCTGCTCAGCGGTTCGTTGCCCAGGGTGTCGGTGCCCTGGGTTTCGCTGCCCCGGTTCTCATGGCTTAGTGTCTCGCTGCCTCGGGTCTTGCTGTGCAGGGTCTCGCTGCCTCGGGCCTCGCTGACCAAGTTCTCCCTGGCCAACATTTCGCTGCCCAAGATCTCGCAATCTAGGGTTTTGCTGCCTAGGGTCTCACTGCTTGGTTCTCGCTGACTAGGGTTTTGCTGCCTAGGATCTCCCTGCTTAGGCTCTCGTCGCCTGCAGCCTTGCTGCCTAAGATGTCGGATCTTCGTGACTCGCATCCCAGGTCCACGTTGTCCAGCCTTTCACTGCCCAGGGACTCGCGGCCAAGCCTCTCGCTGTCGAGAATCTCGTTTCGGCGGGTCTCGCTGCCCAAGTTCTCGCTGCCCAATACCTTGCTGCCTAGGATCTTCCTGCAGAGGCTCTCGCTGCCTGGAGCTTCGTTGCCTTGGGTCTCGGTCCTAGGGACTGGCTTCCCAGCGACTATCTGCCCATTATCTCGCTGCCCAGGCTCTTGCTGCCTTGGGTCGCGCTGACCAAGTTCCCGCTGCCCAACATCTCGCTGCCCAAAGTCTCGCGACCTAGGATTTTGCTACCCAGCCTTTCACTGCCCAGGGACGCGCTGCCAATCCCCTCGTTGCTTCGGGTCTCCCTGTCCAGATTCGAGCTGCACAGGGTTTCGCTTCTGAGGGCGTAGCTGCCTAGCGCCTCGCTGGCCAGGGTCTCGCTGCCCAGGGTCGCTGTTCATAGCATCTCGCTGCTTTGAGTCTCAGAGCCTAGTGTATTGGATCCTAGGATTTCGCTGCCAAGGATCTCGCTTCCAGGCGTCTCAGGTACGAACGTCTCGCGACCCTGGTTCTCGCTGCACACGGTCTCGCTGCCCGAGATCTCGTTGTCTAGGATATCCTTACTAGGGGCTCGCTGCCTATGGTCGCATTGCCTAGGGTTTCGCTGCCCGTGGTCTCGCTGCCCGGGGTCACGCTGCCCAGGTTCTCAATGACTAGGATCTCCCAACCTCGTGTCTCGCTGCCCAGGGTGTCGCTTCCCAGGGACACGCATCCCAGGGCCTCTCCGTCCAGATTATTGCTGCTTCGTGTCTCACTGCCCAGTGTCTCGCTGCCAAGAGCTTGCTGCCCAGTGTCTCTCTGCCCAGTGTCATGCTGCCTAGGATTTTGCTGCCTAAGGCCTCGTGTCGTAGCATCTAATTGTCTTGGGTCTGAGGTCCACGCGTCTCGCTGTCCAGGGGCTCGCTGTCAACGTTCCCGCTGCCAAGTGTCTCCCTGTCCAGGTTCTCACTGTCTTGTGTCTCGCTGCTCAGCGGTTCGTTGCCCAGTGTGTCGGTGCCCTGGGTTTCGCTGCCCCGGATCTCATGGCTTAGTGTCTCGCTGCCTCGGGTCTTGCTGTGCAGGGTCTCGCTGCCTCGGGCCTCGCTGACCAAGTTCTCCCTGGCCAAACATTTCGCTGCCCAAGGTCTCGCAACCTAGGGTTTTGCTGCCTAGGATCTCACTGACCAGTTCTCGCTGACTAGGGTTTTGCTGCCTAGGATCGCCCTGCCTAGGCTATCGTCGCCTGCAGCCTTGCTGCCTAAGATGTCGGATCTTCGTGACTTGCATCCCAGGTCCACGTTGTCCAGTCTTTCACTGCCCAGGGACTCGCTGCCAAGCCTCTCGCTGTCGAGAATCTCGTTTCGGCGGGTCTCGCTGCCCAAGTTCTCGCTGCCCAATACCTTGCTGCCTAGGATCTTCCTGCAGAGGCTCTCGCTGCCTGGAGCTTCGTTGCCTTGGGTCTCGGTCCTAGGGACTTGCTTCCCAGCGACTATCTGCCCATGATCTCCCTGTCCAGGGTCTCCCTGCCAAGGGGCTCGCTGCCCTGGGTAACGCTGCCCGGGATCTCGTGGCCTAGTGTCTCGTGGCCTAGTGTCTCGCTGCCTAGGGTCTCGCTGCCCAGGGTCTCGGGACCGAGGGCCTCGCTCCCCAAGGTATCTTTGCCCAGCCTTTGACTGCCCAGGCACTTGCTGCCAATCCTCTCGCTGCCTCGGACCTACATGTCCAGGTTCCAGCTGCCCTGGGTTGCATTGACCAGGGTCTCACATCCAAGATGGCCCTACCTAGGGTCTCGCTGCCCAGGCTCTCCTTGCCTCAGGTCTCGCTGCCTAGCGGCTCGCTGCCTAGGGGCTCGTTGCCCAGGTTTCGCTGCTTGGGTCTCGATGCCCAAGGTCTCGCTGCCCAGCGTCTCGCTCCCTTGGGTCCCGTTGCCCAAGGTCTAGCTGCTCAGGGTCTCGGTTACTACTGTCTCGCTGCCCCGGGACTCGCTGCCAAGCCTCTCACTGCCTATGGTCTCTTTGTCCAGGTTTTCGCTGCCCAGCGTCTCGGTTCTGACAGCCTCGTTGCCCAGGGACTCGCTGCCAAGCCTCTCGCTGCCTAGGGTCTCCCTGTCCTGGTTCTTGCTGCCCAGGGTCTCGGTTCCGAAGGTGTCGCTGCCTAGCTTCTCACTGCCCAGGGTCTCGCTACCTAGTTTCTCGCTGCCGACTGTCTCTGATCATAGCATCTCGCTGCCTTGAGTCTCAGTGATTAGGGTCTTGGATCTTAGGGTTTCGCTGCCTAGGACCTCGCTTCCAAGGGTCTCAGGTCCGAGCGTCTCGCTGCCACGGTTCTCGCTGCACAGGGTCTCGCTGCCAGAGATATCGTTGCCTAGGGTCTCCCTGCCTAGTGCCTCATTGCCTAGGGTCTCGCTGCGCGTGGTCTCGCTGCCCGGGGTCTCGCTGCCCAGGCTCTCACTGCCTAGGATCTCCCGACCTCGTGCCTCGGTGCCCAGGGTATCGCTTCCCTGTGACACGCTGTCTAGGGTCTCTCTGCCCAGGATCTTGCTGCTTATTGTCTCGCTGCCCAGTGTCTCATTGCCCAGTGTCTCGCTGCCGAGGTCTTGCTGCCCAGGGTCTCACTGCCTAGGGTCTCGCTGCCCAGGGTCACGTGTCCTAACGTCTCATTGCCTAGGGTCTCAGGTCCTAGCGTCTCGCTGCCCAGGGGCTCGCTGCCCAAGGTCTCGCTGCCTCGGGACTCCCTGTCCAGGTTCTCGCTGACTTGTCTCTCGCTGCCCAGGGGTTCGTTGCACAGGCTCTCGCTGCCCTGGGTATCGCTGCCCAGGATCTCACTGCTACGTGTCTTGCTGCCTAGGATTTTGCTGCCAAGGGTTTCTCTGCCCAAGGTCTCGCTGCCTTGGATCTCCCTGCCTCGGCTGTCGCTGCCCGGGGCATCGCTGACTAGGATGTGGGGTCCTGGGGACTCGCTTTCCAGGGCCTCGTTGCCTAGTGCTTCACTGCCCATGGACTCGCTGCCAAGCCTCTCGCTGCTGACAGTCTCGGTTCTCACAGTCTCGCTGTCCAGGGTCTCAGTGCCTAAGTTCTCGCTGCCCAGCATCTCGCTGCCTCGAGTCACACTGGCTCGGGTTTTGCTGTCTAGAATCTCTCTGCCAAGGGTCTCGCTGCAAGTTCTCGCTGCGCAAGTTCTAACGGCCTATGATCTCCCTGCCAAGGATCTCGCTGCCTGGGACCTCGTTGCCTGTGTCTCGGGTCCTCAGGACTTGCTTCCCAATGACTCTCTGCGCAGGGTCTCGCTGTCTCGTGTCTAGCTACCCAGGTTCTCGCTGCCGAGGCCCTGGCTGCCCAGGGGCTCGCTGCCCAGGATCTCGCTGCCTAGGGTCTCCCTGTCCAGGTTCTCGCTGTCTTGTGTCTCGCTTCCCAGGTGTTCGTTGCCGAGGGTCCCACTGCCCTGGATCGCGCTGTCCCGGATCTCGCTGCTTAGTGTCTCGCTGCTCAGTGACTCGTTGCCTAGGGTCTCGATGACCAAGTACTCGCTGCCCAAGGTCTCGCTGGCTCGGATCTCCCTGCCTAGGCTCTCGCTGCCTGGAGTCTCGCTGCCTAGGATGTCGACCTAGGTAATCGCTTCCCAGGGCCTCGTTGCCCAGCCTTTTACTGCCCAGGGACTCGCTGCCAAGCCTCTCCGTGCCGACAGTCTCGGTTTTGAGGGTCTCGCAGCCGAGGGACTCACTGCCTAGTGTCTCGCAGCACCCGGTCTCGGGTCCTAGGGCCTAGCTGCCCAGGGTCTTGTTGCCCAGTCTTTCACAGCCCAGGGACACGATGCCAGTCCTCACGCTGCCTCGGGGCTGCCTTCCATGTTTTCACTGTCCAGGGTCTCACTGCCTTCGGTCTAGCTGGCCAGGGTCTCATTGACTACGGTCTCGGGTCCTCGGGTGGCCCTGCCTAGGTTCTCGTTGCCCAGGCTCTCGTTGCCTCTGGTCTCGCTGCCCAGGTTCTCTTTGCCTCGGTTCTCGCTGTCCACAGGCTCGCTGACTAGGGTCTCTTTGCCCAGGGTGTCGCTGCCCAGGGTCTCGCTGTCCAGGGTCTCGCTGGCTCGGATCTAGTTGCCTCGGCTCTCGCTGCCCAGGGTCTCGCTCCCAAGATCTCATTGCCAAGTGTCTAGCTGCCTAGGGTCTCGCTGCCCAGGGTCTCGCTGCCTACGGTCTCACTGCCTCGTTCACGTCGCTCAGTGTCTCGCTGTCCAGGGCCTCGGTGCCTCGGGTCTCGCTTCCCAAGGTCTCGGTACCGAGAGTCTCGCTGCCCGGGTTTCGCTGCCTCGGGTCCCGTTGCCCAGGGTCTAGCTGCCCAGGATCTCGGTGCCGAAGCTGTCGCTCCCAGGGTCGCGTTCCCTAGAGTTTCGCTGCCTTGGGTATCGCTCCCTAGCGTCTCGCTGCTGAGGGTCTAGTTGCCGATGCTCTCGCTGCCCAGGGTCTCATTGCACAGTTTTTTGCTGCCTAGGGATTCGCTGCCCATCGTCTCGGTGCCTAGGCTCTCCCTCCCATAGTCTGGATGCCCCGTGTCGCGCTGCCCAGGTTCTGGCTGCCCAGGAACTCACTGCCCAGGATATCGGGTTCAACGATCTCACTTTCCAGGGTCTTGCTGCCTAGATCTTGCAGACAAGGATTTCGCTGTCCAGGGTCTTTCTGGTGAGGAGCTAGCTGCCCAGGGTCTCACTGCCGAGGGACTTACTGCTCATGATCTCACAACCCAGAATCTCGCGGCCCAGGGTATTGCTGCCCAGGGACTCGTGGCCTGGCGTCTCACTGCCCTGGGTCTTCTTGCCTAGTGTCTCGCTGCATGGGTCTCGCTGCCTAGGGACTTGTTGCCGAGGGTCTCGCTGGAGTGGGTCTCGCAGCCCAGGGTCTCGCTGCATAGGGTTTCGCTGCTTAGAGTCTAACTGCCCAGTGTCTCACTGCCTAAGGTCTCACTGCCAGGGTCTCGCTGCCTCGGGTCTCATTGCATAGGTTCTCACTGCCCAGGGACTCGCTGCCCGGGATCTCACTGCCGAAGGTCTCGCTGCCTTAGATCTCGCTGCCTAGTTTCTCATTGCCTCGGATCTCAAGTCCTAATAACTCGCTGACCGGGGCGTCGGTGAGGCGTCGGAGTGTCCTGGAGAGGCGATATTTCCTGGGTCGGAGCGGCAGCGGCCTACAAAAGGCACAGAGTCGATGAGGCGTCGGAGAGTCCAGCAGAGGCGGGAGTTCTGGGGCTGGAGGGGCAGCGGCCTGCAAAGGCTGCAGCGGGGTGGCAGAAAAGAAGTAGAAAGAAATCGAAAGGTGACGTCACAGCCAAGCGGGTAAGTGATTGGCTGGTTATTGGTAAGTAGTTTTTCTTTTACTTTTCTCGATCAGTAAGTAACCTTTAGCATTGTTGTTGCAATTTAAGTTTATATAGGGGTTAAGTCATGGCAGGACTGCTCGGACACGTATTATGCTCCTCCTGTATTATGTGGGAAGTCAGGGACGATTCCTGTGTCCCTGACGACAACGTGTGCAGGAGGTATATCCAGCTGCAGCTCCTGACGGTGCATTGCATCACTGGAGCTGCGGGTGGATTCAATCTGGAGCATGCACAATGCTGAGAATGACGTGAATAGCGCGTTTAGTGAGTTGGTGTTACCGCAGGTGAAGGGTCCACAGCCAGATAGTGAATGGAAGACCAACAGGAAGAGTAGTGCAAGGAAGGTAATGCAGGAGTCCCCTGTGGTCATCTCCCTGCAAAACAGATAGACCGCTTTGAGTACTGTTGAGGGGGATGACTCATCAGGGGAGGGCAGCAGCAACCAAGTTCATGGCAGCATGGCAGGCTCTGCTGCACAGGATGGCAGGAAAAAGAGTGGGAGAGCGATAGTATAGGGGATTCAATTGTAAGGCGAATAGATAGGCGTTTCTGAGGCCGCAACCGAGACTCCCGGATGGTATGCTGCCTCTCTGGTGCAAGAGTGAAGGATGATTCCAAGCGAGCGCACGACATTCTGAAAACGGAGGGTGAACAGCCAGTTATCGTGGTTCATATCGGTACCAAAGATATGCGTAAAAAAAGGAATGAGATACTTCGAGAAGAATTTAGGGAGCTTGGAGTTAAATTAAAAAGTTGGACCTCAAAAGTAGTAATGTCAGGTTTGCTTCCAGAGCCACGTGCTAGTCAAAATAGGAATCGCAGGATAGCTCAGATGAACACGTGGCTTGAGCAGTAGTGCGGAAAAGAGGGATTCAAATTTCAGGGACATTGGAACCGGTTCTGTGGAGGTGGGACCAGTACAAACCAGATGGTCTGCACCTGTGCAGGTATAGATCCACTGCCCTAGGGGGAGTGTTTGCTAATGCTGTTGGGGAGGAATTAAACTAATGTGGCAGGGGGATGGGAACCTATGCAGGGAGATGGAGAAAAATGAAAGGAAGAAATTGGCAAAAGATAGAAAGGAGAATAGTAAAAGTGGGGAGCAGGGATTCCCAAGGCAAAAAACAAAAAGGGCCACATTGCAGCCAAATTCTAAATGGGCAAGGTGTGTTAAAAAGGAAAGCCTGAAGGCCCTGTGCCTCAATGCGAGGAATATTCGGAATAAGGTGGACGATTTAACTGCTGATAACAGTTAATGGATACGATGTAATTGGCATCACAGAGACGTGGCTCCAGGGTGACCAAGGCTGAGAACTCAACATCGAGTGGTATTCATCATTTAGGACGGATAGACAGAGAGGAAAAGAAGGCAGGGTGATGTTGCTGATCAAAGAAAAAAATAATGCAACAGTAAGGAAGGTCGTTCGCTTGGATGATGTGGAATCGGTATGTTTGGAGCTGTGGAATACCAAAGGGCAGAAGCCACTAGTGGGAGTTGTGATCAGGCCACCAAACAGGAGTAGTTAGTTTGGGGAAAGCATAAAATAAGAAATAAGGGAGGTGTGTAATAAAGGTACAGCAGTTATCATGGGCGACTTTAATTTACATATAGATTGGGTTAACCAAACTGGTAGCATACGGTAGAGGAGGATTCCCTGGAGTGTATTAAGGATGGTTTTCTTGACCAATATGTGGAGGAACCGACTAGAGAGCTGGCCATTCTAGACTGGGTGATGTGTAATGAGAAGGGACAATTAGCAATAGTGTTGTGCGAGGCCCCTTAGGGAAGAGTGACCATAATATGGTAGAATTATTTAATGAGATTGAGAATAACCCAGTTAATTCAGAAACTAGGGTCCTAAACTGAAGGAAAGCTAACTTCGATGGCATGAGGCGTGAATTGGCTAGAAAAGACTGGCAAATCATACTTAAAGCGTTCACGGTGTATAGTCAATGGCAAACATTTATAGATCACATGGATGAATTCAACAGTTGTACATCCTTGTCTTGAGTAAAAATTAAAACAGGGAAAGTGGCTCAACCATGGCTAACAAGGGAAATTAAGGACAGTGTTAGATCCAAGGAAGTGACATACAAATTGGCCAGAAAAAGGCGCAAAACTGAGGACTGGGAGAAATTTAGAATTCAGCAGAGGAAGACAAAGGATTTTATTAGAACGGGGAAAATAGAGCACGAGAGGGAGGTTGCCACGAACATACAAACTGACTGCAAAAGCATCTATAGATATGTGAAGAGAAAAGCTTGCTGAAAACAAACATAGGTCCCTTGCAGTCGGACTCAAGTGAATTAATAATGGAGAACAAAGAAATTGCAGAACAATTGAAAAAATACTTTGATTCTGCCTTCACGAAGGAAGACACAAATCACATTCCGGATGTACTAGGGGACCGAGGCTTTCGTGAGAAGGAGGAACTGAAGGATATCCTTATTAGGTGGGACATTGTTCTGGGGAAATTGATGGGATTGAAGGCCGATAAATACCCAGAGCCTAATTGTCTGCATCGCAGAGAACCTAAGGAGCTGGCCCAAGAAATAGTGGATGCATTGGTAATCATTTTCCAACAGTTGATCGACCCTGGATCAGTTCCTATGGAATGGAGGGGAGCAAATGTAACACCACAATTTAAAAAAGGAGGGAAAGAGAAAACGGGTAGTGAAACACTGGTTACCCTATCGTCAGTAGTGGGGAAAATGTTGGAATCTATAATTAGGGATGAAATAGCAGCGCATGTGTAAAGCGGTGACAGGATAGGTCCAAGTCAGCATAGATTTATGAAAGGGAAATCATGCTAGACCAATCTTCTGGAATTTTTTGTGGAGATAACTGGGATAGTCAACAAGGGAAAACTAGTGGATGTGGTGTATTTGGACATTCAAAAGGCCTTTGACAAGTAACCACATAAGAGATTGTTGTGCAACTTCAAGGCACATGGTATTGGCGATAATGTAACGGCGTTGATAGAGAATTGGTTGGCAGGCAGTAAGTAGAGAGTCGAGATAAAAGAGTCGTTTTCAGAATGGGAGTCAGCCACTAGTGGAGTACCGCAGGGCTCAGTGCTAGGACCCCAACTCTTCATAATATACATTAATGATTTGGATGAAGGAATTGAGGGTAATATCTCCAAGTTTGCAGAGGACACTAAACTGGGTGGCGGTGTGAGCTGTGAGGAGGATGCTGAGAGGCTGCAATGTGATTCGGACAGGTTCGGAGAAAGCGCAAATACACGGCAGATGCAAGTATAATGTGGATAAATGTGAGGTCATTCACTTTTGTGGAAAAAACACGAAGGCAGAATATTACCTGAATGGCGACAGATTAGGAAAAGGGGAGGTGCAACTAGACCTGGGTGTCATGGGTCATCAGTCATTGAAAGTTGGCAGGCAGGTACAGCAGGCGGTGAAGAAGGCAAATGGCATGTTGGCCTTCATAGCAAGCGGGTTTGAGTAGAGAAGCAGGAAGGTCTTACTGCATTTGTAAAGGGCCTTGATGAGGCCTCACCTGGAATATTGTGTTCAGTTTTGGTCTCCTAATCTGAGGAAGGACGTTCTTGCTATTGAGGGAGTGCAGTGAAGGTTCAGCAGACTGATTCCAGGAATGGCTGGACTGACATATGAGGAGAGACTGGATCAACTGGGCCTTTATGCACTGAAGCTTAGAAGGAGGGGAGGGGATCTCGTGGAAATGTATCAGATACTGACGGGATGGGACAGGTTAGATGCGGGAAGAATGTTCCCGATGTTGGGGAAGTCCAGAAGCAGGTGACACAGTCTTAGGATCAGGGGTAGGCCATTTAGGACTGAGATGAGGAAAAACTTCTTCACTCAGAGAGTTGCTAACCTGTGGAATTCCGTGGCGCAGAGAGTCGTTGATGCCAGAAAATTGGAAATGTTCAAGAGGGAGTTAGATGTGGCCCTTACATATAAAGGGATCACGGGGTGTGGGGAGAAAGCGGGAAATGGGTACTGAGGTGAATGACCAGCCATGATCATATTGAATAGTGGTGCAGGCTCGAAGAGCCGAATGGCCTGCTGCTGCACCTATTTTCTATGTTTCTATGTACAGACCACCAAACAGTAGTAGTTAGGTTGGGGACAGCATCAACCAAGAAATAAGGGATGTGTGCACTAAAGATACAGCAGTTATCATGGGCGACATTAATTTGCATGTTGATTGGGCTAACCAAAATGGTAACAATGCAGTGGAGGAGGATTTCTTCGAGTGTAATAGGGATGGTTTTCTCGACCAATATGTCGAGGAACCAACTGGTGACCTGGGCATCCTAGACTGGGTGATATGTATTGAGAAGGGACTAATTAGCAATCTTGTTGTGCGGGGCCCCTTGGGGAAGTGTGACCATAATATGTTAGAATTCTTTATTAAGATGAAGAGTGACACACTTAATTCGGAAACTACGATCCTGAAATTAAGGAAAGTTAACTTTGACGGTATGAGGCATGAATTGGCTTGAATAGACTGGCAAAGGACACTTAAAGGGTTGACGGTGGATAAACAATGATAAACGTTTGACGATCACATGGATGAACTTCAGCAATTGTAGATCCCTGTCTGGAGTAAAAATAACATAGGGACGGTGGCTCAACCATGGCTACCAAGGGAAATCAAGGATAGTGAAACCAAGGAGGAGGCATATAAATTGACTAGAATAAGCAACAAACCTGAGGACTGGGAGAAATTTAGAATTCAACAGAGGAAGACTAATGGTTTAATTAATATGGGGAAAATATAGTACGAAAGAAAGCTTGCAGGGAACATAAAACTGACTGCAAAAGCTTCTATAATTATATGAAGAGAAAAAGATTAGTGAGGGCAAACATAGGCCCCTTGCTGTCGAACTCTGGTGAATTTATAATGGGGAACAAAGAAATTTCAGACCAATTGAACAAATAATTTGGTTCTGTCTTCACGAAGGAAGACACAAATAACCTACCGAATGTAATAGGGAAGAGTAGGTCTAGTGAGGAGGAGGAACTGAAGGATATCCTTGTCAGAAGGGAAATTGTGTTTGATAAATTGATGGGATTGAAGGCCAATAAATCCATGGGTCATGATAGTTTGCATCCCAGAGTACTTAAGGAAGTGGCCCAAGAAATAGTGGATGCATTCATGATCATTTTCCAACAGTCTTTTGACTCTGGATCAGTTCCGATGGACTGGAGAATAGCTAATGTAGCACAACCTTTTAAAAAATGAGTGAGAGAGAAAATGGGTAATTATAGAAAGGTTAGACTGACATCAGTAGTGGGGAAAATGTTAGAATCAATCATTAAGAATGAAATAGCAGCGCATTTGGACAGCGGTGACAGGATTGAACCAAGTCAGCATGGATTTTTGAAAGGGAAATCATGCCTGACGAATATTCTGGAATTTTGTGAGGATGTAACTAGCAGAGTGGACACGGGAGAACCAGTGGATGTGGTTTATTTGGATTTTCAATAGGCTTTTGACAAGGTCCCGCAAAAGAGGTTCGTGTTCAAAATCAAATCACATGGTATTGGGGGTAATGTACTGAAGTGGGTACAGAACTGGTTGGCAGACAGGAAGCAGAGAGTCAGGTTAAACGGTTCCTTTTCAGAATGGCAGGCAATGACTCGTGGAGTGCCGCAGGGCTCAGTGCTGGGACCTCAGCTCTTTACAATATACATTAACGATTAAAATGAATGAATTGAGTGTAATATCTCCAAGTTTGCGGATGACATTAAACTAGGTGGCGGTGTAAGCTGCGAGGAGGACGCAAAGAGGCTGCAGGGTGACTTGGACAGTTTAGGTGAGTAGGCAAATGCATGGCAGATGCAGTATGATGTGGATAAATGTGAGGTTATTCATTTTGGGGGCAATAACACGAGGGCAGAATATTATCTGAATGGCGGCAGATTACCAAAGGGGAGGTGCAAGAGACCTGTGTGCCATGGTTCATCTGTCACTGAAAGTGGGCATGCAGGTACAGCAGGCGGCGGAGAAGGCAAATCGTATGGCGGTCTTCATAGCTCGGGGATTTGAGTGCAGGAGCAGGGAGGTCTTACTGCAGTTGTACAGGGCCTTAGTGAGGCCTCACCTGGAATATTGTGTTCAGTTTTGGTCTGCTCATCTGAGAAATGACGTTCTTGCTATTGAGGGACTGCAACGAAGCTTCACCAGACTGATTGCAGGGATGGCTGGGCTATCATATGAGAAAAGACTGAGTCAACTGGACATTTATTCACTGGAGTTTAGAAGGATGAGAGGGGATCTCATATAAACGTCATAGATTCTGACAGGACTGGACAGGTTAGATGCGGGAAGGATGTTCCTTATGTTGTGGAAGTCCAGAACAAGGGGACATAGTTTTATGATAATGGGTAGGCCATTTCCCACTGAGATGAGGAGAAACTTCTTCACCAGAGAGTTGTTAACCGATGGAATTTCCAGATGCAGAGAGTTGTTGAAGCCAGTTCATTGGATATGTTCAAGTGGCAGTTAGATATGGCCCTTCCGGCTAAGGGGATCAAGAGGTATGGAGAGAAAGCTGTAAAGGGTTACTCAGGGAAATATCAGCCATGATCTTATTGAATGGCGGTGCAGGCTCGAAGGGCCAAATGGCCTAATCCTCCAACTATTTTCTATGTTTGTATGTTTCGATGATCCCAGGGTTTCACTGCCTCGGCACTCACTGCCTGGCCTCTCACTGCCGAGGGACTCATTGCCCAGGGTCTCGGTTCCTCGGGACTCTCTTTCCAGGGTCTCTCTGCTCTGCGTCTCAATGCTGAGGGTCTCGCTGCCTATGGTCTCGCTGCCTGGGCTCACGCAACCCAGGGGCTTTCTGCCGAGGGTCTCGGGTCCTAGGGTCTCATTACGCAGGGTGTCGCTGCCCAATGTCTCGCTGCCCAGAGTGTCGCTGACTAGTGTATCACTGCCAAGGGGCTCGCTTCCCAGCGTCTCGATTCCGAGTAGCACGCTGCACAAGGTCTCGCTGCCCAATCTTTCGCAGCCCAGGGTCTCTCAGCCTAGGGTCTCGCTGCACAGGTGTTGCTGCCTAGGATGTCGCTGCCTCAGGTCTCGCTGCCGCCGATCTCGCTGCCTTAACTCTCGAGTCCTAATGACTCGCTGCTAAGTGTCACGCTGCCCTGTGTCTCGCTGAACAACGCCTCGCTCCCTGGGGTCTCGCGGCCTAGGGTGTGACTGCCTAGGGTTTCTGGCCAGAATGTTCCGCTGCCCTGGCTCTTAATGCCGAGGGTCACATTGCCTAGGGTCTCACTCCCTATTGTCTCGCGCCCTAATGTCTCACTGCCTTGGTTCTCGATGCCTATTGTCTCGCTGCCTAGGGTCTAACTGCTCAGCGTCTTGCTGCCCAATGTCTCGCTGCCCGGGATCTCGCTGCCTAGGGTCTCGCTGCCGAGGGTCTCAGGTCCTAAAGTCTGGCTGCCTTGAGTCTCGCTGCTTCGGGTCTCGCTGACCAGCAGCTCGCTGCCAAGGATCTCGCTGCACATGGTCTCGCTGCCCAGGTTCTCACTGCCCAGGTTCTCGTTGCGTAGGGTCTCGCGGCCTTGGGTCTCATTGCCTAGAGTCTCGCTGCCCAGGGATCGCTGCCTTGCGTCTCGCTACCTCGGGTCTCGCTGCCGAGCATATCGCTGCCGAGCATCTCGGGTCCGAGGGTCATGTTGCCCGTGTCTTGCTGCCCAGGATTTCGAAGCCCAAATTCTCAAAGCACAAAGTCTCGCTGCCCAGGGTCTCGCTGCCTGAGGTCTGATTCCCCGGGTCTCGCTGCCCAGTTGCTCGCTGCCCATTGTCTCACTACGGAGGTCTCGCTGCCCAGTATCTCGCTGCCCAAGGTCTCGCTTCCCAGGTTCTCACTGCCCAGGGTCTCTATTATTAGGATGTCCCTGCCTTGGGTCTCGGGGCCTAGGGGCTCGCTGCTCAGGGTTTAGCTGCCTAGGAACCGCTGCCGAGGGTCTCTCTGCCAAGGTATCGCTGCCTCGCATCTCGTTGCCCAGGGTCTAGCTGTCCGGGGTCTCGCTGCCCAGCGTCTCGCTGCCTTGGGTCTCACAGCCTCGTATACCGTTGCTCAGGATCTAGCTCTCTCGGGCCTTGGATCCTCGGTTCTCACTGCCCAGGGAGTCGCTGCCTTGGGGCTCGCTGCCCAGGGTCTCGCTGCTGAGGGATCCGCTGCCTAGGCTCTTGATGCTGAGGGTCTCGCTGCCCAGAGTCTCGCTGCCGAGGGTCTCGCTTCCTCGGATATTGATGCTTACGGTCTCGCTGCTCAGTATGTCGCTTCCTAGGGTCTGAGGTCCGTGCATCCTATTGCGTAGCGTCTCGATGCTTGTGTCTCGGCTCCTAGGGACTCGCTGCCCACGGTCTACGCAAGCTCAGCGTCTCACTGTCAAGCATCTCATTCCCTATGATCTCGCGTCCTAGTGTCTTACTGCTGAGGGTCTCGCTAACTCGTGACTCGGTTCCTAGGATCTCGCTGCCAGGGTCTCGCTACCGAGGGTCTCGCTGCCGAGTGTCTTGATGCCTAGGGCCTCACAGACTAGGGTCTCAGATCCTAGTCTCGATGCCGTGGGTCTCGCTGCCGATCGTCTCGCTGGCTAGTGTCTCGGGTCTTAGAGTTTTGCAGCCCAGGGTTTCACTGCCTAGGGTCTCGCAGCCCAGGTTCTCGCTGCCTAGAGTCTCGCTGCCCAGAATCACGCTGCCTCGGGTCTCGATTCCCAATGTCTCGCTGCGCAGGGCCTCGCTGCCTAGGGTCTCATTGCCTCGGGTCTCGAGTCCTAATGACTCGCTGCCCAGCGTCTCCCTGCCTAGGGTTTTGCTGCACACGGTCTCGCTGCCAAGGGTCTCGTTGCCCAGGGTATTGCTGCCTATGGTCTCATTGCCTAGGGTCCCGGGTCCTCGGGACTAGCTTATCAGGCTCTCGCTGCCAAGATCTCACTGCCCAGGGTCTCCCTGCCTAGTGTCTCGCTGCCAAGAGTCTCGTTGCCTGGTGTCTCGCTTCCCAGGTGCTTACTCCCTGTGGTCTTGCGTCCGAGTGTCTCGCAGCTTCGGCTCTCGCTGCCTAGGGTCTAACTGCCGAGAATCTGGCTGCCTAGCATTACGGGTCCTAGGGTCATGCTGCCCCCGTCTCGCTGCCAAGGGTCTCACTGCCGAATGACTCACTGCCTCGGGTTTCGCTGCCTCGTATCTCGTTGCCCAGGGTCTAGCTGCCTAAACTCTCTCTGCCGAGGCTCTTGCTGCCTAGGATCTCGCTGCCCAGGGCCATGCTGCCCAATGTCTCGCTGCCTAGGGTCTCGTTCCCAGGGTCTCGCTGTCGAAGTTCGCGCCTACCAGGGTCTCGCTGCAGAGGCTCTTGGCTTCTAGGTTCTCAGGTCTGAGGGTCTCGCTGCACAGGTTCTCACTGCCCATGGTCTCGCTGCCCAGTGCGTCGCTTCCAAAGTTTTCATTTCATATGGTCTCGCTGCTCAGAGTCTCACTGACCAGGGTCTCGCTTCGTACGGTATCAGTTCGAATATCTCGCTTCCTAGTGGCTCGATGCCTCGATTCCCGCTGACTTGGGACTCAGGTCGTGGTGTCTCGCTGCCTTGATTCTCACAGCCCTGAGTCTCGCTGCCTACGGTCTCACTCCCTAGGTTCTTGGGTCTTTGGGTTTCGCAGCCGAGGGTCTCGCTGCCCAGGGTCTCGCTGCCTAGAGTCTTGCTGCCAAAAGTCTCGCTGCCCAGTGTCTCACTGCCGAGGGTCTCTCTGCCTTGGGTCTCGTAGCCTATAGTCTCGCTGCCGTGGGTCTCACTGCCGATCGTCTCGCTGGCTAGTGTCTCGGGTCTTAGGGTCTTGCAGCCCAGGGTCTCACTGCCCAGGCTCTCACAGCCCAGGGTCTCGCTGCCTCGAGTCTCGCTGCCCAGAGTCACGCTGCTTAGGGTCTCGATTCCCTGTGTCTCGCTGCGCAGGGTCTCGCTGCCTCGGGTCTCAATGCCTAGGGTCTCGAGTCATAATGACACACTGCCCAGGTTCCCCCTGCCAAAGGTCTGGCTGCCCATGGTCTCGCTGCCCAGGGTCTTGCTGCCTTGGGTCTCATTGCCTAGGGTCTCGGGTCCTAGGGACTAGCTGATCAGGCTCTCGCTGCCCAGGTCTCACTGCCCAGGGTCTCCCTGCAAGAGTCTCGCTGCCTAGAGTCTCGCTGCCAGGTGGGTCTCGCTTCCAAGGTTCTCACTGCATGTGGCCTTGCGTCTGAGTGTCTCGCTGCCTAGGGTCTCGCTGCCTAGGATCTAAATGCCGAGAATCTGGCTGCCTAGCGTTACGGGTCCGTGGGTCATGCTGCCCGCGTCTCGCTGCCAAGGGTCTCACTGCCCAATGTCTCACTGCCTAGGGTCTCGCTGACTTTGGTCTCAGGTCCTGGTGTCTCGCTGCCTAGATTCCCGCTGCCCTGGGTCTCGCTGCCTAGGGGCTCGCTCCCTGGGTTCTTGGGTCTTTGGATCTCGCAGCCTCGGGTCTCGCTGCCCAGTGTCTCGCTGCCTCGGGTCTCATCTCCCAGGGTATCGCTTCAGAGGCTCTTGGCTTCTAGGGTCTCAGGTCTGACGGTCTCGCTGCACAGGGTCTCTCTGCCCATGGTCTCGCTGCCCAGTGCGTCACTTCCAAAGTTCTCATTTCACATGGTCTCGCTGCCCAGGGTCTCACTGACCAGGGTCTCGCTCCTAGGGTCTCAGGTCCGAGCATCTCGCTGCCGAGTGTCTCGATGCCTAGGGTCTCACTGACTGGGGTCTCAGGTCCTGGTGTCTTGCTGCCTAGATTATCGCTGCCCTGGGTCTCGCTGCCTAGGGTCTCGCTCCCTGGGTTCTTGGGTATTTGGGTCTCGCAGCCGAGGATCCCGCTGACCAGTATCTCGCTGCCTAGGGTCTCGCTGTCTAGGGTTTCGCTGCGCATTGTCTCGCTGCCTAGGGTCTCGCTGCCCAACGTCTCTTTGCCCAGCATCTCGCTGCCAAATGTCTCACTGCCCAGAGTCTCACTGCCTCGGGTGTCGCTTCCGCGCGTCTCGCTGCCAAGAGCCTCGCTGCCGTGGGTCTCACTGCCGATCCTCTCACTGGCCAGTGTTTGGGGTCTTAGGGTCTTGCAGCCCAGCGTCTCACTGCCTAGGGTCTCGCAGCCCAGGGTCTCTTTGCCAAGAGTCTCGCTGCCCAGAGTCACGCTGCCTCGGGTCTCGATTCCCAGTGTCTCGCTGCGCAGGGTCTCGCTCCCTGGTTTCTTGTGTCTTTGGGTCTTGCAGCCGAGGGTCTCGCTGCCCAGTGTCTCGCTGCCTCGGGTCTCGATTCCCAGTGTCTCGCTGCGCGGGGTCTCGCTGCCCAGGGTCTCATTGCCGCGGGTCTCGAATCCTAATGACTCGCTGCCCAGGGTCTCCCTGCCTACGGACTTGCTGCACTCGGTCTCGCTGCCCAGGGTCTCGCTGCCCAGGGTATTGCTGCCTGGGGTCTCATTGTCTAGGATCTCGGGTCCTCGGGACTAGCTTATCAGGATCTCGCTGCCGAGGTCTCACTGCCCAGAGTCTCCTTGCCCAGTGTCTCGCTGCCGAGAGTCTCTCTGCCTGTTGTCTCGCTTCCCAGGTTCTCACTCCCTACTTCTCATTTCATATTGTCTCGGTCACAAGCATCTCGCTGCCTAAGGTCTCACTGCCTAGGGTCACGATCCTTGTGTCTCGGCTCCAAGGGTCTCGTTGCTTAGGGTCTCGCTAGTTAGTGTGTCGCTGCTTAGGGTCTCGGGTCCTGGGCTCTCGCTGCACAGGGTCTCGCTTCCTAGTGTCTCACTGCCGAGGGTCTCACTGCCTAGGGTCTCGCTTCCGCGCGTCTCGCTGCCAAGAGCCTCGCTGCCGTGGGTCTCACTGCCGATCCTCTCACTGGCAAGTGTTTCGGGTCTTAGGGTCTTGCAGCCCAGCGTCTCACTGCCTAAGGTCCCGCAGCCCAGGGTCTCGTTGCCAAGAGTCTCGCTGCCCAGAGTCACGCTGCCTCGGGTCTCGATTCCCAGTGTCTCACTGCGCAGCGTCTCGCTGCCTCGGGTCTCATTGCCTAGGATCTCGAGTCCTAATGACTCACTGCCCAGGTTCTCCCTGCCTAGGGTCTGGCTGCCCATGGTCTCGCTTCCCAGGGTCTTGCTGCCTATGGTCTCATTGCCTAGGGTCTCGGGTCCTCGGGACTAGGTTATCAGGCTCTCGCTGCCGAGGTCTCACTGCCCAGAGGCTCCCTGCCCAGATTCTCGCTTCCTAGAGTCTCGCTGCCAGGTATCTCGCTTCCAAGGTTCTCACTACATGTGGTCTTGCGTCCGAGTGTCTTGCTGCCTAGGGTCTCGCTGCCTAGGATCTAAATGCCGAGAATCTGGCTGCCTAGCGTTACAGGTCCTAGGGTCATGCTGCCCAATGTCTCACTGCCTAGGATCTCGCTGACTGGGGTCTCAGGTCCTGGTGTCTCGCTGCGTGGATTCCCGCTGCCCTGGGTCTCGCTGCCTAGGGTCTCGCTCCTTGGTTTCTTGGGACTTTGGGTCTCGCAGCCGAGGGACTCACTGCTCAGTGTCTCGCTGCCTCGGGTCTCGATTCACAGTGTCTCGCTGCGTAGGGTCTCGCTGCCCAGGATCTCATTGCCTCGGGTCTCGAGTCCTAATGACTCGCTGCCCAGGGTCTCCCTGCCTACGGACTTGCTGCACACGGTCTCGCTGTCCAGGGTCTCGCTGCCCAGGGTATTGCTGCCTAGGGTCTCATTGTCTAGGATCTCGGGTCCTCGGGACTAGCTTATCAGGATCTCGCTGCGGAGGTCTCACTTCCCAGAATCTCCTTGCCCAGTGTCTCGCTGCCGAGAGTCTCGCTGCCTGGTGTCTCGCTTCCCAGGTTCTCACTCCCTAGTTCTCATTTCATATTGTCTCGGTCCCAAACATCTCGCTGCCTAACGTCTCACTGCCTAGGGTCACGATCCTTGTGTCTCGGCTCCAAGGGTCCCGTTGCCTAGGGTCTCGCTGGTTAGTGTCTCGCAGCCCAGGGTCTCGTTGCCAAGAGTCTCGCTGCCCAGAGTCACGCTGCCTCGGGTCTCGATTCCCAGTGTCTCGCTGCGCAGCATCTCGCTGCCTCGGTTCTCATTGCCTAGGATCTCGAGTCCTAATGACTCACTGCCCAGGTTCTCACTGCCTAGGGTCTCGCTGCCCATGGTCTCGCTGCCCAGGTTCTTGCTGCCTAGGGTCTCATTGCCTAGGGTCTCGGGTCCTAGGGACTAGCTTATCAGGCTCTCGCTGCGAGGTCTCACTGCCCAGGGTCTCCCTGCCCAGGTTCTCGCTTCCTAGAGACTCGCTGCCAGGTGTCTCGGTTCCAAGGTTCTCACTACATGTGGTCTTGCGCCTGAGTGTCTTGCTGCCTAGAGTCTCGCTGCCTAGGATCTAAATGCCGAGAATCTGGCTGCCTAGCGTTACGGGTCCTAGGGTCATGCTGCCCAATGTCTCACTGCCCAGAGTCTCGCTGACTGGGGTCTCAGGTCCTGGTGTCTCGCTGCCTAGATTCCCGCTGCCCTGGGTCTCGCTGCCTAGGGTCTCGCTCCCTGGTTTCTTGGGACTTTGGGTTTCGCAGCCGAGGGACTCGCTGGCCAGTGTCTCGCTGCCTTGGGTCTCGCTGCCCAGGGTCTCATTGCCTCGGGTCTCGAGTCCTAATGACTCGCTGCCCAGGGTCTCACTGCCTACGGACTTGCTTCACACGGTCTCGCTGCCCAGGGTCTCGCTGCCCAGGGTATTGCTGCCTAGGGTCTCATTGTCTAGGATCTCGGGTCCTCGGGACCAGCTTATCAGGATCTCGCTGCCGAGCTCTCACTGCCCAGAGTCTCCTTGCCCAGTGCCTCGCTGCCGAGAGTCTCGCTGCCTGGTGTCTCGCTTCCGAGGTTCTCACTCACTAGTTCTCATTTCATATTGTCTCGGTCCCAAGCATCTCGCTGCCTAAGGTATCACTGCCTATGGTCACGATCCTTGTGTCTCGGCTCCAAGGGTCTCGTTGCCTAGGGTCTCGCTGGTTAATGTGTCGCTGCTTAGGGTCTCGGGTCCTGGGCTCTCGCTGCACAGGGTCTCTCTTCCTAGTGTCTCGCTGCCTCGGGTCTCGCAGTCCACGGTCTCGCTGCCTAGGATCTCAACTCCTCCGGTCACGGGTCCAAGGGTCTCGCTGTACAGGCTCTCGCTACATGGGATCTCGCTGCCTAATGTCTTGCTGCACAGGGTCTCGCTGCCTGGGATGTAACTGACTAGGGTCTCGCTGCCTGGGATCTCTCTGCCCTGGATCTCACTGTCTACGGTCTCAATTCCTTACGGTCTCGCTGCCCGGGGTCTTGTTGGCCAGAGTCTCGCTGCCTAGCGTCTTGGTTCCTAGGTTCTCCCTGCCTTGTTCTCGCTACGTCGGGATTCGCTGCCTTGTGTCGCGGGTCCTAGGGTCTCGCTGCCTGCTATCCAGCTGCCAGTGTCTCGCTTCCCAGGATCTCGCTGCCTACGGTCTCGCTGCCTAGGGTGTCATGTTATAGGGACTCGCTTCCCAGGGTCTCGCTGCCCAGGGTCTCGCTACCCAGGGTCTCGCTGCGCAGGGTCTCGCTGCCCAGGGACTCGCTGCCCAAGTTCTCACAGGCTACCATCTCCCTGCCTAGGTTCTTGCTGCCTGGGGCCTCGCTGCCTTTGGTATCGGGTCCTATGGACGTGCTTCCCAGCGACTCTCTGCCCAGGGTCTCCCTGCCCAGGGTCTCGCTGCCAAGGGTCTCGCTGCCCAGCCTCTCGCTGCCCAGAGTCTCGCTGCCCAGTGTCTCGCGGCCGAGTGTCTCGCTGCCTAGGGTCTTGCTGCCCAGGATCTTGGGTCCTAGGGTCTCACGGTCCCGGTTCTCGCTTCCAAGGGTCTCGCTGCCTTACGTATAGATGCTCAGGGTCTCATTGACTAGGGTCTCGAATCCGATGCTAGCCGTGCCTAGGGTCTCGCTACCTCGGCTCTCGTTGCCTCGGGTCTCGCTGCCCAGAGGCTCGGATGCTAGGGTCTCGTTGGCCAGGCTCCTGGTACCCAGCTTCTCGCTGCCCAGGGTCTCGCTCCATCGAGTCCCGTTGCCCACAATCTAGCTGCCCACGGACACGGTTACCAGGGTCTCACTACCCAGCGTCTCGCTGCACACGGTCTCGCTGCCCGAGATCTCGTTGCCTAGGATCTCCGTACTAGGGTCTCGCTGCCTATGGTCGCATTGCCTAGTGTCTCGGTGCCCGTGGTCTCGCTGCCCGGGGTCTCGCTGCCCAGGTTCTCACTGACTAGGATCTCCCTATCTCGTGTCTCGCTGCCCAGGGTGTCGCTTCCCAGAGACACGCCTCCCAGTGCCTCTCTGTCCAGATTATTGCTGCTTATTGTCCCGCTGCCCAGTGTCATGCTGCCTCGGGTTCTGCTGCGTAAGGCCTCGTGTCCTAGCATCTCATTGCCTTGGGTCTGAGGTCCACGCGTCTCGCTGCCCAGCGGCTCGCTGTCCAGGTTCCCGCTGCCTAGGGTCTCCTTTTCCAGGTACTCGCTGTCTTGTGTCTCGCTGGTCAGCGGTTCATTGCCCAGGGTCTCGGTGCCCTGGGTTTCGCAACCCCGGATCTCACTGCTTAGTGTCTCGCTGCCTCGGGTCTTGCTGTCCAGGGTCTCGCTGCCTCGGGCCTCGCTGACCAAGTTCTCACTGGCCAATATCTCGCTGCCCAAGGCCTCGCAACCTACGGTTTTGCTGCCTAGGGTCTCACTGCCCAGGAAACGCTGACTCGGGTTTTGCTTCCTAGAATCTCCCTGCCTAGGCTCTCGTCGCCTGGGGCCTTGCTGCCTAAGATGTCGGCTCTTAGCGACTCGCTGCCCATGTCCTCGTTGCCCAGCCTTTCACTGCCCAGGGACTCGCTGCCAAGCCTCCCGCTGCCGAGAATCTCGTTGCGGCGGGTCTCGCAGCCCAAGTTCTCGCTGCTCAATACCTCGCTGCCTAGGATCTTCCTGCAAATGCTCTCGCTGCCTGGGGCCTCGTTGTCTTGGGTCTCGGTCCTAGGGACTGGCTTCCCAGCAACTATCTGCCCACGACCTCGCTGCCCAGGATCTCGCAGCCTAGTATCTCGCTGCCTAGGGTCTCGCTGCCCAGGGTCTCGGGTCTGGGGCCTCGCTGCCCAGGGTCTCGTTGCCCAGCCTTTGACTGCCCAGGGACTCGCTGCCAATCCCCTCGCAGCCTCGGGTCTCCCTGTCCAGGTTCTAGCTACACAGGGTCTCGGTTGTGAGGGCCTCGCTGCCTAGCGCTTCGCTGGCCAGGGTCTCGCTGCCTAGGGTCTCGCTGCCCAGGGTCTCCATTCATAGCATCTCGCTACCTTGATTCTCAAAGCCTCGTGTCTTGGATCCTAGTGTTTCGCTGCCTAGGATCTCGCTTCCAAGGGTCTCAGGTACGAGCGTCTCGCTACCCTCGTTCTTGCTGCACACGGTCTCGCTGCCCGAGAACTCGTTGCCTAGGATCTCCGTACTAGGGTTTCGCTGCCTATCGTCGCATTGCCTAGTGTCTCGCTGTCCGTGGTCTCGCTGCCCGGGTTCTCGCTGCCCATGTTCTCACTGACTAGGATCTCCCTACCTCGTGTCTCGCTGCCCAGGGTGTTGCTTCCCAGTGACACGCCTCCCAGAGCCTCTCTGTCCAGATTATTGCTGCTTATTGTCTCGCTGCCCAGTGTCTCACTGCCCAGTGTCTCGCTGCCGAGCGCTTGCTGCCCAGGGTCTCGCTGCCCAGTGTCATGCTGCCTAGGGTTCTGCTGCGTAAGGCCTCGTGTCCTAGCATCTCATTGCCTTGGGTCTGAGGTCCACGCGTCTCGCTGCCCAGCGGCTCGCTGTCCAGGTTCCCGCTGCCTAGAGTCTCCTTGTCCAGGTACTCGCTGTCTTGTGTCTCGCTGGTCAGTGGCTCGCTGCCTATGGTCTCGTTGCCCAAGGTCTAGCTCTCCAGGGTCTCTGTTACCATGGTCTCACTGTCCAGGGTCTCACTGCCCAGGGTCTCGGGGACTAGTATCTCGCTGCCGAGGGTCTCGCTGCGCAGGGTCTTGGGTTCTAGGGCGTCGCTGCCTTGGGTGTTCGCTGCCAAGCCTCTAGTTGCCTAGTGTCTCCCTGTCCAGGTTGTCACTGCCTCGGGACTCGCTGCCAAGCCTCTCGCTGCTGAGGATCTCGCTGCCCAGGGTCTCTCCTCATCGCATCTCGCGGCGTTGAGTCTCAGAGCCGAGGGTCTTAAATCCGAGGGTATCGCTTTATAGGATCTCGCTTCCAAGAGTCTCAGGTCCGAGCGTCTCGCTGCCCCGTATCTTGCGGCACAGGATCACGCTGCGCAGCCTGTCACTGCCTAGGATCTCCATTCCTCGTGCCTCGCTGCGCAGGGTTTTGCTTCCCAGGGAGACGCTGCCCAGGGTCTCTCTGTCCATGGTCTTGTGACTTATTTTCTCGCTGCCCTGGGTCTCACTGCCCAGTGTCTCGCTGCCGAGGTCTTGCTGCCCAGGGTCTCACTGCCTAGGGTCTCGCTGCCCAGAATCTCGCTGCCCAATGTCTTGCTCCCTCGTGTTATGCTGCCGAGGATCTCGTGTACCAACATCTCATTGCCGAGGGTCTCAGGTCATAGCGTCTCGCTGCCCAGCTGCTCGCTACCCAGGGTCTCCCAGGCTAGGGTCTCCCGGTCCAGGTTCTCGCTCTCTTGTGTCTCGCTGCCCAAGGTTTCGTTGCCCAGGGTCACGATGCCCTGGGTGTCGCTGCCCAGGATCTCGCTGCTTAGTGTCTCGCTGCATAGGATTTTGCTGCCTGTGGTCTCGCTGCCCAAGTTCTCGCTCCCCAACATCTCGCTGCTCCAGGTCTCGCTGCCTAGGATCTCCCTGCCTAGGCTCTCGTTGCCTGGGGTCTCGCTGCCTAGGATGTCGGTCCTAGCTATTCGCTTCCCAGGGCCTCGTTGCCCAACCCTTTCACTGCCCAGAGACTCGCTGCCAAGTCTCTCCGTGCCGACATTCTCGGTTCTGACGGTCTCGCTGTCCAGGGTCTCACTGCCCAAGTTCTTGCTGCCCAGCATCTCGCTGCCTAGAGTCTCACTGCCTAGGCTTTTGCTGTCTAGGGTCTATCTGCCCAGTGCCTCACTGCCCAAGTTCTCGATGCCCAATTTCTCGCTGCCTAGGATCTCCCTGCCTCGGCTCTCGCTGCCTGGGACCTCGTTCCTGAAGGTCTCGGTTCCTAGGGACTTGCTTCCCAGCGACTCTCTGCCCAGGATCTCGCTGCCTAGTGTCTCGCTGCCTCGGGTCTCGCTTCCTAGGCTCTTGCTGCCCAGGGTTTCGCATCCAGGGTCTAGCTACCCAGATTCTCGCTGCCCAGAATCTTGCTACTCAGGTTTACGCTGTCAAGGCTCTCGCTCCCTCGGGACTCACTGCCCAGAATTTCGCTGTCCAGATTCTGCTGCCTAGGCTCTCGCTGCCTCGTGTCTCAATGCCTAGGGTCTTGCAGCCGAGGGACTCGCTGCCTAGTGTCTCGCTGCACACAGTCTCGGGTCCAAGGCCTCGCTGCCCAGGGTCTTGTTGCCCAGTCTTTCACAGCCCAGGGACACGATGCCAGTCCTCACGCTGCCTCGGGACTCCCTGTCCATGTTCTCACTGCCCAGGATCTCGCGGCCTTAGGTCTAGCTGACCAGGGTCTCATTGACTAGGGTCTCGGGTCCTCGGGTGGCCCTGCCTAAGTTCTGGTTGCCCAGGCTCTGGTCTCGCTGCCCATGCTCTCTTTGCCTCGGGTCTCGCTGCCCACAGGCTCGCTGTCTAGGGTCTCGTTGCCCAGGTGTCGATGACCAGCGTCTCGCTGTCCAGGCTCTCGCTTGCTCGGATCGAGTTGCCTCGGCTCTCGCTGCCCACGCTCTCTTTTCCTCGGGTCTCGCTGCCCACAGGCTCGCTGCCTAGGATCTCGTTGCCCACGGTGTCGCTGACCAGGGTCTCGCTGTCCAGGGTCTCGCTGGCTCGGATCTAGTTTCCTCGGCTCTCGCTGCCGAGGATCTCGATGCCCTAGATCTCATTGCCCAGTGTCTAGCTGCCTAGAGCCTCGCTGCCCAGGGTCTCGCTGCCTACAGTCTCACTGCCGAGGTTCTCGCCGCCCAGTGTCTCGCTGCCCAGGGTCTCGGTGCTTCGGTTCTCACTGCCCAGGGTCTCACTGCCAAGAGTCTCGCTGCCCCGGGTTTCGCTGCCTTGTGTCCCATTGCCCAGGGTTTAGCTGCGCAGGGTCTCGGTGCCGAGGCTCTCACTCCCAGGTTCTCGTTGCCTAGAGTTTCGCTGCCTTGGGTCTCGCTCCCTAGCGTCTCGCTGCTGATGCTATAGTTGCCGATGCTCTCACTGCCCAGGGTCTCATTGCACAGGTTCTCGCTGCCAAGTGATTCGCTGCCCATCGTCTCGGTGCCTAGGGTCTCGCTCCCATAGTCTGGATGCCTCGTGTCTCGCTGCCTCAGGTCTCGCTGCTTAGTGTCTCACTGCCGAGGTTAAGGTTGCCCAAGTACTCACTGCCCATGGTATCGGGTCCAACGATCTCGCTTTCCTGGGTCTTGCTGCATAGATCTTGCTGCCAAGGGTTTCGCTGCCAGGGTCTTTCTGGTGAGGAGCTCGCTGCCCAGGGTCTCACTGCCGAGGGACTTACTGCACATGTTCTCACACCCCAGAATCTCGCGGCCCAGTGTATTGCTGCCCAGGGTCTCGTGGCCTACCGTCTCACTGCCCTGGATCTTCTTGCCTAGTGTCTCGCTGCATGCGTCTCGCTGCCTAGGGACTTGTTGCCGAGGGTCTCGCTGCCGTGCGTCTCGCAGCCCAGTGTCTCGCTGCATAGGGTTTCGCTGCCTAGAGTCTCACTGGCCAGTGTCTCACTGCCTAAGGTCTCACTACCAGGGTCTCGCTGTCTCGGGTTTCGCTGCATAGGTTCTCGCTGCCCAGGGACTCGCTGCCCGGGATCTCACTGCCGAAGGTCTCGCTGCCTTGGATCTCGCTGCCTAGTTTCTCATTGCCTAGGATCTCGAGTCCTAATAACTCGCTGCCCGGGGTGTCGGTGAGGCGTCGGAGTGTCCAGGAGAGGCGATATTTCTGGAGTCGGAGTGGTAGCGGCAAACAAAAGGCCCAGAGTCGTGAGGCGTCGGAGAGTCGAGGAGAGGCGGGAGTTCTGGGGCTGGAGCGGCAGCGGCCTGCAAAGGCTGCAGCGTGGTGGCAAAAAAGAAGTAGAAAGAATCGAAAGATGACGTCACAGCCAAGCGGGTAACTGATTGGCTGATGATTGGTAAGTAGTTTTTCTTTTACTTTTCTCTATCAGTAAGTAACCTTTAGCATTGTTGTTGCCAATTTAAATTTATCTAGGGGTTAAGTCATGGCAGGACTGCTCGGACATATATTATGCTCCTCATGTACTATGTGGGAAGTCAGTGATGCTTCCGGTGTCCCTGACGACAACGTGTGCAGGAAGTGTATCCAGCTGCAGCTCCTGACGCTGCATTGCATCACTGGAGCAGTGGGTGGATTCAATCTGGAGCATGCACGATGCTGAGAATGACGTGAATAGTGCGTCTAGTGAGTTGGTGTTACCGCACGTGAAGGGTCCACAGCCAGATAGGGAATGGAAGACAAACAGGAAGAGTAGTGCAAGGAAGGTAATGAAGTGGGCCCACTGTGGTCATCACCCTGCAAAACAGATACACCGCTTTGAGTACTGTTGAGGGGGATGACTCATCAGGGGAGGGCAGCAGCAGCCAAGTTCATGGCAGCGTGGCAGGCTCTGCTCCAGAGGATGGCAGGAAAAATATTGGGAGAGCGATCGTAATATGGGATTCAATTCAAGAGGAATTGATAGGCGTTTCTGCGGCCGCAACCGAGACTTCTGCATTGTAAGCTGCCTCTCTGGTGCAAGGGTGAAGGATGTTTCCAAGAGAGCGCACGACATTCTGAAAAGGGAGGGTGAACAGCCAGTTATCGTGGTACATATAGGGACCAAAGATATAGGTAAAAACGGGATGAGATACTACGAGACGAATTTAGGGAGCTTGGAGTTAAATTAAAAAGTACGACCTCAAAAGTAGCAGTGTCAGGTTTGCTTCCAGTGCCACGTGCTAATCAAAATAGGAATCGCAGGATTGCTCATATGAACACGTGGATGGAGCAGTAGTGCGGAAAAGAAGGATTCAAATTCCAGCGACGTTGGAACCAGTTCTGGGGAGGTGGGACCAGTACAAACCAGACGGTCTGCACCTGTGCAGGAATAAAACCACTGTACTAGGGGGAGTGTTTCCTAGTGCTGTTGGGGAGGAATTAAACTAATGTGGCAGGGGGATGGGAACCTATGCAGGGAGATGGAGGGAAATGAAAGGAAGAAATTGGCAAAAGATAGAAAGGAGAATAGTAAAAGTGGGGAGCAGGGATTCCCAAGGCAAAAAGCAAAAAGGTCCACATTGCAGCCAAATTCTAAAGTGGCAAGGTGTGTTAAAAAGGCAAGCCTGAAGGCTCTGTGCCTCAATGCGAGGAATATTCGGAATAAGGTGGACGGTTTAACTGCAGATATCAGTTGATGGATACGATGTAATTGGCTTCACAGAGACGTGGCTTCAGGGTGACCAAGGCTGAGAACTCAACATCCAGTGGTATTCAGCATTTAGGACGGATAGACAGTGAGTAAAAGAAGGCAGGGTGGCGTTGCTGGTCAAAGAAGAAATTAATGCAATAGTAAGGAAGGACGTTGGCATGGATGATGTGGAATCGGTATGGTTGGAGCTGTGGAATACCAAAGGGCAGAAGCCGCTCGTGGGAGTTGTGATCAGGCCACCAAACAGTAGTAGTGATGTTGGGGAAAGCATAAAACAAGAAATAAGGGAGGTGTGTAATAAAGGTACAGCAGTTATCATGGGTGACTTTAATTTACATATAGATTGGGTTAACCAAGCTAGTAGCAATGTGGTAGAGGAGGATTTTCTGGAGTGTATTAAGGATGGTTTTCTTGACCAACATGTGGAGGCACCGACTAGAGAGCTGGCCATCCTAGACTGGGTGATGTGTCATGAGAAGGTACAATTAGCAATATTGTTGTGCGAGGCCTCTTGGGGAAGAGTGACCATAATATGGTAGAATTATTTAATGAGATTGAGAGTGACCCAGTTAATTCAGAATCTAGGGTCCTAAACTTAAGGAAAGCTAACTTCGATGGCATGAGGCGTGAATTAGCTAGAATAGACTGGCAAATCATACTTAAAGCATTCACGGTGGATAGGCAATGGCAAACATTTTATAGACCACATGGATGCATTCAGCAGTTGTACATCCCTGTCTGGAGTAAAAATTAAAACAGGGAAGGTGGCTCAAACGTGGCTAACAAGTGAAATTAAGGATAGTGTTAGATCCAAGGAAGAGGCATACAAATTGGCCAGAAAAAGTCGCAAAACTGAGGACTGGGAGAAATTTAGAATTTAGCAGAGGAGGATAAAAGGATTTAATTAGGAGGGGGAAAATAGAGTACGAGAGGGAGCTTGCCGCGGACACAAAAACTGACAGCAAAAACATCGATAGATATGTGATGAGAACAAGCTTGGTGAAAACAAACGTAGGTCACTTGCAGTCGGACTCAAGTGAATTAATAATGGGGAACAAAGAAATTGCAGACCAATTGAACAAATATTTTGATTCTGTCTTCACGAAGGAAGACACAAATCAAATTCCGGATGTACTCGGGGACCGAGGGTCTCGTGAGAAGGAGGAACTGAAGGATATCCTTATTAGTTGGGAAATTGTGCTGGGGAAATTGGTGGCATTGAAGACCGATAAATCCCCAGGGCCTGATTGTCTGCATCTCAGAGTACTTAAGGAGGTGGCCCGAGAAATAGTGGATGCATTGGTAATCATTTTCCAACAGTCGTTCGACCCTGGATCAGTTCCTATGGAATGGAGAGGAGCTAATGTAAAAGCACAATTGAAAAAAGGAGAGAGAGTGAAAACGGGTAGTGAAACATCGGTTACCCTATCAACAGTAGTGGGGAAAATGTTGGAATCGATTATTAGGGATGAAATAGTAGTGCATTTGTAAAGCAGTGACAGGATCGGTCCAAGTCAGCATGGATTAATGAAAGGGAAATCATGCTTGGCCAATCTTCTGGAATTTTTTGAGAATGTAACTGTGAGAGTCGACAAGAGAAAACTAGGAGATGTGGTGTATTTGGACATTCAAAAGGCCTTTGATAAGTTACCACATTAGAGATTGCTGTACAACATCAACTCACATGGTATTGGGGGTAATGTACTGGCGCGGATAGAGAATTGGTTGGCAGGCAGGAAGCAGAGAGTCGGGATAAACGAGTCGTTTTCAGAATGGGAGGCAGTCACTAGTGGAGTACCGCAGGGCTCAGTGCTAGCACCCCAACTCTTCATAATATACATTAATGATTTGGATGAAGGAATTGAGGGTAATATCTCCAAGTTTGCAGGTGACACTAAACTGGGTGGCGGAGTGAGCTGTGAGCAGGATGCTGAGAGGCTGCAAGGTGATTTGTACAGGTTAGAAGAATGCGCAAATACATGGCAGATGCAGTATAATGTGGATAAATGTGCGGTCATCCACTTTGGTGGAAAAAACACGAAGGCAGAATATTATCTGAATGGCGACAGATTAGGAAAAGGGGTGGTGCAACTAGACCTGGGTGTCATGGTTCATCAGTCATTGAAAGTTGGCATGCAGGTACAGCAGGCGGTGAAGAAGGCAAATTAAATGTTGGCCTTCATAGCTAGCGCATTTGAGTATAGGAGCAGAGAGGCCTTACTGCAATTGTACAGGGTATTGATGAGGCCTCACCTGGAATATTGTGTCCAGTTTCGGTCTCCTAATCTGAGGAAGGACGTTCTTGCTATTGAGGGAGTGCAGTTAAGGTTCACCAGACTGATTCCAGGGATGGCTGGACTGACATATGAGGAGAGACTGGATCAACTGGCCCTTTATACATGAAGCTTAGAAGGATGAGAGGGGATCTCGTGGAAATGTATCAGATTCTGACGGGATGGGACAGGTTAGATGCGGGAAGAATGTTCCCGATGTTGGGGAAGTCCAGAAGCAGGGGACACAGTCTTAGGATCAGGGGTAGGCCATTTAGGACTGAGATGAGGAAAAACTTCTTCACTCAGAGATTGCTAACCTGTGGAATTCCGTGGCGCAGAGAGTCGTTGATGTCAGTTAATTGGATATGTTCAACAGGGAGTTAGATGTGGCCCTTACCGCTAAAGGGATCAAGGGGTGTGGGAAGAAAGCGGGAAAGCGGTACTGAGTTGAATGATCAGCCATGATCATATTGAATAGTGGTGCAGGCTCGAAGGACAGAATGGCCTACTCCTGCACCTATTTTCTATGTTTCTATGTTTCTATGTACAGACCACCAAACAGTATTAATGAGGTTGGTGACAGCATCAACCAAGAAATAAGGGATGTGTACACTAAAGGTACAGCAGTTATCATGGGCGACATTAATCTGCATATTATTTGGACTAACCAAACTGGTAACAATGCGGTGGAGGATGATTTCCTGGAGTGTAATAGGGATGGTTTTCTCGACCAATACGTCGAGGAACCTACTGGTGACCTGGGCATCCTAGACTGGGTGATGTGTATTGAGAAGGGACTAATTAGCAATCTTGTTGTGCGGGGACCCTTGGGGAAGTGTGACCATAATATGTTAGAATTTTTATTAAGATGAAGATTGACACTATTAATTCGGAAACTAGGATCCTGAACTTAAGGAAAGTTAACTGTGACGGTATGAGGCATGAATTGGCTAGAATAAACTGGCAAAGGATACTTAAAGGGTAAACAATGGCAAACGTTTGATGATCACATGGATGAACTCCAGCAATTGTACATCCCTGTCTATAGTAAAATCAAAATGGGGAAGTTGGCACAACCATGGAATAACAAGGGAAATCAAGGATCGTGTTAAAGCCAAGGAAGAGGCATATACATTGGCTAGAATAGGCAAAAAAGCTGAGGACTGTGAGAAATTTAGAATTCAACAGAAGAAGGCTAAGGGTTTAATTAAGCTGGGGAAAATAGAGTACGAACGGAAGCTTGCCGGGAACGTAAAAACTGACTGCAAAATCTTCTATAATTATGTGAAGAAAAAAAAAATGAGTGAAGGCAAACATAGGCCCCTTGCTGTCGGACTCTGGTGAATTTAAAATGGGGAACAATGAAATGGCGGACCAATTGAATAAATAATTTGGTTCTGTCTTCACGAAGGAAGACACAAATAACCTACCGAATGTATTCGGGGACAGTAGGTCTAGTAAGGAGGAGGAACTGAAGTATATCGTTATCAGACGGGAAAGTATGTTTGATAAATTGATGGGATTTAAGGCCGATTATCCCTGGGTCCTGATAGTTTGCATCCCAAGTACTTAAGGAAGTGGTCCTCGAAATAGTGGATGCATTCATGATCATTTTCCAACAGCCTTTTGACTCTGGATCAGTTCCTCTGGACTGGAGGGTAGCTAATGTAGCACAACTTTTTAAAATGAGGGAGAGAGAAAATGGGTAATTATAGAGTGGTTCGCCTGACATCACTAGTGGGGAAAATGTTAGAATCAATCATTAAGAATGAAATAGCAGCGCATTTGAGCAGTGACAGGATTGAACCAAGTCAGCATGGATTTATGAAAGGGAAATCATGCCTGACGAATTTTCTGGAATTTTTTGAGGATGTAACTGGCAGAGTGGACAAGGGAGAACCAGTTGAAGTGGTTTATTTGGACTTTCAATAGGCTTTTGACAAGGTCCCGCAAAAGAGACTCGTGTGCAAAATCGAAGCACATGATATTGGGGGTAATGTACTGAAGTTGATACAGAACTGGTTGGCAGATAGGAAGCAGAGAGTCAGGTTAAACGGGTCCTTTTCAGAATGGCAGGCAGTGACTAGTGGAGTGCCGCAGGGATCAGTGCTGGGATTTCAGCTCTTTACAATATACATTAACGATTTACATGAATGAATTGAGTGTAACATCTCCAAGTTTGCGGATGTGAACTGCGAGGAGGATGCAAAGAGGCTGCAGGGTAACTTGCACAGCTTAGGTGAGTGGGCAAATGCATGGCAGATGCAGTATGATGTCGATAAATGTGAGGTTATTCATTTTGGGGGCAATAACACGAAGGCAGAATATTATCTGAATGGCGGCAGATTAGCAAAGGGGAGGTGCAAGAGACCTGGGTGTCATGGTTCATCAGTCACTGAAAGTGGGCATGCAGGTAGAGCAGGCGGCGGAGAAGGCAAATGGTATGGCGGCCTTCATAGCTCGGGGATTTGAGTGCAGGAGCAGGGAGGTCTTACTGCAGTTGTACAGGGCCTTAGTGAGGCCTCACCTGGAATATTGTGTTCAGTTTTGGTCTGCTCATCTGAGAAATGACGTTCTTGCTATTGAGGAATTGCAACGAAGCTTCAGCAGACTGATTGCAGGGATGGCTGGGCTATCATATCAGGAGAGACTGAATCAACTGGGCTTTTATTCACTGGAGTTTAGAAGGATGAGAGGGGATCTCATAGAAACGTATAAGATTCTGACGGGACTGGACAGGTTAGATGCGGGAAAAATGTTCCCTATGTTGTGGAAGTCCAGAACCAGGGGACATAGTATTAGGATAATGGGTAGGCCATTTCGCACTGAGATGAGGAGAAACTTCTTCAGCCAGAGAATTGTTAACCGATGGAATTCCCTGATGCAGAGAGTTGTTGATGCCAGTTCATTGGATATGTTCAAGAGGGAGTTATGCTTGGCCGTTATTGCTCAGGGGGTCAAGAGGTATGGAGAGATAGCAGTAAAGGGTTACTGAGGGAATTATCAGCCATGATCATATTGAATGGCGGTGCAGGCTCGAAGGGCCAAATAGCCTAATCCTGCAACTATTTTTTATGTTTGTATGTTTCTATCATCTCGCTGACCAGGGTCTCGCGGCCTAGGGTGTCACTTACTCGGGTTTCTGGTCCTAAGGTTCAGCTGCCCAGGGTTCCGCTGCCTAGGAACTCATTGCCTGGGCTCTCACTGCCGACGGCCTCATTGCCGAGGATCTCAGGTCCTAGCAACTCTCTTTCCAGGGTCTCTCTGCCTTGCGTATCAATGCTGAGGGTTTCGCTGCCTATGGTCTCGCTGCCTAGGGTCACGCTGCCCAGGATCTTGCTGCCGAGGGTCTCGGGTCCGAGGGTCTCATTACCCACCGTCTCGCTGCCCAATGTCTCGCTGCCCAAGTGTCGATGACTAGTGTATCACTGCCAAGGGGCTCGCTTCCTATCGTCTCGATTCCTAGGCACACGCTGCCCAAGGTCTCTTTGCCCAAGCTTTCGCAGCCCAGGGTTTCGCTGCCTAGGCTTTCACTGACTAGTGTCTCAGGACCTGCTGTTCGATGCCGAAAGTCTCGCTGCCCTGGCTCTCGCTGCCGAGGATCTCGTTGCCTAGGTTCTCACTCCCTATTATCTCGCGTCCTAATGTCTCGCTGCCTTGGATCACGATTCCTAGGGTCTCGCTGCCTAGGGTCTAACTGCTAAGGGTCTTGCTGCCCATGTCTCGCTGCCCGGGGTCTCGCTGCCTAGGGTCTCGCTGCCTAGGGTTTCAGGTCCTAAAGTCTTGCTGCCTTGCGTCTCGCTGCTTCGGGTCTCGGTGCCCAGCGGCTCGCTGCCCAGGACTCGCTGCCCATGGTCTCGCTGCCCAGGTTCTCACTGCCCAGGTTCTCGTTGCTGAGGGTCTCGCGGCCTAGGGTCTCATTGCCTAGAGTCTTGCTGCCCAGGGATCGCTGCCTTGCATCTCGCTGCCTCGGGTCTCGCTGCCGAGCATATCGCTGCCTACCGTCTCGGGTCCTAGGGTCATGTTGCTCGTGTCTCGCTGCCCAGGAATTGGCAGCCCAAGTTCTCGAAGCACAAAGTCTCGGTGCCCGGGGTCTCGCATCCTCGGGTCTGAATTCCTTGGGTCTCGCTGCCAACTAGCTCGCTGCCCATTGTCTCACTGCACAGGTCTCGCTGCCCAGTTTCTCGCTGCCCAAGGTCTCGCTTCCCAGGGTCTCACTGCCCAGGGTCTCTTTTATTAGGGTCGCATTGCCTTGGGTCTCGGGGCCTAGGTTCTCGCTGCTCAGGATTTCGCTGCCTATCGTCTCGCTTCCGAGGGTCTCTCTGCCAAGGTATCGCTGCCTCTCGTCTCGTTGCACAGGGTCTAGCTGCCCGGGGTCTCGCTGCCCAGCATCTCGCTGCCTTGGGTCTCACAGCCTCGTGTACCGTTGCCCAGGATCTAGCGGCCGAGGGCCTTGGATCCTATGGTCTTTCTGCCCAGGGAGTCGCTGCCTTGCGGCTCGATGCCCAGGGTCTCGCTGCCGAGGGATCCGCTGCCTAGGCTCTTGATGCTGAGGGTCTCGCTGCCCAGAGTCAAGCTACTGAGTGGCTCGCTGCCCAGCGTCTCACTGCCGAGGGTTTCGCTGCCTCGGGTATTGATGCTTAGTGTCTCGCTGCTCAGTATATCGCTTCCTGGAGTCGCAGGTCCGTGCATCCTATTACGTAGCGTCTCGATGCTTGTGTCTCGGGTCCTACGGACTCGCTGCCCACGGCCTTCGCAAGCCCAGGGTCTCACTGCCTTGGGTCTCACTCCATATGGTCTCGCGTCAGAGTGTTTCACTTCTGAGGGTCTCGCTGCCTCGTGTCTCGGGTCCTAGGATCTCGCTGCCCAAGGTCTCGCTGCCGAGGGTCTCGCTGCCGAGTGTCTTGATGCCTCGGGCTTAACTGACTAGGGTCTCATCCTATTCTCGATGCCGTGGATCTCGCTGCCGATCGTCTCGCTGGCTAGTGTTTCGGGTCTTAGTGCCTTGCATCCCAGGGTCTCACTGCCTAGGGTCTCGCAGAAACCAGGTTCTCACTGCCTAGAGTCTCGCTGCCCAGAATCACGCTGCCTAGGGTCTCGATTCCCAAAGTCTCGCTGCGCAGGGTCTCGCTGCCAAGGGTCTCATTGCCTCGGGTCTCGAGTCCTAATGACTCGCTGCCCAGGGTCTCCCTGCCTCGGGTTTTTCTGCACACGGTCTTCCTGCTCAGGCTCTCGCTGCCGAGGGTCTTGCTGCCTATGGTCTCATTGCCTAGGGTCTCGGGTCCTCGGGACTAGCTTTTCAGGCTCTCGCTGCCGAGGTCTCACTGCCCAGGATCTCCCTGCCCAGTGTCTCGCTGCCTCGAGTCTCACTTCTTGGTGTCTCGCTTTCCAGGTTCTTACTCCCTATGGTCTTGCGCCCGAGTGTCTCGCAGTCTCGGCACTCGCTGCCTAGGGTCTAACTGCCAAGAATCTGGCTGCCTAGCATTACGGGTCCTAGTGTCATGCTGCCCCCGTCTCGCTGCCATAGGTCTCACTGCCCAATGTCTCACTGCCTCAGGGCTCGCTGCCTCGGGTCTCGTTGCCCAGGGTTTAGCTGCCCAAAGTCTCGCTGCCGAGGCTCTTGCTGCCTAGGATCTCGTTGCCCAGGGTCATGCTGCCCAATGTCTCGCTGCCTAGGGTCTCGTTCCCAGGGTCTCGCTGTCGAAGTTCTCGCCTCCCAGGGTCTCGCTGCAGAGGCTCTTGGCTTCTAGGTTCTCAGGTCTGAGGTCTCGCTGCACATGTTCTCTCTGCCCATGGTCTCGCTGCCCAGTGCGTCGCTTCCAAAGTTCTCATTTCATATGGTCTCACTGCCCAGGGTCTCACTAACCAGCATCTCGCTTCGTACGGTATCAGGTCCGAGTATCTCGCTGCCTAGTGTCTCGATGCATCGGGTCTCGCTGACTGAGGTCTCAGGTCGTGGTGTCTCGCTGCCATCCTTCTCGCTGCCCTGGGTCTCGCTGCCCAGGGTCTCGCTGCCTAGGGTCTCGCTGCCCACTGTCTCGCTGTCTAGGGTCTAGCTGTCTCGGTTCTCGCTGCACATTGTCTCGCTGCCGAGCATGTTGATGCCTCGGGTTTCGCTGCACATTGTCTCGCTGCCTAGGGTCTCGCTGCCCAAAGTCTCGCTGCCCAGCGTCTCGCTGCCAAACGTCTCACTGCCCAGAGTCTCACTGCCAAGGGTCTCACTGCCTAGGGTCTCGCAGCCCAGGGTCTCGCTGCCTAGGGTCTCGCAGCCCAGGGTCTCGCTGCCTCGAGTCTCGCTGCCCAGAGTCACGCTCCCTACGGTCTCGATTCCCATTGTCGCACTGCGCAGGGTCTCACTGCCTCGGATCTCATTGCCTGGGGTCTCGAGTCCTAATGACTCACTGCCCAGGGTCTCCCTGCCCAGTGTCTCGCTGCCTAGGGTCTCGCTGCCGAGGGTCTAAATGCCGCGAATCTGGCTGCCTAGCATTACGGGTCCAAGGGTCATGCTGCCCGTGTCTCGATGCCAAGGGTCTCACTGCCCAATGTCTCACTGCCTAGGGTCTCGCTGCCTTGGGTCTCGTTGCCCAGAGTCCAGCCGCCTAAAGTCTCGCTTCCGTGGGTATTGCTGCCGAGGATCTCGCTGCCCAGGGTCATGCTGCCCAATGTCTCGCTGCCTAGTGTCTCGCTCCAAGGGTCTCGCTGTCTCAGGTATCGCCTTCCAGGGTCTCGCTGCAGAGGCTCTTGGCTTCTATGGTCTCAGGTCTGAGGGTATCGCTGCCGAGGCTCTTGCTGCCTAGGATCTCGCTGCCCAGGGTCATGCTGCCCAATGTCTCGCTGCACAGGGTTTCGTTCGCCATGGTCTCGCTGCCCAGTGCGTCGCTTCCAAAGTTCTTATTTCACAAATTCTCGCTGCCCAGTGTCTCACTGACCAGGGTCCCGCTTCCTAGGGTCTCAGTTCCGAGTATCTCGCTGCCGAGTGTCTCGATGCCTCGGGTCTCGCTGACTGGGGTCTCAGGTCCTGGTGTCTCGCTGCCTAGATTCTCGCTGCCCTGGGTCTCGCTGCTTAGGGCCTTGCTCCCTGGGGTCTTGTGTCCTTGGGTCTCGCAGCCGAGGGTCTCGCTTCCCAGTGTCTCGCGGCCTATGGTCTTGCTGTACAGGATCCCGCTGCCTGGGCTGTCACTGTCCAGGGTCTCGCTGCCCAGGATCTCGCTGCCCAGGAACTCACTGCCTAAAGACTATTTGCATATCGTCTCTCTGCCCAGTGTCTCGCTGCGTAGCATCTCGCTGCCTAAGGTCTCGGTTCCTCGGGTCTCGCTGCCTAGGATCTCGCTGTCCAGGGTCTCGGGTCCTTGGATTTTTCTGCCCAGGGTCTCACTGCTGAGGGGCTAGCTACTGAGGGTTTTGCGGCCCAGGGTCTCAATGCCTAGGGTATCGCTTCCTCGAGTCTCTGGTCCGAGCGTTTTGCTACCCGGGTTTCGGTGCCTTGGGTCTCGGTGCCTAGTGACTCGCTGCCTGAGCTATCACTGCCCAAGATTTCGCAGGCTACGGTCTCGCTGCCAAGGGTCTCGCTGCCTAGTATCTCGCTGCAAAGGGTATCGCTGCCGAGGGTCTCACTGGCCGGGGTGTCCCTGCTCAAATCCCGCTGCCCAATGTCTCGCTGCCCAGGGTCTCGGTGCCGAGGTTCTCGGGCCCTAGGGACTCTCTTCCCAGGGTCTCGCTGCACAGTGCATCACTGCCAAGGCTTTCGCTGCCCAAGGTCTCGCTGGCAAGTGTATTGCTGCCCAAGGATGTCGCTGCCCAAGGGTCTCACTGTGCAGGGTATCACTGCCAAGGATCTCACTGCGCAGGCTACTGATTCCTAGGCTCTCGCTGCCCAAGGTCTCGCAGCCCAGGGTCTCGCTCCCAGCACCTGCTGTCCAGTGACTCACTGCTAAGTGTATCGCTGCCGCGGGTCTCCGGTCCTCGAGTCTCGCTGCCTTGGATCTCGCTGCCTAGGTTCTCGCTTCCTAGCATCTCGCTGCCTAGCGTCTCACAGCTCAGGGTCTCGCTGCCTAGTTTCTCAGATCCGAGTGTCTCGCTGCCTATAGTCTCGCATCCCAGGGTCTCGCTGCCTAGGGTCTCGGTTCCTCGGGTCTCGCTCTTCAAAATTTCACTGCCTAGGGTCTCGGGTCCTAGGGACTCCCTTTTCAGACTCTCGCTGCTAAGGGTCTCTCTGCCCCGCATCTCGCGATCTAGTGTCCCACTGCCCAGCGTCTCGCTGCCTAGAGTCTCGCTGCCCAGGGTCTCACTGCCTAGGCTCTCACTTCCTATGGTCTCGCTTCCTCGTTTCTCGCTGCCTCGCGTCTCGCTATCGAGGGTCTAACTGCCAAGCATCTCGCTGCTTAGCGTCACGGGTCCAAGAATCATGCTGCCCGCGTCTCGTTGCCTTGGGTCTCAATGCCAAGTGTCTTGCTTCACAACGTCTCAATGCCTAGAGTCCCATTGCATAGGGTGTCGCTGCCTATGCTCTCGCTGCCTATGGTCTCATTGCGCAGGTTGTCGGTGCCGAGGGTCTCGCTGCCCAGGGACTCGCTGCGTAGGGTCTCCTTGCACAGGGTCTTGGTGCCTAGCGTCTCGCTGCCCAGTTTGTCGCTGCCTCGGATCCCGTTGCCCAGTGTTTCCCTGCCTAGGCTCTTGGCTCCTAAGATCTCAGAACTGAGGGTCTCGCTGCACAGGTTCTCGCTGCCCAAGATCTCGCTCCCCAGGGCCTCGGGTCCGAGGTTCTTGCTGTCTAGCGTCTCGCTGCCTAGTGTCTTGCTGACTAGGGTCTCAAGTCCTGGTGTCTCGCTTCCGAAAGTCTCGCTGCCCTGAGTCTCGCTGCCTTTGATCTCTCTGTCTGGGGTCCCGGGTCTTTGGGTCTCGCAAGCGCGGATCTCGCCACCCAGGGTCTAGCTGCCGAGCGTCTCGCTGCCCAGTGTCTCTTTGCCTAGGGCCTCGCTGCTTAGCGTCTCGCTGCACTTTGTCTCGCTGACTTGTGTCTCACTGCTTCGGGTCTCGCTGCACATGTCTCGCTGCCTAGGGTCTCGCTGCCCAGGGTCTCTATGCCCAGAGTCTCACGGCCTAGGTTCTCACTGCCTCGGTTCTCGCTGCTTGGGGCCTCGCTGTCTAGGATCTCGGTGCCTTAGGTCTCATTGCCCAGGGTCTCGAGCCCCATCGACTCGCTGCCAAGTGTCTCGCTGCCCAGGGTCTCGCTGTCCAGGGTCTCGCTGCCTGGGATGTCGCTGCCTCGGGTCTTGCTGCCTAGATCTCACTGCCGAGAGTCACATTGCCTCGGGTCTCCGATCCTCGGGACACGCTTCCCAGGTTCTCACTGCCCAGGTTCTCTCTGTCCCGCGACTCGCTGCCCAGGGCCTCGCTGCCTAATGTCTCGCTGCACAAGGTCTCGCTGCCCAGGGTCTCGCTGCCCAAGGTCTCGCTGTCCAAAGTCTCGCTGCGCAAGGTTTTGCTGCCTAGGATCTCGCTGCCAAGGGTATCTTTGCCGGGTGTCTCGCTGTCTTGGGTCTTGCTTCCCAAGATCTCGCATCCTAGGGTGTCACTGCCTAAATTCTCGGGTCCTAGGGTCTCACTGCCTCGGGTATCGCTGCCTATGGTCTCGCGACCCATCGGGTCTGCTTGTCTATCGGCTCGCTGCCTAGGGGCTCGCTGCCTTGGAACTCGGGTCCTAGGTTCTCGCTGCCCAGCTTCCCACAGCCTATGGTATCGCTGCCCAGGGTTTCGTTGCCCAGGTTGTCGCAGCCGAACGCCCCGCTTCCCAGGGGCACATTGCCCAGGGTCTCGCTGCACGGGGTCTCGCTGCACGGCATCTCGGACCCAATTGTCTCCCGCTTAAGTTCTGTCTGCCTCGGGTCACGATGCTTGCATCCCGGGTCCGAGGCTCTCGTTGGCTCGAGTCTCGCTGTTTAGTGTGTCACTGCTTAGGGTCTCGGTTCCAAGCCTCTCGCTCCACAGGGTCTCGCATTCAAGTGTCTCACTGCCCTGGGTCTCGCTGCCTAGGGTCTCGCAGCCCACGGTCTCACTGCCTCGGATCTCAGTTACTTGGATCTCGGGTCCTATGGTCTCGCTGTACAGGATCTCGCTACCTGCGATCTCGCTGCCTATTGTTTTGCTGCACCGGGTCTCGCTGCCTGGGATGCCACTGACCAGGGTCTTTTTGCCCAGGATCTCGTTGCCAGGGTTTCACTGTCTATGGTCTCATTGCATATGGTCTCGCTGACCGGGGTCTTGCTGCCCAGGGTTTCGCTGCCTCGGGCCTTGGTTCCTAGGTTCTCGTTGCCTTGGTTCACGCTCGCAAGGGACTCGCTGCCTTGTGTCGCGGAACCTCACGTCTCGATTCCTAGGGTCTCGCTGCCTAGGGTCCCGCTGCCTATGCTCCAGCTGCCGAATGTTTTGCGGCCCAGAGTCTCGCCACACACGTTCTCGCTGCCCAGGGTCTTGCTGCCCATGGATTCGCTGCCTAGGATCTCACTGCCTAAGGTCTTGATCCCTATGGTCTCACAGCCCAGCGGCTCGCAGCATATCGTCTCGCTGCCCAGGGTATCGTTGTGGAGGGTCTCGCAGCCTAAGGACCCGCTGCCCAGGTTCTCGCTGCCTGGGGTCTCGCTGCCTTGTGTCTCGCTGCCTACGGTCTCGCTGTCGAGGGTCTCATCTCCTAGGGACTCTCTTTGCAGTGTCTCGCTGACCAGAGTCTCGGTATCCAGGATGTCGCTGCCCAGGGTCTCGGTACGCAGTGTCTCGTTGCCCAGGGTCACTCTACACAGGGTCTTGCTGCCTAGTTGTCGCTGACTAGTGTATCACTGCCAAGGGGCTCGCTGCCCAGCGTATCGGGTCCTAGGTTCTCGCTGCCACGGTTCTCGCTGCCTCGGATATCAGAGCCCAGGGTGTCACTGCCCAAGTTCTTGCTGCCCAACGCCTCGTTGCCCAGGAACTCGCTGCCTAGGGCCGCGCTGCCTAAGGTCTCGGGTCCTCGGGTATCGCTAGCCAGGTTCAAGCTGCCCTGGAACTCAATGCCCAGTGCCTTGGCTCCTGGAATCGCACTTCCCAGCTGCCTAAGAATTGCTGCTTCGGGTGTCGCTGCCGAGTGTCTCGATGCCTCGGGTCTCGCTGACTGGGGTCTCAGGTCCTGATTCCTCGCTCCGTAGATTCTCGCTGCCCTGGGTCTCGCTGCCTATGGTCTTGCTCCCTGGGGTCTTGGGTCCTTGAGTCTCGAAGCCGAGGGTCTCGCTGCCCAGTGACTCGCTGCCTTTGGTCTTGCTGTACAGGATCTCGCTGCCTGGGCTGTCACTGCCCAGGGTCTCGCTGCCCAGGATCTTGCTGCCAAGGAACTCACTGGCTAAAGACTCTTTCCATATCGTCTCGCTGCCCAGTGTCTCGCTGCATAGCATCTCGCTGCCTACGGTCTGGGTTCCTCGGGTCTCGCTACCTAGGATCTCGCTGTCCAGGGTCTCGGGTCCTTGGATTTTTCTGCCCAGGGTCTCGCTGCTGAGGGTCTAGCTACTGAGTGTTTTGGGGTCCAGGGTCTCAATGCCTAGGGTTTCGCTTCCTCGGTTCTCTAGTCCGAGCGTTTTGCTACCCAGGTTTCGGTGCCTTGGGTCTCGGTGCATAGTGACTCGCTGCCTGAGCTATCACTGCCCAAGATTTCGCAGGCTACGGTCTCGCTGCCCATGGACTCGCTGCCTAGCGTCTCGCTGCCAAGGGTCTCGCTGCCTAGTATCTCGCTGCCAAGGGTATCGCTGCCGAGGATCTTACTGGCCGCGGTGTCCCTGCTCAAATCCCGCTGCCCAATGTCTCACTGCCCAGGGTCTCGCTGCCGAGGGTCTTGGGCCCTAGGGACTCTCTTCCCAGGGTCTCGCTGCACAGTGAATCTCTGCCAAGGCTTTCGCTGCCCAAGGTCTCGCTGCCCAGTGTCTTGCTGCTCAAGGATGACGCTGCCCAAGGGTCTCACTGCGCAGGGTATCACTGCCAAGGGTCACGCTGCGCAGGTTCGTGATTACTAGGCTCTCGCTGCCCAAGGTCTCGCTGCCCAGCGTCTCGCTCCCAACACCTGCTGTCCAGTGACTCACTGCTGAGTGTATCGCTGCCGCCGTTCTCGGGTCCTAGGGTCTCGCTGCCTAGGATGTCGCTGCCTAGGTTCTCGCTTCCTAGCATCTCGCTGACTAGCGTCTCGCAGCCCAGGGTCTCGCTGCCTCGGTTCTCAGATCCGAGTGTCTTGCTGCCTATAGTCTCACATCCCAGGGTCTCGCGGCCTAGGGTCTCGGCTCCTCGGGTCTCGCTCCTCAGAGTTTCGCTGCCTAGGGTTTCGGGTCCCAGAGATTCGCTTCTCAGACTCTCGCTGCCAAGGGTCACTCTGCCCCGCATCTCGCGGCCTGGTGTCCCACTGCCCTGCAGCTCGCTGCCGAGAGTCTCGCTGCCCAGAGTCTCACTGCCTAGGCTCTCACTTCCTATGGTCTCGCGTCCTAGTTTCTCGCTGCCTCGCGTCTCGCTGTGTAGGGTCTAATTGCCAAGCATCTCGCTGCCTAGCGTCACGGGTCCGAGGATCATGCTGCCTGCGTCTCGTTGCCTTGGGTCTCAATGGCAAGTGTCTTGCTGCCCAATGTCTCAATGCCTAGAGTCTCATTGCATAGGGTGTTGCTGCCTCTGGTCTCATTGCCCAGCGTCAAGCTGCCTAAAGTCTCGCTGCCCAGGGCCTCGCTGCCTAGGGTCTCGCTGCCTAGGGTCTCTTTGCGCAGGTTGTCGATGCCGAGGGTCTCGCTGCCCAGGGACTCGCTGCATAGGGTCTCCTTGCACATGGTCTTTGTGCCTAGCATCTCGCAGCCCAGTTTGTCGCTGCCTCGCAACGCATTGCCCAGTGTCTCCCTGCCTCGGCTCTTGGCTCCTAAGGTCTCAGAACTGAGGTTCTCGCTGCACAGGGTCTCGCTGCCCAAGATCTCGCTACCCAGGGCCTCAGGTACGATGGTCTTGCAGTCTAGCGTCTCGCTGCCTAGTGTCTCGCTGACGAGGGTCTCAAGTCCTGGTGTCTCTCTTCCGAAAGTCTCGCTGCCCTGGGTCTTGCTGCCTATGATCTCTCTGTCTGGGGTCCCGGGTCTTTGGGTCTCGCAAGCGAGGATCTAGCCGCCCAGGGTCTAGCTGCCAAGAGTCTCGCTGGCCAGTGTCTCGTTGCCTAGGGTCTCGCTGCTTAGCGTCTCGCTGCACTTTGTCTCTCTGACTAGTGTCTCACTGCTTCGGGTCTCGCTGCACATGTCTCGCTGCCTCGGGTCTCGCTGGCCAGGGTCTCCCTGCACAGAGCCTCACTGCCTAGGGTCTCACTGCTCGGTTCTCGCTGCTTGGGGCCTCGCTGCCTAGGATCTCGCTGCCTTAGGTCTCATTGCCCAGGGTCTCGAGCCCTATCGACTCGCTGCCAAGTGTCTCGCTGCCCAGGGTCTCGCTGTCCAGAGTGTCACTGCCGAGGATGTCGCTGCCTCGGGTTTTGCTGCCTAGATCTCACTGCCGAGGGTCACATTGCCTCGGGTCTCCGATCCTCGGTACACGCTTCCCAGGGTCTCACTGCCCAGGTTCTCTCTGTCCCGCGACTCGCTGCCCAGGGTCTCGCTGCCTAATGTCTCGCTGCACAAGGTCTCGCTGCCCAGGGTCTCGCTGCCCAAGGTCTCGCTACCCAGGATCTCGCTGTGCACGGTTTCGCTGCCTAGAATCTCGCTGCCAAGGGTATCTTTGCCGGGTGTCTCGCTGCCTTGGGTCTTGCTTCCCAGGATCTCGCATCCTAAGGTGTCACTGCCTAAATTCTCGGGTCCTAGGGTCTCACTGCCTCGGGTATCGCTGCCTACGGTCTCGCGACCCATCGGGTCTGCTTGTCTAGCGGTTCGCTGCCTAGGGGCTCGCTGCCTAGGATCTCGGGTCCTAGGTTCTCGCTGCCCAGCTTCCCACTGCCTACGGTACCGCTGCCCAGGGTTTCGCTGCCCAAGATGTCGCAGCCCAATGTCCCGCTGCCCAGGGGCACATTGCCCAGGGTCTCACTGCACGGGGTCTTGCTGCACGGCGTCTCGGACTCAATTGTCTCCCGCCTAAGGTCTCTCTGTCTCGGGTCACGATGCTTGCGTCCCGGATCCGAGGGTCTCGTTGCCTCGAGTCTCGCTGGCTAGTGTGTCACTGCCTAGTGTCTCGGTTCCTAGCCTCTCGCTGCCCAGGGTCTCGCTGCCTCGGGTATCACTGCCTGGTGTCTCGCTGCCGAGGGTCTTGCTGCACATGATCTCGCTGCCTAGGCTGTCACTGCCCAGGATCACGCTGCCCAGGATCTGGCTGCCCACGGACTTACAGCCTAAGGTCTCTTTGCATATGGTCTCACTGCCCAGGGTCTCGCTGCGTAGGGTCTCGCTGCCTACGGTCACAGTTCTTAGGATCTCGCTGCCTAGGATTTCGCTGTCCAGGGTCTCGGGCCCTTGGACTTTTCTGCCCACGATTTCGCTGCCTAGGATCTATCTGCAGAGAGTTTTGCGGCCAAGGGTGTCGATGCCCAGGGTCTCGCTGCCCAGAATCTCCCTGCACAAGGACTCACTTCCTAAGGTCTCTTTTCAACTGGTCTCGCTGCCCCGCGGTCTTGCTGCCAGGCTCTCGCTGCACAGATTCTCGCTGCATACGGGCTCGGTTCCAATGGTCTCGCTGCCTAGGATCTCGCTGCGCAGGGTCTCGGGTCCTTGGATATTCCTGCCCAGGGTATCGCTGCCGAGGGTGTAGCTGCTGAGAGTTTTGCGGCACAGCGTCTCGATGCCTCGGTTTTCGTTCCTAATGTCTGAGGTCCGAGTTTCTTGCTGCCGAGGTTCACGCTGCCTCGGGTCACGCTGCAGAGGCTCTAACTGCCGAGTGTCTCGCTGCCTAGCATCTCGGGTCTTTGGGCACGCTGCCCTGGTTTCGCTGTTAGCGTCTGGCTGCCTCGGGACTCGCTGCCTGAGGTATCATTGCCCAATTTTTCGCAGGCTACGGTGTCGGTGCCCATGTCTCGCTGCCTTGCGTTTCGCTGCCTAGGTTCTCACTGGCCGTGCTGTCCCTGCTCAAAATCCCACTGCACAATGTCTCGCTGCCCAGGGTCTCGCTGCACAGGTCTCGGGCCCTAGGGACTCTATTCCCAATGTCTCGCTGCACAGTGTCTCGCTGCACAGGTATCGTTACCTAGGATCTCGCTGCACAAGGGTCTCACTGCCCAGCGTGTTGCTGACTAGGGTATCACTGCCAAGGCTCTCGCTGCCCAAGGTCTCACTGCCCAGCGTCTCGCGCCCAGCATCTCGCTTTCCAAGGGTCTCTCTGCCCAGGGTATCAATGCCAAGGGGCTCGCTGCCGAGGGTCTTGATTCCTAGACTCTCGCTGCCCAAGTCTCACTACCCAGGGTCTCGCTCCCAGCATCTCGCTGCCCAGGGTCTCACTGCTGAGGGTAGCGCTGCCTCGGATCTCGTGTCCTAGGATCTCGCTGCCTTGTATATCGCTGCCCAGGGTCTCGCTGCCTAGCATCTCGCTGCCCAGAGTCTTGATGCCTCGGATTTTGGTGACTAGTGTCTCAGATCCCAGTGTCTCGCTGCCTATAGTCTCGCTGCGCTGTGTCTCGCTGCCTAGGATCTCGGGTCTTAGGTTCTTGCAGCCCAGCCTCTCGCTGCCTAGGGTCTCGGGTCCTCGGGTCTCGCTCCTCAGAGTCTCGCTGCCCAGGGTCTTGCTACACAGTGTCTTGCTGCCCAGGGTCTCACTGCCTAGGGTCTCGGGTCCTCGGGACTCGCTTCCCAGGCTCTCGCTGCCCAGGGTCTGTCTGCCCTGCATCTCGCAGCCGAGAGTCTCGCTACCCAGCGTCTCGCTGCCTCGAGTCTCGCTGCCCAGGGTCTTACTGCCTAGTGTCTCACTCCCTATGTTCTCGTGTCCTATTGTCTCGCTGCCTTGGGTCTCGCTGCCTAGGGTCTAACTGCCGAGCATCTCGCTGCCGAGCGTCATGGGTCCTAGGATCATGCTGCCCGCATCTCGCTGCAAAGGCTCTCCCTGCTAAGCGTCTTGCTGCCCAATGTCTCGCTGCCTCGGGTATTGCTGCATAGTGTATCGCTGCTTAAGGTCTCGTTGCCCAGGGTCTAGTTGCCTAAAGTCTCGCAGCCCAGGGTATTGCTGCCTAGGGTCTCACTGCCAGGGTATTATTGCCAGGGTCTCGGTGCCTCGGGTCTCGCTGCGCAGATTGTCGCTGCCTCGGGTAGCGTTGCCCAGGATCTCGCTGCCTAGGCTCCTAAGGTCTCAGGTTTGAGGGTCTCGCAGCACAGGGTTTCGCTGCCTGGGCTCTCGCTGGCCAGGGTCTTGTTGTACATGGTCTCGCTGCCCAGGTTCTCTCTGACCAGTATATCGCTTCCTAGCGTCTCTGTCGCTGCCTAGGGACTCTCTGCCCAAGTCTCGCTGCCCAAGATCTCGCTCCCCAGGACCTCGGGTCCTAGGGTCTTGCAGTCTAGCGTTTCGCTGCCTAGTGTCTCGCTTACTCGGGTCTCAAGTCCTGCTGTCTCGCTGCCGAGAGTTTCGCTGCCCTGGGTCTCACTGCCACTGATCTCGCTGTCTGGGGTCCCGGTTCTTTGGGTCTCGCAACCGAGGATCTAGCCGCCCAGGGTGTAGCGCCGAGGGTCTCGCTGCCCTGTGTCTCGTTGCCTCGGGTCTCGCTGCCTAGCGTCTCGCTGCACATTGTCTCGCTGCCTACTGTCTCACTGCTTCGGGTCTCGCTGCACATTGTCTCGCTGCCTAGGGTTTCGCTGCCCAGGGTCTCCCTGCCCAGAGTCTCACTGCCGAGGGTCTTGCTGCCTCGGTTCTCGCTGCTTGGGATCTCGCTGCCTAGGATCTCGCTGCCTTATGTCTCATTGCCCAGGGTCTCGAGTCCTATCGACTCGCTGCCAAATGTTTCGCTGCCCAGGGTCTCCCTGTCCAGGGTCTCGCTGCCTTGGATGTCACTGCCTCGGGTCTCGCTGACTAGATCTCACTGCCGAGGGTCACATTGCCTCGGGTCTCCGATCCTAGGGGCACGGTTCCCAGGGTCTCACTGCCAATGTTCTCTCTGTCCAGCGTCTCGCTACCAACGGTCTCATTGCACGGGGTCTTGGACCCAATTGTCTCCCGCCTAAGGTCTGTCTGCCTCGGGTCATGATGCTTGCGTCCAGGGTCGGAGGGTCTCGTTGCCTCGAGTCTCGCTGGTTAGTGTGTCGCTGCTTAGGGATTCGGTTCCTAGCCTCTCGCTGCACAGGGTCTCGATTCCTAGTGTCTTACTCGCAGCCCACGGTCTCGCTGCCTCGGCTCTCAGTTCCTGGGATCTCGGGTCCTACGGTCTCGCTGTACAGGACCTCGCTACCTGCGATCTCGCTGCCTTGTGTCTTGCTGCACCGGGTCTCGCTGCCTGGGATGTCACTGGCCAGGGTCTCGTTGCCCAGGTTCTCGCTGCCAGGGTCTCACTGTCTATGGTCTCATTGCATATGGTGTCGCTGCCCAGGGTCTTGCTGCCCATGGATTTGCTGCCTAGGGTCTCACTGCCTAGGATCTTTATCCCTATGGTCTCACAGCTCAGCGGCTCGCAGCATAGCGTCTCGCTGCCCAGGGTATCGTTGCGCAGGCTCTCGCAGCCTAAGGACCCGCTGCCCAGTGTCTCGCAGCCTGGGGTCTCGCTGCCTTGGGTCTCGCTGCCTACGGTCTCGCTTCCGAGGGTCTCATCTCCGAGGGACTCTCTTTGAAGGGTCTTGCTTTCCAGGGTCTCGGTATCCAGGGTGTCGATGCCCAGCGTCTCGGTACACAGGGTCTTGCTGCCTAGGGTGTCGCTGACTAGTGTATCACTGCCAAGGGGCTCGCTGCCCAGCGTCTCGGGTCCTAGGTTCTCGCTTCCACGGTTCTCGCTGCCTCGGATATCACAGCCCAGAGTATCACTGCCCAAGTTCTTGCTGCCCAACGTCTCGTTGCCCAGGGTCTCGCTGCCTAGGGCCGCGCTGCCTAAGGTCTCGGGTCCTTGGTTATCGCTAGCCAGGTTCTAGCTGCCCTGGAACTCAATGTCTCGGGTATCACTGACCGGTTTCTCGCTGCCTAGGGTCTTGCTGCACAGGATCTCGCTGCCTGGGCTGTCACTGTCCAGGGTCTTGCTGCCCAGGATCTGGCTGCCCAGGGACTCACAGCCTAAGGTATCTTTGCATATGGTTTCGCTTCCCAGGGTCTCGCTGCGTAGGGTCTCGCTGCTTACGGTCACAGTTCTTAAGATCTCTCTGCATAGGATCTCGCTGTCCAGGGTCTCGGGTCCTTCGACTTTTATGCCCAGGATCTCGCTGCCTAGGGTCTATCTGCTGAGGGTCTTGCGGCACAGGGTCTCGATGCCCAGGGACTCACTGCCTAAGGTCTCTTTGCAACTGGTCTCGCTGCCCGGGGTCTTGCTGCCAGGCTCTCGCTGCACAGAGTCTCGCTGCATAGGGGATCGGTTCCATAGGGTCTCGCTGCCTAGGATCTCGCTGCCCAGGGTCTCGGGTCCGTGGATTTTCCTGCCCAGGGTACCGCTGCCGAGGGTGTAGCTGCTGAGGGTTTTGCGGCACAGCATCTTGATGCCTAGGTTTTCGCTTCCTAATGTCTGAGGTCCGAGCTTCTTGCTGCGAGGTTCACGCTGCCTAGGGTCGCGATGCCTAGGATCTCTCTGCCTATGTCTCGCTGCCTAGGTTCTCACTGGCCGTGCTGTCGCTGCTCAAGATCCCACTGCACAATGTCTCGCTGGCCAAGCTCTCGCTGCCGAGGTTCTCGGGCCCTAGGGACTCTCTTCCCAAAGTCTCGCTGCACAGTGTCTCGCTGCCCAGGGTGTCGTTACCCAGGGTCTCGCTGCACAAGGGTCTCGCTGCCCAGGATGTTGCTGACTAGGGTATCACTGCCAAGGCTCTCGCTGCCCAAGGTCTCATTGCCCAGGGTCTCGCTACCAGCATCTCGCTGCTCAAGTGTCTCTCTGCCCAGGGTATCAATGCCTAGGGGCTCGCTGCCCAGGGTCTTGATTTCTAGGCTCTCGCTGCCCAAGGTTTCACTGCCCAGGTTCTCGCTCCCAGCATCTCGCTGCCCAGGGTATCACTGCCTAGCATCCCGCTGCCTAGCGTCCTGATGCCTAGTGTCTTAGTGCCTAGTGTCTCAGATCCCAGTGTCTCGCTGCCTATAATCTCGCTGCGCTGTTTCTCGCTGCCTAGGATCTCGGGTGTTAGCTTCTTGCACCCCAGCGTCTCGCTGCCTAGGGTCTCGGGTCCTAGGGTCTCGCTCCTCAGAGTCTCGCTGCCCAGTGTCTTAGTGCCGCGTGTCTCACTCCCTATGCTCTCGCGTCCTACTCTCTCGCTGCCTAGTGTCTCGCATCCCTACGGGCTAACTGCCGAGCATCTCGCTGCCGAGCGTCACATGTCCTCGGATCATGTTGCCCGCGTCTCGCTGCAAAGGATCTCCCTGCGAAGCTGCCCAATGTCTCCCTGCCTCGGCTATTGCTGCATTGGCTATCGCTGCTTAAGGTCTCGTTGCCCAAGGTCTAGTTGCCTAAAGTCTCGCAGCCCAGATTATCGCTGCCTAGGCTCTCACTGCCAGGGTCTTATTGCCGAGGGTCTCGGTGCCTCGGGTCTCGCTGCGCAGATTGTCGCTGCCTCTGGTCCCGTTGCCCAGTGTCTCGCTGCCTAGGCTCTATGCTCCTAAGGTCTCAGGTCTGAGGGTCTCGCTGCACAGGATCTCGCTGCCTGTGCTCTCGCTGCCCAGGGTCTCGCTGTCCATGGTCTCGCTGCCCAGGGTCTCTCTGAACAGTATATCGCTTCCTAGCGTCTCAGGTCGGAGCATGTCGCTGCCTAGGGAATCGCTGCTCGGGTCTCGCTGCCCAAGATCTCGCTCCCCATGGTCTCGAGTATTAGGGTATTGCTGCCTAGGGACTCGCTGCCTAGGATCTCGCTGACTAGGGTGTCAGGTCCTGGTGTCTCGCTGCCTAGTTTCTCGCTGCCCTGGGTCTCGCTGCCTGCGGTCTCAGGTCGTTGGGTCTCGCAACTGAGGGTCTCGCTGTCCAAAGTCTAACTGCCTAGGGTCTCGATGCCTAGGGTTTCGCTGCCCAGAGTCTAGCTGCCAAGGATCTCGCTGCCTTGCGTCTTTATGCCTCTGTTCTCGCTGCCCAGGTGCTCGCTGCCCATTGTCACGCTGCTCAGGGTCTCGCTGCCTCGGTCTCACTGGCCAGGGTCTCATTGCCTGGCGTCTCCGATCCTGGGGACATGCTTCCCAGGGTCTCACTGCCCAGGTCTTCTCAGCCCAGCTTCTCACTGCCTTGTGTCTTGCAGCCTCGGATCACGCTGCCTCGGGTGCCACTGCCTAAATTCGCTGGTCCTAGGGTCTTACTTCCTCGGGTCTCGCTGCCTAGGGTCTCTCCGCCCAGGGCTTCACTCGCTATGGTCTTGCTACCTAGGGACTCGCTGCCTCGGGTGCCGCTGCCTAAAGTCTCGGGTCCAAGGTTCTCGATGCCCCGCTTCTCTCTGCCGAGGGTATCGCTGCCCAGCTTGTCGCTGCCCAAGTTCTCGCTGCCGAACATCTCACTGCAGAGGGTCTCGCTGCCTCAGGTCTCGCTGCCTAAGGTCTCGGGTCCTAAGGTCTCGCTGGCCGGGCTCCAACTGCCCACGAACTCACTGCCCAGTATCTTGGGTACTAGGATCTCACTTCCCTGCTGCCTAGGGTCTTGCTGCCTAGGGTCTTGCTGCTTAGCAACTCCTTGCCCAGGGTCTCGCTACACCGCGTCGCGGGTCCAAACGTCTCGCTGCCAAGGGTCTCGCTGTCTAGGTTCACGAACTATGTGTCTCGGATTCAAGTGTTTCGCTGGCGAGGATCTCGCTGATTAGTGTGTCGCTGCTTAGGGTTTCTGGAACTAGCCTCTCGCTGCACAGGTTCTCGCTTCGTAGTATCTCACTGCCCACGGTCTCGCAGCCGAGGATTTTGGCTCCTAGGGTCTCAGCTCCTTTGGTCTCACTGCACACGATCTTGCTACCTGGGATCTCGCGTCCTAGTGCCTTGCTATACAGGATCTCGCTCCCTGGGATGTCACTGACCAGTTTCTCCCTGCCCAGGAACTCACTGCCTAAGGACTCTTTGCATATCGTTTTGCTGCCCACTGTCTCGCTGCGTAGCGTCTCGCTGCCTACGTCTTGGTTCCTCGCGTCTCGCTGCCTCGGATCTCGCTGCCAGGGTCTCGGGTCCTTGGATTTTTCTGCCCAGGGTCTCGCTGCTGAGGGTCTAACTACTGAGGGTTTTGCGGCCCAGGGTCTCGATGCCTAGGGTTTCGCTTCCTCGTGTCTCTGGTCCGAGCGATATGCTGCCCGGGTTTCGCTGCCTTGGGTCTCGCTGCCTAGTGACACGCTGTCTGAGCTATCACTTCCCAAGATTTCGCAGGCTACGGTCTCGCTGCCCATGGTCTCGCTGCTTAGCTTCTTGCTGCCAAGGGTCTCGCTGCCTAGTATCTCGCTGCCTAGGGTCTCGCTGCCGAGGGTCTCACTGGCCGGGGTGTCGCTGCTCAAATCCCGCTGCCCAATGTCTCGCTGCCCAGGGTCTCGCTGCAGAGGTTCTCGGCCCCTAGGGACTCTCTTCCCAGGGTCTCGCTGCACAGTGTATCACTGCCAAGGCTCTCGTTGCCAATGGTCTCAATACCCAGTGTCTTGCTGCCCAAGGATATCGCTGTCCTAGGTTCTCAGTGCGCAGGGTATCACTGCCAAGGTTCTCGCTGCCCAGGCTCTTGATTCCTAGGCTCTCGCTGCCACGCTTCTCGCTGCCTATGGTATCACAGCCCAGGATATCGCTGCCCAAGTTCTCGCTGCCCAACGTCACGTTGCCCACGGTCTCGCTGCCTCGGGAGGTGTTGCCTAAGGTCTCGGGTCGTAGGTATCGCTGGCCAGGTTCTAGCTGCCCAGGAACTCACTGTCCAGTGTCTTGGATTCTCGGATCTCACTTCCCAGCTGTCTACAGTCTTGCTGCTTAGGGTCTCGTTGCCCATGGTCTCGATGCCTATGGTCTTGCTGCACAGGATCTCGCTGCCCGGGGATGTCACTGCCCAGGGTCTCGCTGCCCAGGATCTCGCTGCCCAGGAACTCACTGCCTAAGGCCTCTTTGCATAACGTCTCGCTGCCCAGGGTCTCGCTGCGTATGGTCTAGCTGCCTACGGACTCGGTTCCCAGGGTCTCGCTGCCTCGGATCTCACTGTCCAGGGTCTCGGGTCCTTGTATTTTTCTGCCCAGGGTCTCGCTGCCTTGGGTCTCGCTACCTTGTGATTCGCTGCCTGAGCTATCACTGCCGAAGATTTCGCAGGCTACGGTCTCGCTGCCCATGGTCTCGCTGCCTAGCGTCTCGCTGCCAAGAGTCTCCCTGCCAAGTATCCTGCTACCTAGGGTCTCGCTGCCTAGGGTCTCACTGGCCAGGGTGACCCTGCTCAAATCCCGCTGCCCAATGTCTCGCTGTCCAGGGTCTCGCTGCCGAAGTTCTCGGGCCCCAGGGACTCTCCTCCCAGGGTCTCGCAGTACAGTGTATCACTGCAAAGGCTCTCGCTGCGCAAGGTCTCGCTGCTCAGTGTCTTGCTGCCCAACGATCTCGCTGCCCAACTGTCTCGCTGCGCAGGGTATCACTGCCAAGGATCTCGCTGCCCAGACTCTTGATTCCTCGGCTCTCGCTGCCCAAGGTCTTGCTGCACAGGTTCTCGCTCCCAGCACCTGCTGCCCAGTGTCTCACTGCTGAGGGTATCGCTGCCTAGGGTCTCGGGTCTTAGGGTCTCGCTGCCTAGGATCTCGCTGCCTAGGGACTCGCTTCCTAGCATCTCGCTGCCTAGCGTCTTGATGCCTAGGGTCTCGCTGACTAGTGACTCAGATCCGAGTGTCTCGCTGCCGAAAGTCTCGCAGCCCAGGGTCTCGCTGCCTAGGGTCTCGGCTCCTCGGGTCTCGCTCCTCAGAGTTTCGCTGCCTAGGGTCTCAGGTGCTAGGGACTCGCTTCCCAGACTCTCGCTGCCCAGGGTCTCTCTGCCCGCATCTCGCGCCTGGAGTCCCGCTGCCTAGCGTCTCGCTGCCTAGAGTTTCACTGCCCAGGGTCTCACGGCGTAGGGTCTCATTTCCTATGGTCTCGCATCCTAGTCTCTCGCTGCCTCGCGTCTCTCTGTCAGGGTCTAACTGCCGAGCATCTCGCTGCTTATCGTCACGTGTCCGAGGATCATGCTGCCCACGTCTCGCTGCCGAGGGTGTCAATCCCAAGTGTCTTGCAGCCCAATGTCTCACTGCCTAGTGTCTCATTGCATAGGTTATCGTTGCCTAGGGTCTCGTTGCCCAGGGTGTAGTTGCCTAAAGTTTCGCTGTCCAGGGCCTCGCTGCCTAGGTTCTCGCTGCCTAGGGTCTCATTGCGCAGGTTCTCCATGCTGAGGGTCTCGCTGCCCTGGGGTCTCGCTGTGTAGGGTCTCATTGCACAAAGTCTCGGTGCCTAGCTTCTCGCTGCCCAGGTTGTCGCTACCTCGGATCCCGTTGCCCAGCGTCTCTCTGCCTAGTCTCTTGTCTCCTGAGGTTTCAGTCCTGTGGGTCTCGCTGCACAGGGTCTCGCTGCCCAAGTTCTCGCTCCCCAGGGCCTCGGGTCCTAGGGTCATGCTGTCTAGCGTCTCGCTGCCTTGTGTCTCGCTGACTAGGGTCTCAAGTCCTGGTGTCTCGCTGCCTTGACTCTCGCTGCCTTGGATCTTGCTGCCTATGCTCTCGCTGTCTGGGGTCTCGGGTCTTTGTGTCTCGCAACCGAGGATCTCGCCGCCCAGCGTCTAGCTGTGAGGGTCTCGCTGCCCAGTGTCTTGGTGCCGACAGTCTCGCTGCTTAGCGTCTCGCTGCGCATTTTCTCGCTGCCTAGTGTCTCACTGCCTCGGGTCTCCCTGCACATTGTCTCGCTGCCTATGGTGTAGCTGCCCAGGGTCTCCCTGCCCAGAGTTTCTCTGACTAGGGTTTCGCTGCATCGGTTCTCGCTGCTTGGGGCCTCGCTGCCTAGGATCTCGCTGCCTCAGGTCTCATTGCCTAGGGTCTCGAGCCCTATCGACTCGCTGCCAAGTGTCTCGCTGCCCAGGTTCTCGCTTTACAGGGTCTCGCTGCCTAGGCGGTCGCTGCCTCGGTTCTCGCTGCCTCGGTCTCACTGCCGAGGCTCACATTGCCTCGGGTCTCCGATCCTAGGGACATGCTTCCCAGGGTCTCACTGCCCAGGTTCTCTCTGTTCAGCAACTCGCTGCCCAGGGTCTCGCTGCCTAATGTCTCGCTGCCCAAGGTCTCGCTGCCCAAGATTTCCCTGCGCAGGGTTTCGCTGCCTAGGATCTTGCTGCCTACGTTAGCTTTGCCGGGTGTCTCGCTGCCTTGGGTCTTGCTTCCCAGGGTCTCGTGTCCTAGGGTTTCACTGCCTAAAGTCTCGGGTCCTAGGGTCTCAGTGCCTCGGCTATTGCTGTCTAGGGTCTCGCGACCCAGCATTTTACTCCTTCGGGTCTGCTTGTCGAGCGTCTCGCTGCCTCGGGGCTCGCTGCCTAGGATCTCGGGTCTTAGGTTCACGCTGCCCAGCTTCCCACTGCCTATGGTATCGCTGCCCAGGGTTTCGCTGCCCAATTTGTCGCAGCCCAACGTCCCGCTGTCCATGGGCACATTGCCCATGGTCTCGCTGCACGGGGTCTTGCTGCACGGCGTCTTGGACCCAACTGTCTCCCGCCTAAGGTCTAGCTGCTTCGGGTCACAATGCTTGCGTCTCGGGTCCGAGGGTTACGTTGCCTCGAGTGTCGCTGGTTAGTGTGTCGCTGCTTAGGGTCTCGGTTCCTAGCCTCTCGCTGCACAGGGTCTTGCTTCCTACTGGCTCACTGCCCTGGGTCTCGCTGCCTAGGCTCTCTCAGCCCACGATCCCGCTGCCTCGGATCTCGGCTCCTAGGATCTCGGGTCCTACAGTCTCGCTTTACAGGATCTCTCTACCTGCGATATCGCTGCCTATTGTCTTGCTGCACAGGGGCTCCCTGCCTGGGATGTCACTGACCAGTTTCTCGCTGCCCAGGACCTCGCTGCCCAGGGTCTCATTGTCTACGGTCTCATTGCATATGGTCTCACTGCCCGGGGCGTTGCTGCCTATGGTCTCGCAGCCTAGGGCCTTGGTTCCTAGGGTCTCGTTGCCTAGTTTCACGCTCGGTAGCGAATCGCTGCCTTGTGTCGCAGGTCCTCGTGTCTCGACTCCTAGTGTCTCGCTGCCTATTGTCCCGCTGCCTAAAGTCCAGCTTCCGAATGTTTTGCTGCCCAGGGTATCGCTGCCCACGTTCTCGCTGCCCAGGGTTTTGCTGCCCATGGATTCGCTGCCTAGGGTCTCACTGCCTAGGGTCTTGCTCCCTATGGTCTCACAGCCCAGCGTCTCGTTGCATAGCGTCTCGCTGCCCAGGGTATCGTTGCGCAGGGTCTCACTGCCTAAGCACCCGCTGCCCAGGGTCTCGCAGCCTGGGGACTCGCTGCCTTGGGTCTGGCTGCCTACGGTCTCGCTACCGAGGGTCTCATCTCCTAGGTACTCGCTTTGCAGGGTCTCGCTGTCCTGGGTCTCGGTACACAGGGTCTTGCTGCCTAGGGTGTCGCTGACTAGTGTATCACTGCCAAGGGGCTTGCTGCCCAGCGTCTCATGTCCTAGGTTCTCGCTGCCATGGTTCTCGCTGCCTCGGATATCACAGCCCAGGATATCGCTGCCCAAGTTCTTGCTGCCCAACATCTTGCTGCCCAGGTTCTCGCGGCCTAGGGCCGCGCTGCCTAAGATCTCATGTCCTCGGGTACCGCTAGCCAGGTTCTAGCTGCCCTGGAACTCAATGCCCAGTGTCTTGGCTCCCAGGATCGCACTTCCCAGCTGCCTAGGGAATTGTTGCTTCGGGTCTCGTTGCCCAGGGTCTCGATGCCTAGTGGATCACTGCCTAGGCTCTCGCTGCCTAGGCTCTCGCTGCCTCCGGTATCACTGCCTGTGTCTCGCTGCCTAGGGTCTAGCTGCACAGGATCTCGCTGCCTGGGCTGTCACTGGACAGGGTCTCGCTGCCCAGGATCTGGCTGCCCAGGGACTCACCGCCTAAGGTCTCTTCGCATATGGTCTCGCTGCCCAGTGCCTCGCTGCGTAGGGTCTCGCTGCCTACTGTCATAGTTCTTAAGATCTCGCTGCCTAGGATCTCGCTGTCCAGGATCTCGGTTCCTCGGATTTTTCTGCCCAGGGTTTCGCTGCCTAGGGTCTATCTGCTGAGGGTTTTGCGGCCCAGGGTCTCGATGCCCAGGGTCTCGCTGCCCAGGATCTCGCTGCCCAGGGACTCACTGCCGAAGGTCTCTTTCCATCTGGTCTCGCTGCCCGGGCTCTTGCTGCCAGGCTCTCGCTGCACAGAGTCTCGCTGCCGACGGTCTCGGTTCCTCGGGTCTCGCTGCCAGGATCTCGCTGCCCAGGTTCTCGGGTCCTAGGATTTTCCTGACCAGGGTCTCACTGCCGAGGGTCTATCTGCTGAGGGTTTTGCGGCCTAGCGTCTCGATGCCTAGTTTTTCGCTTCCTAGGGTCTGAGGACCGAGCTTCTTGATGCCGAGTTTCACGCTGCCTCGGATCGTGCTGCCAAGTCTCTAACTGCCGAGTGTCTCGCTGCCTAGCATCTCGGGTCCTAGAGGCACGCTGCCCGGGTTTCGCTGCCTAGGGTCTCGCTGTCTCGGGACTCGCTGCCTGAGGTATCACTGCCCAATTTTTCGCAGGCAATGGTGTTGCTGCCCATAGTCTCGCTGCCTTGCGTTTCGCTGCCGAGGATCCTCCTGCCTAGGATCTCGCTGCCTAGGTCTCGCTGCCTAAGTTCTCACTAACCGGGGTGTAGCTGCTCAAGATCCCACTGCACAATGTCTCGCCACCCACGGTCTCGCTGCCTAAGTTCTCGGGCCTTAGGGACTCTCTTCCCAATGTCTCGCTACACAGGGTTTGGTGACCCAGGGTCTCGCTGCCCAGGGTTTCGCTCCCAGCATCTCGCTGCCCAAGGGTCTCTCTGCCCAGGGTCTCAATGCCAAGGGGATCGCTGCCCAGGCTCTTGATTCCTAGGCTCTCGCTGCCCAAGGTGTCACTGCCCAGGGTCTCGCTCCCAGCATCTCGCTTCCCAGGGTCTCATTGTTGAGGATAGCGCTGCCTCGGGTCTCGGGGCCTAGGGTCTCGCTGCCTAGGATCTCGCTGCCCAGGTTCTCGGGTCCTAGGATTTTCCTGACCAGGGTCCCACTGCCGAGGGTCTATCTGCTGATGGTTTTCCGGTCCAGCGTCTCGATGCCTAGTTTTTCGCCTCCTAGGGTCTGAGGACCGAGCTTCTTGCTGCCGATGTTCACGCTGCCTCGGATCGTGCTGCCAAGGCTCTAACTGCCGAGTGTCTAGCTGCCTAGCATCTCGGGTCCTAGGGGCACGCTGCCCGGGTTTCGCTGTCCATAGTCTCGCTGACTTGCGTTTCGCTGCCTAGGATCCTCCTGCCTAGGATCTCGCTGCCTAGGTCTCGCTGCCTAAGTTCTCACTAGCCGGGGTGTAGCTGCTCAAGATCCCACTGCACAATGTCTCGCCACCCAGGGTCTCGCTGCCTAGGTTCTCGGGCCTTAGGGACTCTCTTCCCAATGTCTCGCTGCACAGGGTTTCGTGACCGAGGGTCTCGCTGACCAGGGTCTCGCTCCCAGCATCACGATGTCCAAGGGTCTCTCTGCCCAGGGTCTCAATGCCAAGGGGATCGCTGCCCAGGCTCTTGATTCCTAGGCTCTCGCTGCCCAAGGTCTCACTGCCCAGGGTCTCGCTCCCAGCATCTCGCTTCCCAGGGTCTCATTGCTGAGGATAGCGCTGCCTCGGGTCTCGGGTCCTAGGGTCTCGCTGCCTAGGATATCGCTGCCCAGGGACTCGGTGCCTAGCATCTCGCTGCCTAGCCTCTTTATACCTAGGGTCTTGGCGATTAGTGTCTCAGATCCGAGTGTCTCGCTGCCTATAGTCTCGCTGCGCTTCGTCTCGCTGGCTAGGATCTCGGGTCTTAGGGTCTTGCAGCCCAGCGTCTCACTGTCAGGGTCTCGGTTCGTAGGATCTCGCTCCTCAGAGTCTCACTGCCCAGGGTCTTGCTGCACAGGGTCTTGCTGCCCAGGGTCTCGCTGCCTAGGATCTCGGGTCCTAGGGACTCGTTTCCCAGGCTCTCGCTGCCCAGGGTCTCTCTGCCCTGCATGTCGCAGCCGAGAGTCTCGCTACCCAGTGTCTCACTGCCTCGGGTCTCGCTGCACATTGTCTCCCTGCCAAGGGTCTCGCTGCCCAGGGTCTCCCTGCCCAGAGTCTCACTGCCTCGGGTCTCGCTGCTTAGGTTCTCGCTGCTCGGGGCCACGCTGCCTAGGATCTCGCTGCCTTAGGTCTCATTGCCTAAGGTCTCGAGCCCTATCGACTCGCTGCCAAGTGTCTCGCTGCCCAGGGTCTCGCTGTCCAGGCTCTCGCTGCCTAGGCTGTCGCTGCTTCGGGTCTCGCTGCCTCGGTCTCATTGCCGAGGGTCACATTGCCTCGGGTCTCCGATCCGAGGGACACCCTTCCCAGGGTCTCACTGCCCAGGTTCTCTCTGTCCAGCATCTCGCTGCCCAGGGCCTCACTGCCCAATGTCTCACTGCCCAAGGTCTCGCTGCCCAGGGGCTCGCGGCCCAAGGTCTCTGCTCCCAGGGTCTCGCTGCACAGGATCTTGCTACCTGGGATCTCGCTGCCTCGTGTCTTTCTGCACAGGATCTCGCTCCCTGGGATGTCACTGACGAGGTTCTCGCTGCCCAGGATCTCGCTGTCCAGTGTCTCACTGCCTAAGTTCTCATTGCATATGGATTTGCTCCCCGGCGTCTTGCTGCCCAGGGTCTCGCTGCCGATGGTCTCGGTTCCGAGGGTCTCGCTGACTCGGATCTTGCTGTCTCGGGTCTCGTTCACTATTGACTCGCTGCATTGTGTCATCAGTCTCGCTGCCCAGGGTCTCGCTGCCTAGGGATTCGTTGCAAAATGTATTGGGTTCTAGCGACTCATTGGCCAGTGACCACTGTCGAAAATCTCGCTGCTCAGGGCTTCGCTGCCCAAAGACTCACTGTCCAGGGTCTCGCTGCCTCGGTTCTTGCTTCACAGAGACTCGCTGCCCATGTCTCGTTGCCCGGGTCATGCTGCCTCGGGTCTCGCTGCCGACGATCTCGCTGCCCAGTGTCTCGCTGCCCACGGTCTCGCTGCCCACGGTATTTGCCCAGGGTCTCGCTGCCTAGGATCTCGCTGCCCAGGCTCTCGCTGCTTAGGTTCTCGCTGCCCACGGTCTCGCTGCCCAGGGTATCGCTGCCCAGGGTGTCGCTGCTCAGGGTCTCGCTGCAAGGTTCCCGATGTCCAGGGTCTCGATGCATAGGGTATCACTGCCTCGGGTCTCTCTGCCTAGGATGTCGCTGCCTCGGATCTCACTGCCGGAGGTCTCATTGCCATGGGTGTCCGGTCGTATTGACACGCTGCCCAGGGTCCCGATGTCCAGGGTCTCGCTGCCCAGTGTCGCGCTACCTAGGATCTCACTGCCACTGCTCTCACTTCCCAGGATAATGCTGCCCAACGTTTCGCTGCCCAGGATCTCACTGCCCAGGGTCTCGTTGCTTAGCAGCTCGCTGCCTCGGGTTTCACTGCCCAGTGTCTCGCTACCTCGGGTCTTGCAGCCTCGATTATCGGGTCCTAGTGACTCAGTTCCCAGTGCCTCTCTGCCCAAAATCTTGCTGCCCATGGTCTCGCTGCCCAACATTTCACTCTCGTGGGACTCGCTGTCCGTGTCTCGTTGCCAAAGGTCTCGCTGCCCAGGTCTCGCTGCCCAGGGACTGGCTGGGCAGGGTTTCACTGCCTAGGCTTTGACTGACTCGGGGCTCGCTGCCCAGGGTCACCCTGCCCAGGGTTTCACTGCCTAGAATCTCGCTGCCTAGGGTCGCGCTACTTAAGAAGTCATTGCCTCGGATCTCCGGTTCTCGGGTCACACTTCCCAGAATCTCTCTGGTCACGGTCTCTCTGCCATGCATCTCGCTGCCTGGTTCCTCGCTACAAAGGGTCTTGATGCCCAACATCTCGCTGCCTAGTGTCTCGCTTCCCAGAGTTAGCTGTCCAATGTCTCGCTACCCGGAGTCTAGATTCCAACAGTCTCGCTGCCTCGTGTATCAGGTTCTAATGTCCCGTTGTCCATGGTCTCGCTGCCTTGAGTCTCGCTTCCAAGCGGCTCGCTGCCCAGTGTCTCACTGCTAAGGGACTCGCTGCCCAGGATCTCGCTGCAGAGGGTCTCGCTGCCTCGGGTTTCACTGCCCAGGATCTCTTTGCTTTGTGTCTCGCTGCCTCGGGAATCGCTGTCTAGGGTCTCGCTGCCCAGTGTCGCGCTGCCTAGGGCCTCACTGCCATGTGTCTCACTGACCAGGATCTCGCTGTCCAACGTTTCGCTGCCCAGGATCTCACTGCTCAATGTCTCATTGCTTAGCGGCTCGTTGCCTCGGGTCTCGCTGCCTAAGGTCACGCTGTCTTTGGTCTCGGTGCTCACTGTCTCGCTGCCTAGGGTCTCTGGTCCTAGCGACTCGCTGCCCAGTGCCTCCCTGCCCAACATCTGGCTGACCAGGGTCTCGCTGCCTAGGTTCTCGCAACCCAGGGATTCACTGCACAGGGTATCGCTGCCGAGGGTCTCACTGCCCAGGGTCTGGCTGCCCATGGTTTCGCTGCCTAGGAGCTCGCTGCCCAGGGTCTCGCTGCCCAGAGTCTCACTGCCGAATGTCTCGCTGCCCAAGGTCTCGCTGCCCAGTGTTTTGCGCCTGGGGCCTCGGTGCCAAGATTCTCGATTCTAGTGTCTCGCTACCAAACGTCTCGCTGCCCAGGGTCTCGCTGCCTAGGGCCTCGCTGCCTAGGGTCTCACTGCCACGGGTCTCATTGACCAGGATCTCACTGTCCAACGTTTCGCTGCCCAGGATCTCACTGCCCAGGGACTCGTTGCTTAGGGGCTCGCTGCATGGCTCTCGCTGCCCAGTGACTTGCTGCCTCGGGTCTCGCTGCCTAAGGTCCCGCTGTCTTGGGTCTCGCTGCCCAGTGTCTCGCTGTCTAGAGTATCACTGCGTAGGGTCTCGCTGACTAGAGTCCCTGGTCCTAGCGACTCACTGCCCATTGCCACTTTGCCCATCATCTCGCTGCCCAGGTTCTCGCTGCCTAGATTCTCGCAGCCCAAGGTTCGCTGCCCAGCGTCTCGCTGCCTAGGGTCTCGCTGCCCAGCGTCAAGCTGCCCAGTATCTCACTGCCTAGGGTCTCGCTGCCCAAGGTCTCGCTGCCCAGTGTTTCGTTGCCGAACGTCTCGCTGCCCATGGTCTCGCTGCCTACGATTTCGCTGCCGAGGGTCTCGCTGCCAAGTGACTCGCTGCCTATGCTCTCGCTGTCCAGCACCTTGGGACCTAGGATTTCTCTGCACAGAGTCTCTCTGCCTAGCTTCTCGCTGCCTATGGTCCAGCTGCCGAGAGTGTTGTGGCCCAGTGTCTCGTTGCCGATGATCTCGCTTTCTAGGCTCTCGCTGCCTGGTGTCTTGCTGTCCAGGGACTCACTGCCTCGGGCCGCACTCCTCATGCTCACGCGTCCAAGTGCCTTGCTGTCCAGGGTTTCGCTGTCCAGGGTCTCGCTGCCTCACGTCTCGCTACCGACCGGATCGCTGCCCAAAGTATCGCTGCCCAGGGTCTCACTGACCAGGATTTTGCTCCCCAAAGTTTGCTGCCCACGGTCTCACTGCCCAGGGTTTCGTTGCTTACTATCTCGCTGCACAGGATCTTGCTACTTGGGTTCTCGCTGCCTCGTGTTTTTCTGCACAGGATCTCGCTCCCTGGGATGTCACTGACCAGGTTCTCGCTGCCCAGGATCTCGCTGCCCAGTGTCTCACTTCCTAAATTCTCATTGCATATGGATTTGCACCCCGGGGTCTTGCTGCCCAGGGTCTCGCTGCCGACGGTCTCCGTTCCGAGGGTCTCGCTGACTCGGATCTTGCTGTCTCGGGTCTCGTTCACTATTGACTCGCTGCATTGTGTCATCAGTCTCGTGCCCAGGGTCTCGCTGCCTAGGGATTCGTTGCAAAGTGTATCGGGTTCTAGCGACTCATTGGCCAGTGACCACTGTCGAACATCTCGCTGCTCAGGGCCTCGCTGCCCAACGTCTCACTTTCCAGGGTCTCGCTTCCCCGGTTCTTGCTTCCCAGAGACTCGCTGCCCATGTCTCGTTGCCCGGGTCATGCTGCTTCGGGTCTCGTTGCCGACGATCTCGCTGCCCAGTGTCTCGCTGCCCACGGTCTCGCTGCCCACGGTCTTTGCCCAGGGTCTCGCTGCCTAGGATCTCGCTGCCCAGGCTCTCGCTGCTTAGGTTCTCGCTGCCCACGGTCTCGCTGCCCAGGGTATCGCTGCCCAGGTTGTCGCTGCTCAGGGTCTCGCTGCCCAGGTTCCCGATGTCCAGGGTCTCGATGCATAGGGTATCACTGCCTCGGGTCTCTCTGCCTGGGATGTCGCTGCCTCGGATCTCACTGCCGGAGGTCTCATTGCCATGGGTGTCCGGTCCTAGTGACACGCTGCCCAGGGTCCCGCTGCCCAGGGTCTCGCTATCTAGGGTCTCGGGTCCCAGGGTCTCGCTGCCCAGTGTCTCGCTGCCTCGGTTACACGCTTCCCAAGGTGTCGCTGCTTAGGGTCCCGCCGCCCAGCGTCTCGCTGCTTAGGTTCTCGCTGCTTAGCATCTCGCTGCCAGTGTCTCGCTTCCCAGGGTCTCGCAGACTGGGTGTCACTGCCTAAGGTTTCAGATCCTAGGATCTCGCTGCCGAGGGTCTCATTTCCTTGGGTCTCGAGTCCTAATGACTCGTGGCCTGGTGCCTCGCAGCCCAGGGTCTCGCTGACGAGCGTCTAACTGCTGCGCATCTCGGGACCTAGGTTCTTGCTGCCCGCATCTCGCTGCCTAGTGTCTCGCTGCCAAGGGTGTCGCTGCCCAACGTCTCACTGTCCAGGGTCTCGTTGCCTTGGGTCTCGCTGCCTAAGTTCTCTGATCCTCGCGACTAACTTCCCAGTGCCTCGCTGCCCATCATCGCGCAACTCAGGGTTTCGCTGCCCAGGGTCTCGCTGCCTAGGGTCTCGCTGCCCACCGTCTCGCTACCCAGTATCTCACTGCCTAGTGTCTCGCTGAACAACGTCTCGCTGCCTTGTGCCTCGCTGCCTCGGGTCTCGCTGCCTCGGGCCTCCCGTCCTAGTGTTTTGCTGCCCAACATCTCGCTGCCAGTTTCTCGCTGCCTCTGATCTCGTTGGCTCGATTATCCGGTCCTAGCGACTCTCTGCCCAGTGCCTCGCTGCCCAAAATCTTGCTGCCTACGGTCTCGCTGCCCAACATTTCACTGCCCTGGGACTCTGCCTGGGTCTAGTTGCCAAGGGACTCGCGGCCCGGGTCTCGCTGCCTAGGGTCTCGCTGTCTATGGTCTCGCTGCCCAGGGTCTGGCATCCAGGCTCACGCTGCCTCGGGGCTCACTGCCCAGGGTCTCGCAACTGAGGCTCTCGCTGCCGAGGGTCTCGCTTACCAGAATCTCGCTGCCTAGGGTCTCGCTGCCGAAGATGTCATTGCCTACGGTCTCCGGTCCTGGGGACACGCTTCCCAGGGTCTCGCTGCCCAGGGTCTCTCTGTCCTGCATTTCGCTGCCTCATGTCTCGCTGCCCAATGTCTCGCTGCCTAATGTCTCGCTTCCCAGAGTTCGCTGCCCAATGTCTCGCTACCCGGTGTCTCGCTGCCTCGGGTCTCGCTGCCTAGGGTCTGAGGGTCTGAGGTTCTAATGTCTCGTTGCCCACGGTCCCGCTGCCTTGAGTCTCGCTGCCTGAGGTCTCGCTTCCCAGCGGCTCGCTGCTCAGGGTCTGACTGCCAAGCGTCTCGCTGCCCAGGATTTCGTTGCCCAGGGTTTCGCTGCCTAGGGTTTCACTGCCCAGGATCTCGTTGCTTAGTATCTCGCTGTCTAGGGTCACGCATCTACGGTCTCGCTGCCCAGGGTCTAGCACCCAGGCTCACACTGCCTAGGGGCTCACTGCCCAGGGTCTCGCAACTTAGGGTCTCGCTGCTCTGAGTCTCGCTTCCCAGAATCTCGCTGCCTAAGATGTCATTGCCGAGGGTCTCCGGTCCTGGGTACACGCTTCCCAGGGTCTCGCTGCCCAGGGTCTCTCTGCCCTGCGTCTCGCTGCCTGATGTCTCACTGCCAAGGCTCTTGCTGCCCAATGTCTCGCTGCCTAGTGTATAGCTGCCCAGAGTTCGCTGTCCAATGTCTCGCTACCCGGTGTCTCGCTGCCTAGGTTCGCGCTGCCTAGGGTTTCAGATTCTAATGTCTCGTTGCCCACGGTCCCGCTGCCTTGAGTCTCGCTGCCTGAGTTCTCGCTTCCTAGCGGCTCGCTGCCCAGGGTCGCACTGCCAAGGATCTCGCTGCCCAGGATAGCGCTGCCCAGAGTCTCGTTGCCTCGGGTTTCACTGCCCAGGATCTCGTTGCTTCGTGTCTGGCTGCCTAGGGTCTCGCTGTCTTGGGTCTCGCTGCCCAATGTCGCGCTGCCTAGAGTCTCACTGCCACTGGTCTCACTGCCCAGGATCTCGCTGCCCAAAGTTTCGCTGCCCAGGATCTCACTGCCCACGGTCTCGTTGCTTAGCAGGTCGCTGCCTCGGGTCTCGCTGCCCAGTGTTTCGCTGCCTAGGGTCTTGCAGCCTCGATTAACGGGTCCTAGCGACTCAGTGCCCAGTGCCTCGCTGTTCAAAATCTTGCTGCCCACGGTTTCGCTGCCAACATTTCACTGTCCTGGGACTCGCTGTCCGTGTCTCGTTGCCCAAATTCTTGCTGCCTTTGGTTTCGCTGCTCAGTGTCCCGCTGCCGAGTGTCTCACTGCCTAGGGTCTCGTGCCCAGGGTCTCTGGTCCTAGCGACTCACTGCCCAGTGCCTCCCTGCACAACATCTCGCTGACCAGGGTCTCGCTGTCTAGGTTCTCGCAGTCCAGTGTTTCACTGCACAGGGTCTCGCTGCCTAGGGTCTCACTTGCCAGGTTCTGGCTGCTCAAGGTTTCGCTGCCTGGGGGCTCGCTGCCCAGGGTCTCGCTGCCCAGTGTCTCACTGCCTAATGTCTCGCTGCCCAAGGTCTCGCTGCCCAGTGTTTTGCTGCCTGTGGCCTCGGTGCCCAGGGTCTCGGGTCCTAGTGTCTCGCTGCCCAACGTCTCGCTGTCCAGGGTCTCGCTGCCTATGGTCTCGGTGCCTTGTGTCTCACTGCAACAAGTCTCACTGACCAGGATCTCACTGACCAACGATTCGCTGCCCAGGACCTCACTGCCCAGGGACTCATTGCTTTGTGGCTCGCTGCCTGGGGTCTCGCTGCTCAGTGTCTCGCTGCCTTGGGTCTCGCTGCCTAAGGTCCCGCTGTCTTGGGTCTCACTGATCAGTGTCTCGCTGTCTCTGATCTCACTGCGTAGGGTCTCGCTGACTAGAGTCCATGGTCATAGCGACTCACTGCCCAGTGCCACCCTGCCCATCATCTCGCTGCCCAGGGTCTCGCTGCCTAGATTCTCGCAGCCCAAGGTTTCGCTGCCCAGGGTCTCGCTGCCTCGGGTCTCGCTGCCCAGCGTCAAGCTGCACAGTAACTCACTGCCTAGGGTCTCGCTGCCCAAGGTCTCACTGCCCAGTGTTTCGCTGCTCCGGGTCTCGCTGCCTAGGATTTATCTGCCGAGGGTTTCGCTGCCAATTGACTCGCTGCCTAGGCTGTCGCTGTCCAGCATTTTGGGACCTAGGATTTCTATGCACAGAGTCTCTCTGCCAAGGGTCTCGCTGCGTATGGTCCAGCTGCCGAGAGTGTTGCGGCCCAGTGTCTCGCTGCTGAAGATATCGCTTCCTAGGTTCTCGCTGCCTGGTGTCTTGCTGTCCAAGGTCTCACGGCCCAGGGTCGCACTCCCATGGTCACGCGTCAAAGTGTCTCGCTGCCCGGGGTCTCGCTACCTAGAATCTCGTTGCCTAACGTCTCGCTACCGACCGGGTCGTTGTCCAAGGTCTCGCTGACCAGGGTCTCACTGACCAGGATTTCCCTCCCCAAGGTCTCGCGGCCCAGGGTCTCACTGCCCAGGGTCTCGTTGCTTACTATCTCGCTGCCCAGGATTTCGCTGCCTAGGATCTCGCTGCCTTGGGTATCACTGCTTAGGGTCTCATTGCCCAGGGTATAGCTGCCTAAATTCTCGCTACCCAGGGTCTCGCTGCCTCAAGTCTCGCTGCCAAGTGTCTCGCTGCCTCGGGTCTCGTTGCCCAGGGCCTCGCTGCCTAGGGTCTCGCTGCCAATCGTCTCGGTGACCAGGGACTCGTTGCCTAGTCTCTCATTGCCCAGTGTCTCGTGGCCTCGTGTCTCGCTGCCCAGGTTCAAGCTGCCCAGGAACTCACTGCCCTGGGTCTCGGGTCCTGGGATCTTGGTTCCCACAGTTCAGATGCCGAGGGTCTTGCTGCTTAGGGTCTCGCTGCACGGGGTCTTGCTGCATCGCATCTCGCTGCCCAGGGTCTCTCTTCCGAGCGTCTCGCTTCCCAGCCTCTCTGGTCCGAGCATCTCGCTGCCCAGGGTCTCGAGTCCTAGCGTCTCGTTGCCTAGGGTCTCACTGACGATGGTCTCGCTGCCTAAGTTCTCGCTGTCTTGGGTCTCGCAGCTCAGGGTTTCGCTGCCCAGGGTTTCGCTGCCTAGGGTCTCGCTGCCTAAGTTCTCGCAGTCTTGGTTCTCGCTGCCCAGTGTCTCGCTGCCTAGGGTCTTACAGCTTGGATCTTGATGCCTAAGTTCTCTGGTCCTCGCGACTCACTGCCCAGTGCCTCGCTGCCCATCATCTCGCAGCTCAGGGTTTCGCTGCCCAGGGTCTCGCTGCCTAGGGTCTCGCTGCCCAGCGTCTCGCTGCCCAATATCTCAGTGCCTAAGGTCTTGCTGACCAACGTCTCGCTGCCTTGGGCCTCGCTGCCTCGGGTCTCGCTGCCTCGGGGCTCCCGTCCTAGTGTTTTGCTGCCCAACATCTCGCTGCCAGTTTCTCGCTGCCTCTGATCTCGTTGCCTCGATTATCGGGTCCTAGCGACTCACTGCCCAGTGACTCACTGCCCAAAATCTTGCTGCCTACGGTCTCGCTGCCCACATTTCACTGCCCTGGGACTCTGCCTGGGTTTAGTTGCCAGAGGACTCGCTGCCCGGGTCTCGCTGCCTAGTGTCTCGATGTCTAGGTTCTCGCTGCCAAGGGTCTGTCATCCAGGCTCACGCTGCCTCGGGGCTCACTGCCCAGGGTCTCGCAACTTAGGGTCTTGCTGCCGAGGGTCTCGCTTACCAGAATCTCGCTGCCTAGGGTCTCGCTGCCGAAGATGTCATTGCCTACGGTCTCCGGTCCTGGGGACACGCTTCCCAGGGTCTCGCTGCCCAGGGTCTCTCTGTCCTGCGTTTCGCTGCCTCATGTCTCGCTGCCCAATGACTCGCTGCCTAATGTCTCGCTTCCCAGAGTTCGCTGCCCAATGTCACGCTACCCGGTGTCTCGCTGCCTCGGGTCTCGCTGCCTAGGGTCTGAGGGTCTGAGGTTCTAATGTCTCGTTGCCCACGGTCCCGCTGCCTAGAGTCTCGCTGCCTGAGGTCTCGCTTCCCAGTGGCTCGCTGCCCATTGTCACACTGTCAAGCGTCTCGCTGCCCAGGATATTGCTGCCCAGGGTCTCGCTGCCTGGGGTTTCACTGCCCAGGATCTCGTTGCTTAGTATCTCGCTGCCTAGGGTCTGGCACCCAGGCTCACGCTGCCTAGGGGCTCACTGCCCACAGTCTCGTAACTTACGGTCTCGCTGCTCTGGGTCTCGCTTCCCAGAATCTCGCTGCTTACGGTCTCGCTGCCTAAGATGTCATTGCCAAGGGTCTCCGATCCTGGGAACACGCTTCCCAGGGTCGCGCTGCCAAAGGGTCTCTCTGCCCTGCGTCTCGCTGCCTGATGTCTCGCTGACAAGGCTCTTGCTGCCCAATATCACGCTGCCGAATGTCTCGCTGCCCAGAGTTCGCTGCCCAATGTCTCGCTACCCGGAGTCTCGCTGCCTCGGGTCTCGCTGCCTAGGGTCTGAGGTTCTAATGTCTCGTTGCCCACGGTCCCGCTGCCTTGAGTCTCGCTGCCTGAGGTCTCGCTTCCCAGCGGCTCGCTGCCCATTGTCACACAGCCAAGCGTCTCGCTGCCCAGGGTATTGCTGCCCATGGTCTCGCTGCCTAGGGTTTCACTGCCCAGGATCTCGTTGCTTAGTATCTCGCTGCCAATGGTCTGGCACCCAGGCTCACGCTGCCTAGGGGCTCACTGCCCAGGGTCTCGCAACTTAGGGTCTCGCTGCTCTGGGTCTCGCTTCCCAGAATCTCGCTGCTTACGGTCGCGCTGCCTAAGATGTCATTGCCGAGGGTCTCCGATCCTGGGAACACGCTTCCCAGGGTCGCGCTGCCAATGGTCTCTCTGCCCTGCGTCTCGCTGCCTGATGTCTCGCTGACAAGGCTCTGGCTGCCCAATGTCTCGCTGTCTAATGTCTAGCTGCCGAGAGTTCGCTGCCAAATATCTCGCTACTCGGAGTCTCGCTGCCTCGGGTCTCGCTGTCTAGGGTCTGACGTTCTAATGTCTCGTTGCCCACGGTCCCGCTGCCTTGAGTCTCGCTGCCTGAGGTCTCGCTTCCCAGCGGCTCGCTGCCCAGGGTCTCAATGTCAAGGATCTCGCTGCCCAGGATATCGCTGCCCAGGGTTTCGCTGCCTCGGGTTTCACTGCCCAGGATCTCGTTGCTTCGTGTCTCGCTGCCTAGGGTCTCGCTGTCTAGGGTCTCGCTGCCCAGTGTCGCGCTACCTAGGGTCTCACTGCCAGTGGTCTCACTTCCCAGGATCACGCTGCCCAACGTTTCGCTGCCTCGGGTTTCACTGCCCAGTGTCTCGCTGCCTCGGGTCTCACTGCCCAGGGTCTGGCTGCCCATGGTTTCGCTGCCTAGGAGCTCGCTGCCCAGGGTCTCGCTGCCCAGAGTCTCACTGCCGAATGTCTCGCTGCCCAAGGTCTCGCTGCCCAGTGTTTTGCGCCTGGGGCCTCGGTGCCAAGGTTCTCGATTCTAGTGTCTCGCTACCCAACGTCTCGCTGCCCAGGGTCTCGCTGCCTAGGGACTCGCTGCCTAGGGTCTCACTGCCACGGGTCTCATTGACCAGGATCTCACTGTCCAACGTTTCGCTGCCCAGGATCTCACTGCCCAGGGACTCGTTGCTTAGGGGCTCGCTGCATGTCTCTCGCTGCCCAGTGACTTGCTGCCTCGGGTCTCGATGCCTAAGGTCCCGCTGTCTTGGGTCTCGCTGCCCAGTGTCTCGCTGTCTAGGGTATCACTGCGTAGGGTCTCGCTGACTAGAGTCCCTGGTCCTAGCGACTCACTGCCCATTGCCACTTTGCCCATCATCTCGCTGCCCAGCGTCTCGCTGCCTAGGGTCTCGCTGCCCAGCGTCAAGCTGCCCAGTATCTCACTGCCTAAGGTCTCGCTGCCCAAGGTCTCGCTGCCCAGTGTTTCGTTGCCGAACGTCTCGCTGCACATGGTCTCGCTGCCTAAGATTTCGCTGCCGAGGGTCTCGCTGCCAAGTGACTCGCTGCCTAGGCTCTCGCTGTCCAGCACCTTGGGAACTAGGATTTCTCTGCACAGAGTCTCTCTGCCTAGCTTCTCGCTGCCTATGGTCCAGCTGCCGAGAGTGTTGTGGCCCAGTGTCTCGTTGCCGATGATCTCGCTTTCTAGGGTCTCGCTGCCTGGTGTCTTGCTGTCCAGGGACTCACTGCCTCGGGCCGCACTCCTCATGCTCACGCGTCCAAGTGCCTTGCTGTCCAGGGTTTCGCTGTCCAGGGTCTCGCTGCCTCACGTCTCGCTACCGACCGGATCGCTGCCCAAAGTATCGCTGCCCAGGGTCTCACTGACCAGGATTTTGCTCCCCAAGGTTTGCTGCCCACGGTCTCACTGCCCAGGGTTTCGTTGCTTACTATCTCGCTGCACAGGATCTTGCTACTTGGGTTCTCGCTGCCTCGTGTTTTTCTGCACAGGATCTCGCTCCCTGGGATGTCACTGACCAGGTTCTCGCTGCCCAGGATCTCGCTGCCCAGTGTCTCACTGCCTAAATTCTCATTGCATATGGATTTGCACCCCGGGGTCTTGCTGCCCAGGGCCTCGCTGCCGACGGTCTCCGTTCCGAGGGTCTCGCTGACTCGGATCTTGCTGTCTCGGGTCTCGTTCACTATTGACTCGCTGCATTGTGTCATCAGTCTCGTGCCCAGGGTCTCGCTGCCTAGGGATTCGTTGCAAAGTGTATTGGGTTCTAGCGACTCATTGGCCAGTGACCACTGTCGAACGTTTCGCTGCCTCGGGTTTCACTGCCCAGTGTCTCGCTGCCTCGGGTCTTGCAGCCTCGATTATCGGGTCCTAGCGACTCAGTTCCCAGTGCCTCTCAGCCCAAAATCTTGCTGCCCATGGTCTCGCTGCCCAACATTTCACTCTCGTGGGACTCGCTGTCCGTGTCTCGTTGCCAAAGGTCTCGCTGCCCGGGTCTCGCTGCCCAGGTACTGGCTGCGCAGGATTTCACTGCCTCGGCTTTGACTGACTCGGGGCTCGCTGCCCGGGGTCACCCTGCCCAGGGTTTCACTGCCTAGAATCTCGCTGCCTAGGTTCGCGCTACTTAAGAAGTCATTGCCTCGGATCTCCGGTTCTCGGGTCACACTTCCCAGAATCTCGCTGGTCGCGGTCTCTCTGCCATGCATCTCGCTGCCTGGTGCCTCGCTGCAAAGTGTCTTGATGCCCAACATCTCGCTGCCTAGTGTCTCGCTGCCCAGAGTTAGCTGTCTAATGTCTCGCTACCCGGAGTTTAGATTCCAACAGTCTCGCTGCCTCGGGTATCAGGTTCTAATGTCCCGTTGTCCATGGTCTCGCTGCCTTGAGTCTCGCTTCCAAGCGGCTCGCTGCCCAGTTTCTCACTGCTAAGGGACTCGCTGCCCAGGATCTCGCTGCAGAGGGTCTCGCTGCAGAGGGTTTCACTGCCCAGGATCTCTTTCCTGAGTGTCTCGCTGCCTCGGGAATCGCTGTCTAGGGTCTCGCTGCCCAGTGTCGCGCTGCCTAGGGTCTCACTGCCATGAGTCTCACTGACCAGGATCTCGCTGTCCAACGTTTCGCTGCCCAGGATCTCACTGCTCAATGTCTCATTGCTTGGCGGCTCGTTGCCTCGGGTCTCGCTGCCTAAGGTCACGCTGTCTTTGGTCTCGGTGCTCAGTGTCTCGCTGCCTAGGGTCTCTGGTCCTAGCGACTCCCTGCCCAACATCTGGCTGACCAGGGTCTCGCTGCCTAGGTTCTCGCAACCCAGGGATTCACTGCACAGGGTCTCGCTGCCTAGGGTCTCACTGCCCAGGGTCTGGCTGCCCATGGTTTCGCTGCCTAGGAGCTCGCTGCCCAGGGTCTCGCTGCCCAGAGTCTCACTGCCGAATGTCTCGCTTCCCAAGGTCTCGCTGCCCAGTGTTTTGCGCCTGGGGCCTCGGTGCCAAGGTTCTCGATTCTAGTGTCTCGCTACCAAACGTCTCGCTGGCCAAGGTCTCACTGCCTCGCTGCCTAGGGTCTCACTGCCACGGGTCTCACTGACCAGGATCTCACTGTCCAACGTTTCGCTGCCCAGGATCTCACTGGCCAGGGACTCGTTGCTTAGGGGCTCGCTGCATGGCGATCGCTGCCCAGTGACTTGCTGCCTCGGGTCTCGCTGCCTAATGTCCCGCTGTCTTGGGTCCCGCTGCCCAGTGTCTCGCTGTCTAGGGTATCACTGCGTAGGGTCTCGCTGACTAGAGTCCCTGGTCCTAGCGACTCACTGCCCATTGCCACTTTGCCCAACATCTCGCTGCCCAGGTTCTCGCTGCCTAGATTCTCGCAGCCCAAGGTTTCGCTGCCCAGCTTCTCGCTGCCTAGGGTCTCGCTGCCCAGCGTCAAGCTGCCCAGTATCTCACTGCCTAGGGTCTCGCTGCCCAAGGTCTCACTGCCCAGTGTTTCGTTGCCGAACGTCTCGCTGCCCAGGGTCTCGCTGCCTAGGATTTCGCTGCCGAGGGTCTCGCTGCCAAGTGACTCGCTGCCTCGGCTCTGGCTGTCCAGCATCTTGGGACCTCGGATTTCTCTGCACAGAGTCTCTCTGCCTAGCGTCTCGCTGCCTATGGTCCAGCTGCCGAGAGTGTTGTGGCCCAGTGTCTCGCTGCCGATGATCTCGCTTTCTAGGGTCTCGCTGCCTGGTGTCTTGCTGTCCAGGGACTCACTGCCTCGGGACGCACTCCTCATGGTCACACGTCCAAGTGCCTTGCTGTCCAGGGTTTCGCTGCCCAGGGTCTCGCTGCCTCACGTCTCGCTACCGACCGGATCGCTGCCCAAGGTCTCGCTGCCCAGGGTCTCACTGACCAGGATTTTGCTCCCCAAGGTTTGCTGCCCACGGTCTCACTGCCCAGGGTTTCGTTGCTTACTATCTCGCTGCCCAGGATTTCGCTGCCTAGGATCTCGCTGCCTTTGGTATCACTGCTTAGGGTCTCATTGCCCAGGGTATAGCTGCCTAAAGTCTCGCTACCCAGGGTCTCGCTGCCTCAAGTCTCGCTGCCAAGGGTCTCGCTGCCTCGGGTGTCGTTGCCCAGGGCCTCGCTGCCTAGGGTCTCACTGCCGATAGTCTCGGTGCCCAGGGACTCGTTTCCTAATCTCTGAATGCCCAGGGTCTCGTGGCCTCGTGTCTCGCTGCCCAGGTTCTAGCTGCCTACGGTCTCACTGACCAGGGTCTCGCTGCCCAGCATCTAAGGTCCTAGTGTCTCACTAGCCAGAGTCTCGTTGCCCAGTGTCTCGCTGCCTCGGGTCTCACTGCTTAGGGTATCACTGACTCGGATCTCGTGTCCTAGGGTCTCGCTAAAAAGGGTCTCGCTAATGTCTCGCTGCGGAGCGTCTTGATGCCTAGCGTCTTGCTGACTAGGGACTCAGGTCCTAGTGTCTCGCTGCCTCTCGTCTCGCTGCCCTGGGTCTTGCAACTTGAGGATTTCTGCCAAGGGTCTTGGGACTTAGGATCTCGCAGCCCAGAGTCTGGCCGCCCATGGTCTCACTGCCTGGGATCTCGCTGCCCAATGTCTCACTACCCAGGGTCTCACTGCCTAACGTTTCGCTTCCTAGGGTCTTGCTCCCTAGGGTCTCCCTACACAGGGGCTCGCTGCCAAGGGTCTCGTGCCACAGGTTCTAGATGCCATGGTTCTCGCTGCCTAGATTCTCGCTGCCTATTGTCTCGCATCTTAGTGTCTCGCAGCTCAAGGTCTCGCTGCCCAGGGTCTCGCTGCCGAGGGTCTCGCTGCCTTAGTTATCACTGCCGAGGGTCTCAGGTTCTAATGTCTCGTAGCCCACGGTCCTGCTGCCTTGAGTGTCGATGCCTGAGGTCTCGCTTCCCAGCGGCTCGCTGCCCAGCATCTCACTGCCAAGGGTCTCGCTGCCCAGGATATCGCTGCCCAGTGTCTCGCTGCCTGTGGTTTCACTGCCCAGGATCTCGTTGCTGATTATCTCGCTGCCTAGGGTCTCACTGTCTAGGGTCTCGCTACCCAGTGTCGCGCTGCCTAGAGTCTCACTGCCACTGGTCTCACTGCCCAGGATCTCGCTGCCCAACGTTTCGCTGCCCAGGATCTCACTGCCCAGGGTCTCGTTGCTTCGCGGCTCGCTGCCTCCGGTCTCGCTGCCCAGTGTTTCGCTACCAAGGGTCTTGCAGCCTCGATTATCTGTTCCTAGCGACTCAGTGCCCAGTACCTCGTTGCCCAAAATCTTGCTGCCCACGGTCTCGCTGCCCAACATTTCACTGTCCTGGGACTCGCTGTCCGTGTCTCGTTGCCAAAGGTCTCGCTGCCCGGGTCTCACTGCCTAGGCTCTCGCTGCCTAGGTTCTCGCTGCCCAGGGTCTGGCTGCCCAGGGTTTCGCTGCCTCGGGGCTCGCTGCCCAGGGTCTCGCAACTTAGGGTCACGCTGCCCATCGACTCGCTTCCTAGATTCTCGCTGCCTAGGGTCTCGCTACCAAAGAAGTCATTGCCTCAGATCTCCGGTTCTCGGGACACACCTGCCAGGGTCTCACTGTTCACGGTCTCTCTGCCCTGCGTCTTGCTGCCTGGTGTCTTGCTGCAAAGGGTCTTGATGCCCAATGTCTCGGTGCCTAGTGTCTCGCTGCCCAGAGGTCGCTATCGAATGTCTCTATACCTCGGGTCTCAGGTTCTAATCTCCCGTTGCCCATGGTCTTGCTGCCTTAAGTCTCGCTTCCCAGCGGCTCGCTGCCCATGGGCTCACTGCTAAGGGTCTCGGTGCCCAGGATCTCGCTACCCAGGGTCTCGCTGCCTAGGGTTTCACTGCCCAGGATCTCTTTGCTACGTGTCTTGCTGCCTCCGGTATCGCTGTCTACGTTCTCGCAGCCCAGTGTCGCGCTGCCTCGGGTCTCACTGCCCAATGTCTCGTTGCTTAGGGGCTCGCTGCCTCGGGTCTCGCTGCCTAAGGTCTCGCTTGCTTGGGTCACGCTGCTCAGTGTCTCGCTGACTAGGGTCTCACTGCCTAGGGTCTCGTGCCTAGGGTCTCTGGTCCTAGTGACTCACTGTCCAGTGCCTCCCTGCCCAACATCTCGCTGACCAGGAGCTCGCTGCATCGGTTCTCGAAGCCCAGGGTTTCACTGCAAAGGGTCTCGCTGCCTACGTTCTCGCTGCCCAGAGTCTGGCTAACTAGGGTTTCGCTGCCTCGGGGCTCGCTGCCCAGGGTCTCGCTGCCCAGTGTCTCACTGCCTAATGTCCCGCTGCCCAAGGTCCCGCTGCCCAGTGTTTTGCTTCCTAGGGCCTCGGTGCCCAGGGACTCGGGTCCGAGTGTCTCGCTGCCCAACGTCTCGCTGCTCAGGGTCTCACTGACCAAGATCTCGCTGTCCAACTTTTCGCTGCCCAGGATCTCACTGCCCAGGGACTCGTTGCTTCGGGGCTCGCTGCCTGTTGTCTCGCTGCCCAGTGTCCCGCTGCCTAGGGTTTGCTGTCTAAGGTCCCGCTGTCTTGGGTCTCGCTGCTCAGTGTCTCGCTGTCTAGGGTATCACTGCGTAGGGTCTCACTGACTAGGGTCCCTGCTCCTAGCGACTCACTGCCCAGTGCCGCACTGCCCTACATCTCACTGCCCAGGCTCTCGCTGTCTAGATTCTCGCAGCCCAAGGTTTCGCTGGCCAGGGTCTCGCTGTCCAACGTCTCGCTTCCCAGGGTCTCGCTGTCTCGGATTTCGCTGCCGAGGATCTCGCTGCCAAGTGACTCGCTGCCTAGGCTGTCGCTGTCCAGCATCTTGGGACCTAGGATCACTCTGCACAGCGTCTCTCTGCCTAGGGTCTCGTTGCCTATGGTCCAGCTGCCGAGAGTTTTGCGGTCAAGTGTCTTGCTGCCGAGGATCTCGCTTCCTAGGGTCTCGCTGACTGGTGTATTTCTGTCCAGGATCTCGCTGCCTAGGGTCGCACTCCCCATGGTCACGCGTCCAAGTGTCTTGCTGTCCAGGGTCTCACTGCCCAGAGTCTCGCTGCCCAAAATCTCGCTGCCCGGGATCTCGCAACCTGGAGTCTCGTTGCCTAGCGTCTCGCTACCGACCGGATCGCTGCCCAAGGTCTCGCTGCCCAGGGACTCACTGACCAGGATTTCTCTGCCCAAGGTCTCGCTACCCAGGGTCTCACTGACCAGGATTTCGCTCACCAAGGACTCGCTGCTCAGGGTCTCGCTGCCCACGGTCTCGTTTCTTGCTTTCTCGCTGCCCAGTATTTCGCTGCCTAGGGTCTCGCTGCCTTGGGTATCACTGCTTAGTGTCTCATTGCCCATGGTATAGTTGCCTAAAGTCTCGCTACCCAGGATCTCGCTGACTCAAGTCTCGCTGCCAAGGGTCTCGCTGTCTAGGGTCTCCTTGCCCAGGGCCTCGCTGCCTAGGGTCTCGCTGCCGATCGTCTCGGTGCCCAGGTACTCGTTGCCTAGTCTCTCATTGCCAGTGTCTCCTGGCCTCGTGTCTCGCTGCCCAGGTTCTAGCTGCCCAGTAACTCACTGCCCTGGGTCTCGGGTCCTGGGATCTCGGTTCCCAGGGTTTAGCTGCCGAGGGTCTTGCTGCTTATGGTCTCGCTGCACGGGGTCTTGCTGCATCGCATCTCGCTGCCCAGGGTCTCTTTTCCGAGGATCTTGCTTCCTAGCGTCTCTGGTCCGAGCATCTCGCTGCCCAGGGTCTCGAGTCCTAGCGTCTCGCTGCCTAGTGTCTCACTAACGAGGGTCTCGCTGCCCAGAGTTTCGCTGCCCAGGGTCTCGCTGCCTAGGGTCTCACTGACCACAGTCTCGCTGCCCAGCATCTCAGGTCCTAGTGTCTCACTACCCAGAGTCTCGTTGCCCACGGTCTCGCTGCCTAGGGTCTCACTGCTTAGGGTATCACTGCATCGGATTCTCGTGTCCTAGGGTCTATGTAAAGAGGGTCTCGCTAGAGTCTCGCTGCCGAGCGTCTTGATGCCTAGGGTCTTGCTGACTAGTGACTCAGGTCCTAGTGTCTCGCTGCCTCTCGTCTCGTTGCCCTGGGACTTGCAGCTTGGGATTTGCTGCCAAGGATCCCGGCACTTAGTGTCTCGCAGCCCAGAGTCTATCTGCCCATGGTCTCACTGCCTGGGATCTCGCTGCCAAATGTCTCACTACCCAGGGTCTCGCAGCCAAACGTTTCGCTGCCGAGGGTCTTGCTCGCTAGGGTTTCCCTACCCAGCGGCTCGCTGCCAATAGTCTTTGGCCGCAGGTTCTCGCTGACATTGGTCTCGCTGCCTTGATTCTCGCTGCCTATGGTCTCACGTCTTAGGGTCTCACAGCTCAGGGTCTCGCTGCCCAGGGTCACTTTGCCGAGGGTCTCACTGCATAAGGTCTCGCTGCCTCGGGTCTCAGGTTCTAATGTCTCGTAGCCCACGGTCCCGCTGCCTTGAGTCTCGCTGCCTGAGGTCTCGCTTCCCAGCGGCTCGCTGCCCAGGGTCTCACTGCCAAGGTTCTCGCTGCTCAGGATATCACTGCCCAGGATCTCGCTGCCGAGAGTTTCACTGCCCAGGATCTCGTTGCTTCATGTCTCGCTGCCTCGGGTCCAGCTGCCAAGAGTTTTGCGGACCAGTGTCTCGCTGCCGAGGATCTCGCTTCCTCGAGTCTCGCTGCCTGGTGTCTTGCTGTCCATGGTCTCACTGCCGAGGGTCGCACTCCCCATGATCACGCGTCCAAGTGAATTGCTGTCCAGTGTCTCGCTGCCCAGGGTCTCGCTGCCCGGCGACTCGCTACCTAGAGTCTCGCAGCCTAGCGTCTCGCTACAGACCGGATCGCTGCCCAAGGTCTCGCTGCCCAGGGTCTCACTGACCAGGATTTCGCTCCCTAAGGTCTCGCTGTCCAGGGTCTCACTGCCCAGGTTCTCGTTGCTTACCATCTCGCTGCCCAGGATTTCGCTGCCTAGGGTCTCGCTGCCTTGGGTATCACTGCTTATGGTCTCATTGCCCAGGGTGTCGCTGCCTCAAGTCTCGCTGCCAAGGGTCACGCTGCCTCGGGTCTCGTTGCCCAGTGCCTCGCTGCCGAGGCTCTCGCTGCGGATCGTTTCGGTGCCCACGGACTCGTTGCCTAGTCTCTCATTGCCCAGTGTCTCGTGGCCTCGTGTCTCGCTGCCCAGGTTCTAACTGCCCAGGAACTCACTGCCCTGGGTCTCGGGTCCTAGGATCTCGGTTCCCAGGGTTTAGCTGGCTAGGGTCTTGCTGTTTAGGGTCTCGCTGCACGGGGTCTTGCTGCATCGCATCTCGCTGACCAGTGTCTCTCTTCCGAGGATCTTGCTTCCTAGCGTCTCTGGTCCGATCATCTCGCTGCCCAGGGTCTCGAGCTCTAGCGTTTCGCTGCCTAGGGTCTCACTGACGAGGGTGTCGCTGCCCAGAGTCTCAGGTCCTAGTGCCTCCCTGCCCAGAGTTTCGCTGCCCAGGTTTTCGCTGCCGAGGGTCTCACTGACCAGGGTCTCGCTGCCCAGCATCTCAGGTCCTAGTGTCTCATTACCCAGAGTCTCGTTGCCCAGTGTCTCGCTGCCCAGATTCTCACTGCTTAGGGTATCACTGCCTCGGATCTCGTGTCCTAGGGTTTCGCTAAAGAGGGTCTCGCTAGTGCCTCGCTGCCGAGCGTCTTGATGCCTAGTGTCTTGCTGTCTAGGGACTCAGGTCCTAGTGTCTCGCTGCCTCTCATCTCGCTGCCCTGGGTCTTGCAGCTCCGGGCTTGCTGCCAAGCGTCTCGGGACTTAGGTTCTCGCAGCCCAGAGTCTGGCCGCCCATGGTCTCGCTGCCTAGGTTCTCGCTGCCGAGGGTCTCAGATTCTAATGTCTCGTAGCCCACGGTCCCGCAGCCTTGAGTCTCGCTGCCTGAGGTCTCGCATCCCAGCGGCTCGCTGCCCAGCGTTTCATTGCCAAAGGTCTCGCTGCCCACGGTTTCACTGCCCACGATCTCGTTGCTTCGTATCTCGCTGCCTAGGGTCTCGCTGTCTAGGGTCTCGCTACCCAGTGTCGCGCTGCCTAGGGTTTCGCTGCCCAGGGTCTCGCTGCCCAGTGTCTCACTGCCTAATGTCTCGCTGCCCAAGGTCTCGCTGCCCAGTGTTTTGCTGCCTAGGGCCTCGGTGCCCAGGGTCTCTGGTCCTAGTGTCTCGCTGCCCAACGTCTCGCTGCCCAGGGTCTCGCTGCCCAGGGTCTCGCTGCCTAGGGTCTCACTGCCACGGGTCTTACTGACCAGGATCTCGCTGTCCAACGTTTCGCTGCCCAGGATCTCACTGCCCAGGGACTCTTTGCTTAGGGGCTCGCCGCCTGGGGTCTCGCTGCCCAGTGTCTCGCTGCCTAGGATCTCGCTGCCTAAGGTCTCGCTGTCTTGGGTCTCGCTGCTCAGTGTCTCGCTGTCTAGGGTAACACTGCGTAGGGTCTCGCTGACTAGAGTCCCTGGTCCTAGCGACTCACTGCCCAGTGCCACCCTGCCCTACATCTCACTGCCCAGGGGCTTGCTGCCTAGATACTCGCAGCCCAAGTTTTCGCTGCCCAGGGTCTCGCTGCCTCGGGTCTCGCTTTCCAGGGCCTCGCTGCCTAGGGTCTCGCTGCCTATCGTCTCGGTGCCCAGGGACTCGTTGCCTAGTCCCTCATTGCCCATTGTCTCGTGGCCTCGTGTCTCGCTGCCCAGGTTCTAGCTGCCAGGAACTCACTGCCCTGGGTCTCGGATCCTAGGATCTCGGTTCCCAGTGTTTAGCTGCCTAGGGTCTTGCTTCTTATGGTCTCGTTGCACGGGGTCTTGCTGCATCGCATCTCCCTGCCCAGTATCTCGCTTCCCTGGGTCTCGCTTCCTTGCGTCTCTGGTCCGAGCATCTCGCTGCTCAGGGTCTCGAGTTCTCGTGTCTCGCTGCCTAGGGTCTCACTGACGAGGGTCTCGCTGCCCAGAGTTTCGCTGCCCAGGGTCTCGCTGCCTACGGTCTCACTGACCATGGTCTCGCTGCCCAGCATCTCAGGTCCTAGTGTCTCACTACCCAGAGTCTCGTTGGCCAGGGTCTCGCTGCCTAGGGTCTCACTGCTTAGGGTATAACTGCCTCGGATCTCGTGTCCTAGGGTCTCGGTAAAGAGGGTCTCGCTAGAGTCTCGCTGCCGAGCGTCTTGATGCCTAGGGTCTTGCTGTCTAGGGACTCAGGTCCTAGTGTCTCGCTCCCTCTCGTCTCGCTGCCCTGGGTCGTGCAGCTTGGGGTTTGCTGCCAAGGTTCTCGGGACTTAGGGTCTCGCAGTCTAGAGTCTGGCTACCCATGGTCTCACTGCCTGGGATCTCGCTGCCCAATGTCTCACTACACAGGGTCTCGCTGCCAAACGTTTCGCTGCCCAGGGTCTTGCTCCCTAGGGTCTCCATAACCAGGGGTTCGCTGCCAAGGGTCTCGGGCTGCAGGTTCTCGCTGCCATGTGTCTCGCTGCCTGGAGTTTCGCTGCCTATGGTCTCGCGTCTTAGGGTGTCGCAGCTCAGGGTCTCGCTGCTCAGGTTCTCGCTGCCGAAGGTCTCACTGACTAAGGACTCGCTGCCTCGGGTCTCAGGTTCTAATGTCTCGTCACCCACGGTCCCGCTGCCTTGAGTCTCGCAGCCTGAGGTCTCGCTTCACAGCGGCGCGCCGCCCAGGGTCTCACTGCCAAGGGTCTCGCTGGCCAGGCTTTCGCTGCACAGAGTCTCGCTGCCTGGGTTTCACTGCCCAGGATCTCGTTGCTTCGTGTATCGCTGCCGAGGGTCTCGCTGTCTAGGGTCTCGCTGCCCAGTGTCGCCCTGCCTAGGGTCTCACTGCCGCTGGTCTCACTGCCCAGGATCTCGCTGCCGAACGTTTCGCTGCCTAGGATCTCGCTGCCCAGTGTTTCGCTGCCTAGGGTCTTGCAGCCTCGATTATCGGGTCCGAGCAGTGCCCAGTCCCTCGCTGCCCAAAATCTTGCTGCCCACGGTCTCGCTGCCCAACATTTCACTGTCCTGGGACTCGCTGTCCCTGTCTCATTGCCAAAGGTCTCGCTGCCCAGGTCTCGCTGCCAAGGCTCTCGCTGCCTAGGTTCTCGCTGCCCAGGGCCTGGCTGCCCAGGGTTTCGCTGCCGAGGAACTTGCTGCCCAGGGTCTCGCAACTTAGGGTCACGCTGCCCAGGGTCTCGCTTCCTAGAATCTCGCTGCCGAGGGTCTTGCAACCTAAGAAGTCATTGCCTCGGATCTCCGGTTCTTGGGACACGCCTCCCAGGTCTCGCTGCTCATGGTCTCTCTGCCGTGCCTCTCGCTGCCTCGTGTCTCGCTGCAAAGGGTCTTGATGCCCAATGTCTTGCTGCCTGGTGTCTCGCTGCCCAGAGTTCGCTGTCCAATGTCTCGCTCCCCGGGGTCTCGATGCCGAGAGTCATGCTGCTTCGGGTCTCAGTTTCTAATGTGCCGTTGTCCAAGGTCTCGCTGCCTTGAGTCTCGCTTACAAGCGGCTCGCTGTCCAGGGTCTCATTGCTAAGTCTCTCGCTGCCCAGGATCTCGCTGCCCAGGGTCTCGCTGCCTAGGGTTTCACAGCGCAGGATCTCTTTGCTAAGTGTCTCGCTGCTCGGGTATTGCTGTCTAGGGTCTCGGTGCCCAGTGTTGCGCTGCCGAGGGTCTCACTGCCACGGGTCTCACTGACAAGGATCTCGCTGTCCAACGTTTCGCTGCCCAGGATCTCACTGCCCAGGGACTCGTTGCTTCGGGGCTCGCTGCCTGTTGTCTCGCTGCCCAGTGTCCCGCTGCCTAGGGTTTGCTGTCTAAGGTCCCGCTGTCTTGGGTCTCGCTGCTCAGTGTCTCGCTGTCTAGGGTATCACTGCGTAGGGTCTCGCTGACTAGGGTCCCTGCTCCTAGCGACTCACTGCCCAGTGCCGCACTGCCCTACATCTCACTGCCCAGGGTCTCGCTGTCTAGATTCTCGCAGCCCAAGGTTTCGCTGGCCAGGGTCTCGCTGTCCAACGTCTCGCTTCCCAGGGTCTCGCTGTCTCGGATTTCGCTGCCGAGGATCTCGCTGCCAAGTGACTCGCTGCCTAGGCTGTCGCTGTCCAGCATCTTGGGACCTAGGATCACTCTGCACAGCGTCTCTCTGCCTAGGGTCTCGTTGCCTATGGTCCAGCTGCCGAGAGTTTTGCGGTCAAGTGTCTTGCTGCCGAGGATCTCGCTTCCTAGGGTCTCGCTGACTGGTGTATTTCTGTCCAGGATCTCGCTGCCTAGGGTCGCACTCCCCATGGTCACGCGTCCAAGTGTCTTGCTGTCCAGGGTCTCACTGCCCAGAGTCTCGCTGCCCAAAATCTCGCTGCCCGGGATCTCGCAACCTGGAGTCTCGTTGCCTAGCGTCTCGCTGCCGACCGGATCGCTGCCCAAGGTCTCGCTGCCCAGGGACTCACTGACCAGGATTTCTCTGCCCAAGGTCTCGCTACCCAGGGTCTCACTGACCAGGATTTCGCTCACCAAGGACTCGCTGCTCAGGGTCTCGCTGCCCACGGTCTCGTTTCTTGCTTTCTCGCTGCCCAGTATTTCGCTGCCTAGGGTCTCGCTGCCTTGGGTATCACTGCTTAGTGTCTCATTGCCCATGGTATAGTTGCCTAAAGTCTCGCTACCCAGGATCTCGCTGACTCAAGTCTCGCTGCCAAGGGTCTCGCTGTCTAGGGTCTCCTTGCCCAGGGCCTCGCTGCCTAGGGTCTCGCTGCCGATCGTCTCGGTGCCCAGGTACTCGTTGCCTAGTCTCTCATTGCCAGTGTCTCCTGGCCTCGTGTCTCGCTGCCCAGGTTCTAGCTGCCCAGTAACTCACTGCCCTGGGTCTCGGGTCCTGGGATCTCGGTTCCCAGGGTTTAGCTGCCGAGGGTCTTGCTGCTTATGGTCTCGCTGCACGGGGTCTTGCTGCATCGCATCTCGCTGCCCAGGGTCTCTTTTCCGAGGATCTTGCTTCCTAGCGTCTCTGGTCCGAGCATCTCGCTGCCCAGGGTCTCGAGTCCTAGCGTCTCGCTGCCTAGTGTCTCACTAACGAGGGTCTCGCTGCCCAGAGTTTCGCTGCCCAGGGTCTCGCTGCCTAGGGTCTCACTGACCACAGTCTCGCTGCCCAGCATCTCAGGTCCTAGTGTCTCACTACCCAGAGTCTCGTTGCCCACGGTCTCGCTGCCTAGGGTCTCACTGCTTAGGGTATCACTGCATCGGATTCTCGTGTCCTAGGGTCTATGTAAAGAGGGTCTCGCTAGAGTCTCGCTGCCGAGCGTCTTGATGCCTAGGGTCTTGCTGACTAGTGACTCAGGTCCTAGTGTCTCGCTGCCTCTCGTCTCGTTGCCCTGGGACTTGCAGCTTGGGATTTGCTGCCAAGGATCCCGGCACTTAGTGTCTCGCAGCCCAGAGTCTATCTGCCCATGGTCTCACTGCCTGGGATCTCGCTGCCAAATGTCTCACTACCCAGGGTCTCGCAGCCAAACGTTTCGCTGCCGAGGGTCTTGCTCGCTAGGGTTTCCCTACCCAGCGGCTCGCTGCCAATAGTCTTTGGCCGCAGGTTCTCGCTGACATTGGTCTCGCTGCCTTGATTCTCGCTGCCTATGGTCTCACGTCTTAGGGTCTCACAGCTCAGGGTCTCGCTGCCCAGGGTCACTTTGCCGAGGGTCTCACTGCATAAGGTCTCGCTGCCTCGGGTCTCAGGTTCTAATGTCTCGTAGCCCACGGTCCCGCTGCCTTGAGTCTCGCTGCCTGAGGTCTCGCTTCCCAGCGGCTCGCTGCCCAGGGTCTCACTGCCAAGGTTCTCGCTGCCCAGGATATCACTGCCCAGGATCTCGCTGCCGAGAGTTTCACTGCCCAGGATCTCGTTGCTTCGTGTCTCGCTGCCTCGGGTCCAGCTGCCAAGAGTTTTGCGGACCAGTGTCTCGCTGCCGAGGATCTCGCTTCCTCGAGTCTCGCTGCCTGGTGTCTTGCTGTCCATGGTCTCACTGCCGAGGGTCGCACTCCCCATGATCACGCGTCCAAGTGACTTGCTGTCCAGTGTCTCGCTGCCCAGGGTCTCGCTGCCCGGCGACTCGCTACCTAGAGTCTCGCAGCCTAGCGTCTCGCTACAGACCGGATCGCTGCCCAAGGTCTCGCTGCCCAGGGTCTCACTGACCAGGATTTCGCTCCCTAAGGTCTCGCTGTCCAGGGTCTCACTGCCCAGGTTCTCGTTGCTTACCATCTCGCTGCCCAGGATTTCGCTGCCTAGGGTCTCGCTGCCTTGGGTATCACTGCTTATGGTCTCATTGCCCAGGGTGTCGCTGCCTCAAGTCTCGCTGCCAAGGGTCACGCTGCCTCGGGTCTCGTTGCCCAGTGCCTCGCTGCCGAGGCTCTCGCTGCGGATCGTTTCGGTGCCCACGGACTCGTTGCCTAGTCTCTCATTGCCCAGTGTCTCGTGGCCTCGTGTCTCGCTGCCCAGGTTCTAACTGCCCAGGAACTCACTGCCCTGGGTCTCGGGTCCTAGGATCTTGGTTCCCAGGGTTTAGCTGGCTAGGGTCTTGCTGTTTAGGGTCTCGCTGCACGGGGTCTTGCTGCATCGCATCTCGCTGACCAGTGTCTCTCTTCCGAGGATCTTGCTTCCTAGCGTCTCTGGTCCGATCATCTCGCTGCCCAGGGTCTCGAGCTCTAGCGTTTCGCTGCCTAGGGTCTCACTGACGAGGGTGTCGCTGCCCAGAGTCTCAGGTCCTAGTGCCTCCCTGCCCAGAGTTTCGCTGCCCAGGTTTTCGCTGCCGAGGGTCTCACTGACCAGGGTCTCGCTGCCCAGCATCTCAGGTCCTAGTGTCTCATTACCCAGAGTCTCGTTGCCCAGTGTCTCGCTGCCCAGATTCTCACTGCTTAGGGTATCACTGCCTCGGATCTCGTGTCCTAGGGTTTCGCTAAAGAGGGTCTCGCTAGTGCCTCGCTGCCGAGCGTCTTGATGCCTAGTGTCTTGCTGTCTAGGGACTCAGGTCCTAGTGTCTCGCTGCCTCTCATCTCGCTGCCCTGGGTCTTGCAGCTCCGGGCTTGCTGCCAAGCGTCTCGGGACTTAGGTTCTCGCAGCCCAGAGTCTGGCCGCCCATGGTCTCGCTGCCTAGGTTCTCGCTGCCGAGGGTCTCAGATTCTAATGTCTCGTAGCCCACGGTCCCGCAGCCTTGAGTCTCGCTGCCTGAGGTCTCGCATCCCAGCGGCTCGCTGCCCAGCGTTTCATTGCCAAAGGTCTCGCTGCCCACGGTTTCACTGCCCACGATCTCGTTGCTTCGTATCTCGCTGCCTAGGGTCTCGCTGTCTAGGGTCTCGCTACCCAGTGTCGCGCTGCCTAGGGTTTCGCTGCCCAGGGTCTCGCTGCCCAGTGTCTCACTGCCTAATGTCTCGCTGCCCAAGGTCTCGCTGCCCAGTGTTTTGCTGCCTAGGGCCTCGGTGCCCAGGGTCTCTGGTCCTAGTGTCTCGCTGCCCAACGTCTCGCTGCCCAGGGTCTCGCTGCCCAGGGTCTCGCTGCCTAGGGTCTCACTGCCACGGGTCTTACTGACCAGGATCTCGCTGTCCAACGTTTCGCTGCCCAGGATCTCACTGCCCAGGGACTCTTTGCTTAGGGGCTCGCCGCCTGGGGTCTCGCTGCCCAGTGTCTCGCTGCCTAGGATCTCGCTGCCTAAGGTCTCGCTGTCTTGGGTCTCGCTGTCTAGGGTAACACTGCGTAGGGTCTCGCTGACTAGAGTCCCTGGTCCTAGCGACTCACTGCCCAGTGCCACCCTGCCCTACATCTCACTGCCCAGGGGCTTGCTGCCTAGATACTCGCAGCCCAAGTTTTCGCTGCCCAGGGTCTCGCTGCCTCGGGTCTCGCTGTCCAGGGCCTCGCTGCCTAGGGTCTCGCTGCCTATCGTCTCGGTGCCCAGGGACTCGTTGCCTAGTCCCTCATTGCCCATTGTCTCGTGGCCTCGTGTCTCGCTGCCCAGGTTCTAGCTGCCAGGAACTCACTGCCCTGGGTCTCGGATCCTAGGATCTCGGTTCCCAGTGTTTAGCTGCCTAGGGTCTTGCTTCTTATGGTCTCGTTGCACGGGGTCTTGCTGCATCGCATCTCCCTGCCCAGTATCTCGCTTCCCTGGGTCTCGCTTCCTTGCGTCTCTGGTCCGAGCATCTCGCTGCCCAGGGTCTCGAGTTCTCGTGTCTCGCTGCCTAGGGTCTCACTGACGAGGGTCTCGCTGCCCAGAGTTTCGCTGCCCAGGGTCTCGCTGCCTACGGTCTCACTGACCATGGTCTCGCTGCCCAGCATCTCAGGTCCTAGTGTCTCACTACCCAGAGTCTCGTTGGCCAGGGTCTCGCTGCCTAGGGTCTCACTGCTTAGGGTATAACTGCCTCGGATCTCGTGGTCCTAGGGTCTCGGTAAAGAGGGTCTCGCTAGAGTCTCGCTGCCGAGCGTCTTGATGCCTAGGGTCTTGCTGTCTAGGGACTCAGGTCCTAGTGTCTCGCTCCCTCTCGTCTCGCTGCCCTGGGTCGTGCAGCTTGGGGTTTGCTGCCAAGGTTCTCGGGACTTAGGGTCTCGCAGTCTAGAGTCTGGCTACCCATGGTCTCACTGCCTGGGATCTCGCTGCCCAATGTCTCACTACACAGGGTCTCGCTGCCAAACGTTTCGCTGCCCAGGGTCTTGCTCCCTAGGGTCTCCATACCCAGGGGTTCGCTGCCAAGGGTCTCGGGCTGCAGGTTCTCGCTGCCATGTGTCTCGCTGCCTGGAGTTTCGCTGCCTATGGTCTCGCGTCTTAGGGTGTCGCAGCTCAAGGTCTCGCTGCTCAGGTTCTCGCTGCCGAAGGTCTCACTGACTAAGGACTCGCTGCCTCGGGTCTCAGGTTCTAATGTCTCGTCACCCACGGTCCCGCTGCCTTGAGTCTCGCAGCCTGAGGTCTCGCTTCACAGCGGCGCGCCGCCCAGCGTCTCACTGCCAAGGGTCTCGCTGGCCAGGCTTTCGCTGCCCAGAGTCTCGCTGCCTGGGTTTCACTGCCCAGGATCTCGTTGCTTCGTGTATCGCTGCCGAGGGTCTCGCTGTCTAGGGTCTCGCTGCCCAGTGTCGCCCTGCCTAGGGTCTCACTGCCGCTGGTCTCACTGCCCAGGATCTCGCTGCCGAACGTTTCGCTGCCTAGGATCTCGCTGCCCAGTGTTTCGCTGCCTAGGGTCTTGCAGCCTCGATTATCGGGTCCTAGCAGTGCCCAGTCCCTCGCTGCCCAAAATCTTGCTGCCCACGGTCTCGCTGCCCAACATTTCACTGTCCTGGGACTCGCTGTCCCTGTCTCATTGCCAAAGGTCTCGCTGCCCGGGTCTCGCTGCCAAGGCTCTCGCTGCCTAGGTTCTCGCTGCCCAGGGCCTGGCTGCCCAGGGTTTCGCTGCCGAGGAACTTGCTGCCCAGGGTCTCGCAACTTAGGGTCACGCTGCCCAGGGTCTCGCTTCCTAGAATCTCGCTGCCGAGGGTCTTGCAACCTAAGAAGTCATTGCCTCGGATCTCCGGTTCTTGGGACACGCCTCCCAGGTCTCGCTGCTCATGGTCTCTCTGCCGTGCCTCTCGCTGCCTCGTGTCTCGCTGCAAAGGGTCTTGATGCCCAATGTCTTGCTGCCTGGTGTCTCGCTGCCCAGAGTTCGCTGTCCAATGTCTCGCTCCCCGGGGTCTCGATGCCGAGAGTCATGCTGCTTCGGGTCTCAGTTTTTATGTGCCGTTGTCCAAGGTCTCGCTGCCTTGAGTCTCGCTTACAAGCGGCTCGCTGTCCAGGGTCTCATTGCTAAGTCTCTCGCTGCCCAGGATCTCGCTGCCCAGGGTCTCGCTGCCTAGGGTTTCACAGCGCAGGATCTCTTTGCTAAGTGTCTCGCTGCTCGGGTATTGCTGTCTAGGGTCTCGGTGCCCAGTGTCGCGCTGCCGAGGGTCTCACTGCCACGGGTCTCACTGACAAGGATCTCGCTGTCCAACGTTTCGCTGCCCAGGATCTCATTGCTCAATGTCTCGTTGCTTCGGGGCTCGCTGCCTCGGGTCTTGCTGCCTAAGGTCTCGCTGTCTTTGGTCTCGTGCCTCGGGTCTCTGGTCCTAGCGACTCACTGCCCAGTGCCTCCCTACCCAACATCTCGCTGTCCAGGGTCTCGCTGCCTAGGTTCTCGCAGCCCAGTGTTTCACTGCACAGGGTCTCGCTGCCTCGGGTCTCGCTGCCCAGGATCTGGCTGCCCAGGGTTTTGCGGCCTAGGGGCTCGCTGCCCAGGGTCTCCCTCCCCAGTGTCTCACTGCCTAATGTCTCGCTGCCCAAGGTTTCGCTGCCAAGTGTTTTGCTGCCTAGGGCCTTGGAGCCCAGGGTCTCGGGTCCTAGTGTTGCGCTTCCCAACGTCTCGCTGCCCAGGGTTTCGCTGCCACGGGTCTCGTGTTATAGGGTCTCGCTCCCAGTGCGTCTTGATGCCTAGGGACTTGCTGACTACGGACTCAGATCCTAGTATCCCGCTCCCTCTCGTCTCGCTGCCCTGGGTCTTGCAGCTTGGGTTTTGCTGCCAAGGTTCTCGGGACGTAGGGTCAAGCAGCCCAGAGTCTGGCTGCCAGGGTCTCGCTGCCAAGGGTCTTGCTTCCCAGGGTCTGGCTGCCAGGGTCTCCCTGCCTAGGGTCTCGCTGCCCAGGCTCTCGCAACTTAGGGTATCGCTGCCCAGGGTCTCACTTCCTAGAATCTCGCTGCCAACGCTCTTGCTGACTAAGATGTCATTGCCTAGGGTCTTCTGTCCTAGGGACACTCTTCCCAGGGTCTAGCTGCCCAGAGTCTCTCTGCCCTGCATGTCGCTGCCTTGTGTCTCGCTGCCAAGGTTCTTTCTGCGCAATGTCTCGCTGCTTAGTGTCTCGCTGCTCAGAGTTCGCTGCCCAATGTCTCGCTAACTGGAGTCTCGCTGCCTCGGGTCTCGCTGCCTAGGTTCTCAGTTTCTAATGTCCCGTTGCCCACGGCCTCGCTGCCTTGAGTCTCGCTGCCCAGGATCTCGCTGCACAACATTTCGCTGCACAGGTTCTCACTGCCCAGGTTCTCGTTGGTTAGTGTCTCGCCCTCTAGTGTCTCGCTGTCAAGGGTCTCGCTGCCTAGGTTCTCAGTTTCTAATGTCCCGTTGCCCACGGCCTCGCTGCCTTGAGTCTCGCTGCCCAGGATCTCGCTGCACAACATTTTGCTGCACAGGATCTCACTGCCCAGTTTCTCGTTGGTTAGTGTCTCGCTCTCTAGTGTCTCGCTGTCAAGGGTCTCGCTGCAGAATGTCACGTTGCTTAGGATCTCACTGCCTAGGGTCACACTGGCTAGTGTCTCAGGTCCTAGAGACTCTTTGCCAGGTAACTCGCTGCCCAACATCTCACTTACCAGGGTCTCGCTGCCTAGGGTCTCATTGCCTACAGTCTCCAGTCCTCGGGTCTCGCTGCCCAGGGTGTCGCTGCTCAGGATCTCGCTGCCCAGGTTCTTGCTGCCCGGTGTCTCGAAGCCTAGAATGTCGCTGCCGAGGGTCCCGGGTCCAAAGGTCCTGCTGCCCAGTGTGTCGCTGCCTAGGATGTCGCTGTCGAGGCTCTCACTGCCGAGGATCTCATTGCCTCGGATTTCCGGTCCGAAGGACATGCTTCCCACGGTCTCGCTGCTCAGGGTCTCTCTGCCCGGCACCTCGCTGCCTAGTGACTGGATGCCAAGGTTCACGGGTCCCAGGGTCCCGCCGCTTAGCGTCTCACTGCCTACGGTTTAGGGTCCTAGCTTCTTGCTACCCAGCGTTTTGCACCCTCGGATCTCGCTGCCTCGGGTCTCGCTCCACGGTCTCTCGCGGCCTCGCGTCTTGCTGCCCAGAGACTCGCTGCCCAAGGTCGCGCTTCCCAGGGCCTTGCAACCTTGGTGTCACTGCCTATGTTCTCGGGTCCTAGGGTCTCGCTGTCTAAGGTCTCGCTGCCAAGGATCTCACGGCCGAGAGTCTCATTGCCTAGGGTCTCGTATCCAAATGACTCGCTGCCTAGGTTCTCACTGCCTAGGGTCTCAGGTTCTAATGTCTCGTAGCCCACGGTCCCGCTGCCTTGAGTCTCGCTGCCTGAGGTCTCGCATCCCAGCGGCTCGCTGCCCAGCGTCTCATTGCTAAGGTTCGCGCGGCCAACGGTTTCACTGCCCACGAACTCATTGCTTCGTATCTCGCTGCCTAGGTTCTTGCTGTCTAGGGTCTCGCTACCCAGTGTCGCGCTGCCTAGGGTTTCGCTGCCCAGGGGCTCGCTGCCGAGGGTCTCACTGCCCAGTGTCTCACTGCCTAATGTCTCGCTGCCCAAGGTTTCGCTGCCCAGTGTTTTGCTGCCTAGGGCCTCGGTGCCCAGTGTCTCGGGTCCTAGTGTCTCGCTGCCCAACGTCTCGCTGCCCAGGGTCTCGCTGCCTAGGGTCTCGCTGCCTAGGGTTTCACTGCCACGGGTCTTACTGATCAGGATCTCGCTGTCCAACGTTTCGCTGCCCAGGATCTCACTGCCCAGGGATTCTTTGTTTAGGGGCTCGCTGCCTGGGGACTCGCTGCCCAGTGTCTCGCTGCCTAGGAAATCGCTTCCTAAGGTCTCGCTGCTCAGTGTCTCGCTGTCTAGGGTATCACTGCGTAGGGTCTCGCTGACTAGAGTCCCTGGTCCTAGCGACTCACTGCCCAGTGCCACCCTGCCCTACATCTCACTGCCCAGGGGCTTGCTGCCTAGATTCTCCCAGCCCAAGTTTTCGCTGCCCAGGGTCTCGCTGCCTCGGGTCTCGTTGTCCAGGACCTCGCTGCCTAGGGTCTCGCTGCCGATCGTCTCGGTGCCCAGGGACTCGTTGCCTAGTCTCTCATTGCCCAGTGTCTCGTGGCCTCGTGTCTCGCTGCCCAGGTTCTAGCTGCTAGGAACTCACTGCCCTGGGTCTCAGATCCTAGGATCTCGGTTCCCAGTGTTTAGCTGCCTAGGGTCTTGCTGCTTAGGGTCTCGCTGCACGGGGTCTTGCTGCATCGCATCTCGCTGCCCAGTATCTCGCTTCCCTGGGTCTCGCTTCCTTGCGTCTCTGGTCCGAGCATCTCGCTATCCAGGGTCTCGAGTTCTCGTGTCTCGCTGCCCAGTGCCTCCCTGCCCAACATCTGTCTGACCAGGGTCTCGCTGCCTAGGTTCTCGCCACCCAGGGATTCACTGCACAGGGTCTCGCTGCCGAGGGTCTCACTGCCCAGGGTCTGGCTGCCCATGATTTCGCTGCCAAGGAGCTCGCTGCCCAGGGTCTCGCTGGCCAGAGTCTCACTGCCGAATGTCTCGCTGCCCAAGGTCTCGCTGCCCAGTGTTTTGCGCCTTGGGCCTCGGTGCCAAGGTTCTCGCTTCTAGTGTCTCGCTACCAAACGTCTCGCTGCCCACGGTCTCGCTGCCTAGGGCCTCGCTGCCTAGGGTCTCACTGCCACGGGTCTCACTGACCAGGATCTCACTGTCCAACGTTTCGCTGCCCAGGATCTCACTGCCCACGGACTCGTTGCTTAGGGGCTCGCTGCATGGCTCTCGCTGCCCAGTGACTTGCTGCCTCTGGTCTCTCTGCCTATGGTCCCGCTGTCTTGGGTCTCGCTGCCCAGTGTATCGCTGTCTAGGGTATCACTGCGTAGGGTCTCGCTGACTAGAGTCCCTGGTCCTAGCGACTCACTGCCCATTGCCACTTTGCCCAACATCTCGCTGCCCAGGTTCTCGCTGCCTAGATTCTCGCAGCCCAAGGTTTCGATGCCCAGCGTCTCGCTGCCTAGGGTCTCGCTGCCCAGCGTCAAGCTGCCCAGTATCTCACTGCCTAGGGTCTCGCTGCCCAAGGTCTCGCTGCCCAGTGTTTCGTTACCGAACGTCTCGCTGCCCAGGGTCTCGCTGCCTAAGGTTTCGCTGCCGAGGGTCTCGCTGCCAAGTGACTCGCTGCCTAGGCTCTCGCTGTCCAGCATCTTGGGACCTAGGATTTCTCTGCACAGAGTCTCTCTGCCTAGCGTCTCGCTGCCTATGGTCCAGCTGCCGAGAGTGTTGTGGCCCAGTGTCTCGTTGCCGATGATCTCGCTTTCTAGGGTCTCGCTGCCTGGTGTCTTGCTGTCCAGCGACTCACTGCCTCGGGCCGCACTCCTCATGGTCACGCGTCCAAGTGCCTTGCTGTCCAGGGTTTCGCTGCCCAGGGTCTCGCTGCCTCACGTCTCGCTACCGACCGGATCGTTGCCCAAGGCCTCGCTGCCCAGGCTCTCACTGACCAGGATTTTGCTCCCCAAGGTTTGCTGCCCACGGTCTCACTGCCCAGGGTTTCGTTGCTTACTATCTCGCTGCACACGATCTTGCTACTTGGGATCTCGCTGCCTCGTGTCTTTTTGCACAGGATCTCGCTCCCTGGGATGTCACTGACCAGGTTCTCGCTGCCCAGGATCTCGCTGCCCAGTGTCTCACTGCCTAAGTTCTCATTGCATATGGATTTGCTCCCCGGGGTCTTGCCGCCCAGGGTCTCGCTGCCGACGGTCTCGGTTCCGAGGGTCTCGCTCACTCGGATCTTGCTGTCTCGGGTCTCTGTCACTATTGACTCGCTGCATTGTGTCATCAGTCTCGCTGCCCAGGGTCTCCCTGCCTAGGGATTCGTTGCAAAGTGTATCGGGTTCTAGCGACTCATTGGCCAGTGACCACTGTCGAACATCTCGCTGCTCAGGGCCTCGCCGCCCAACGTCGCACTGTCCAGGGTCTCGCTGCCTCGGTTCTTGCTTCCCAGAGACTCGCTGCCCATGTCTCGTTGCCCGGGTCATGCTGCCTCGGGTCTCGCTTCCGACGATCTCGGTGCCCAGTGTCTCGCTGCCCACGGTCTCGCTGCCCACAGTCTTTGCCCAGGGTCTCGCTTCCTAGGATCTCGCTGCCCTGGCTCTCGCTGCTTAGGATCTCGCTGCCCACGGTCTCGCTGCCCAGGGTATCGCTGCCCAGGGTGTCGCTGCCTCGGTTACACGCTTCCCAGAGTGTCGCTGCTTAGGGTCCCGCCGCCCAGCGTCTCGCTGCTTAGGTTCTCGCTGCTTAGCATCTCGCTGCCAGTGTCTCGCTTCCCAGGGTCTCGCAGACTGGGTGTCACTGCCTAAGATTTCGGATCCTAGGATCTCGCTGCCGAGGGTCTCATTTCCTTGGGTCTCGAGTCCTAATGACTCGTTGCCTGGTGCCTCGCAGCCCAGGGTCTCGCTGACGAGCGTCTAACTGCTGCGCATCTCGGGTCCTAGGCTCTTGCTGCCCGCGTCTCGCTGCCTAGTGTCTCGCTGCCAAGGGTGTCGCTGCCCAACGTCTCACTGTCCAGGGTCTCGTTGCCTTGGGTCTCGCTGCCTAAGTTCTCTGATCCTCGCGACTCACTGCCCAGTGCCTCGCTGCCCATCATCACCCAACTCAGGGTTTCGCTGCCCAGGGTCTCGCTGCCTAGGGTCTCGCTGCCCACCGTCTCGCTATCCAGTATCTCACTGCCTAGTGTCTCGCTGAACAACGTCTCGCTGCCTTGTGCCTCGCTGCCTCGGGTCTCGCTGCCTCGGGCCTCCCGTCCTAGTGTTTTGCTGCCCAACATCTCGCTGCCAGTTTCTCGCTGCCTCTGATCTCGTTGGCTCGATTATCCGGTCCTAGCGACTCTCTGCCCAGTGCCTCGCTGCCCAAAATCTTGCTGCCTACGGTCTCGCTGCCCAACATTTCACTGCCCTGGGACTCTGCCTGGGTCTAGTTGCCAAAGGACTCGCGGCCCGGGTCTCACTGCCTAGGGTCTCGCTGTCTATGGTCTCGCTGCCCAGGGTCTGGCATCCAGGCTCACGCTGCCTCGGGGCTCACTGCCCAGGGTCTCGCAACTGAGGCTCTCGCTGCCCAGGGTCTCGCTTACCAGAATCTCGCTGCCTAGGGTCTCGCTGCCGAAGATGTCATTGCCTAGGGTCTCCGGTCCTGGGGACACGCTTCCCAGGGTCTCGCTGCCCAGGGTCTCTCTGCCCTGCGTTTCGCTGCCTTATGTCTCGCTGCCCAATGTCTCGCTGCCTAATGTCTCGCTGCCCAGAGTTCGCTGCCCAATGTCTCGCTACCCGGTGTCTCGCTGCCTCGGGTGCTAGGGTCTCAGGTTCGAATGTCTCGTTGCCCACGGTCCCGCTGCCTTGAGTCTCGCTGCCTGAGGTCTCGCTTCCCAGCGGCTCGCTGCTCAGGGTCTCACTGCCAAGGGTCTCGCTGCTCAGGATTTCGTTGCCCAGGGTCTCGCTGCCTAGAGTTTCACTGCCCAGGACCTCGTTGCTTAGTATCTCGCTGCCTAGGGTCACGCATCTACGGTCTCGCTGCCCAGGGTCTAGCACCCAGGCTCACGCTGCCGAGGGGCTCACTTATCAGGTTCTCGCAACTTAGGGTCTCGCTGCTCTGGGTCTCGCTTCCCAGAATCTCGCTGCCTAAGATGTCATTGCCGAGGGTCTCCGGTCCTGCGTACACGTTTCCCAGGGTCTCGCTGCCCAGGGTCTCTCTGCCCTGCGTCTCGCTGCCTGATGTCTCACTGCCAAGGCTCTTGCTGCCCAATATCTCGCTGCCTAGTGTATAGCTGCCCAGAGTTCGCTGCCCAATGTCTCGCTACCCGGTGTCTCGCTGCCTAGGTTCTCGCTGCCTAGGGTTTCAGATTCTAATGTCTCGTTGCCCACGGTCCCGCTGCCTTGAGTCTCGCTTCCTGAGGTCTCGCTTCCTAGCGGCTCGCTGCCCAGGGTCTCACTGCCAAGGATCTCGCTGCCCAGGATATCGCTGCCCAGGGTCTCGTTGCCTCGGGTTTCACTGCCCAGGATCTCGTTGCTTCGTGTCTCGCTGCCTCGGGTCTCGCTGTCTTGGGTCTCGCTGCCCAATGTCGCGCTGCCTAGAGTCTCACTGCCACTGGTGTCACTGCCCAGGATCACGCTGCCCAAAGTTTCGCTGCACAGGATCTCACTGCCTATGGTCTCGTTGCTTAGCAGGTCGCTGCCTCGGGTCTCACTGCCCAGTGTTTCGCTGCCTAGGGTCTTGCAGCCTCGATTAACGGGTCCTAGCGACTCAGTGCCCAGTGCCTCGCTGTCCAAAATCTTGCTGCCCACGGTTTCGCTGCCAACATTTCACTGTCCTGGGACTCGCTGTCCGTGTCTCGTTGCCAAAGGTTTTGCTGCCTTTGGTTTCGATGCTCAGTGTCCCGCTGCCGAGTGTCTCACTGCCTAGGGTCTCGTGCCCAGGGTCTCTGGTCCTAGCGACTCACTGCCCAGTGCATCCCTGCCCAACATCTCGCTGACTAGGGTCCCGCTGCCGAGGTTCTCGCAGTCCAGGGTTTCACTGCACAGGGTCTCGCTGCCTAGGGTCTCACTTGCCAGGTTCTAGCTGCGCAAGGATTCGCTGCCTAGGGGCTCGCTGCCCAGGGTATCGCTGCCCAATGTCTCACTACCTAATGTCTCGCTGCCCAAGGTCTCGCTGCCCAGTGTTTTGCTGCCTGTGGCCTCGGTGCCCAGGGTCTCGGGTCATAGTGTCTCGCTGCCCAACGTCTCGCTGCCCAGGGTCTCGATGCCTATGGTCTCGGTGCCTAGTGTCTCACTGCCACAAGTCTCACTGACCAGGAGCTCGCTGTCCAACGTTTCGCTGCCCAGGACCTCACTGCCCAGGGACTCGTTGCTTCGTGGCTCGCTGCCTGGGGTCTCGCTGCTCAGTGTCTCGCTGCCTTGGGTCTCGCTGCCTAAGGTCCCGCTGTCTTGGGTCTCACTGATCAGTGTCTCGCTGTCTCTGATCTCACTGCGTAGGGTCTCGCTGACTAGAGTCCATGGTCATAGCGACTCACTGCCCAGTGCCACCCTGCCCATCATCTCGCTGCCCAGGGTCTCGCTGCCTAGATTCTCGCAGCCCAAGGTTTCGCTGCCCAGGGTCTCGCTGCATCGGGTCTCGCTGCCCAGCGTCAAGTTGCACAGTATCTCACTGCCTAGGGTCTCGCTGCCCAAGGTCTCACTGCCCAGTGTTTCACTGCTCCGGTTCTCGCTGCCTAGGATTTATCTGCCGAGGGTTTCGCTGCCAAGTGACTCGCTGCCTAGCCTGTCGCTGTCCAGCATCTTGGGACCTAGGATTTCTCTGCACAGAGTCTCTCTGCCAAGGGTCTCGCTGCGTATGGTCCAGCTGCCGAGAGTGTTGCGGCTCAGTGTCTCGCTGCTGAAGATATCGCTTCCTAGGTTCTCGCTGCCTGGTGTCTTGCTGTCCAGGGTCTCACGGCCCAGGGACGCACTCCCATGGTCACGCGTCAAAGTGTCTCGCTGCCCGGGGTCTCGCTACCTCGAGTCTCGTTGCCTAACGTCTCGCTACCGACCGGGTCGTTGTCCAAGGTCTCGCTGCCCAGGGTCTCACTGACCAGGATTTCGCTCCCGAAGGTCTCGCGGCCCAGGGTCTCACTGCCCAGGGTCTCGTTGCTTACTATCTCGCTGCCCAGGATTTCGCTGCCTAGGATCTCGCTGCCTTGGGTATCACTGCTTAGGTTCTCATTGCCCAGGGTATAGCTGCCTAAATTCTCGCTACCCAGGGTCTCGCTGCCTCAAGTCTCGCTGCCAAGTGTCTCGCTGCCTCGGGTCTCGTTGCCCAGGGCCTCGCTCCCTCGGGTCTCTCTGCCAAACGTCTCGGTGCCCAGGGACTCGTTGCCTAGTCTCTCATTGCCCACTGTCTCGTGGCCTCGTGTCTCGCTGCTCAGGTTCAAGCTGCCCAGGAACTCACTGCCCTGGGTCTCGGGTCCTAGGATCTTGGTTCCCACGGTTTAGATGCCGAGGGTCTTGCTGCTTAGGGTCTCGCTGCACGGGGTCTTGCTGCATCGCATCTCGCTGCCCAGGGTCTCTCTTCCGAGCGTCTCGATTCCTAGCGTCTCTGGTCCGAGCATCTCGCTGCCCAGGGTCTCGAGTCCTAGCGTCTCGCTGCCTCGGGTCTCACAGACGATGGTCTCGCTGCCTAAGTTCTCACTGTCTTGGGTCTCGCAGCTCAGGGTTTCGCTGCCCAGGGTTTCGCTGCCTAGGGTCTCGCTGCCTAAGTTCTCGCAGTCTTGGTTCTCGCTGCCCAGTGTCTCGCTGCCTAGGGTCTTACAGCTTGGATCTTGATGCCTAAGTTCTCTGGTCCTCGCGACTCACTGCCCAGTGCCTCGTTGCCCATCATCTCGCAGCTCAGGGTTTCGCAGACCAGGGTCTCGCTGCCTAGGGTCTCGCTGCCCAGCGTCTCGCTGCCAATATCTCAGTGCCGAATGTCTCGCTGACCAACGTCTCGCTGCCTTGGGCCTCGCTGCCTCGGGTCTCGCTGCCTCGGGGCTCCCGTCCTAGTGTTTTGCTGCCCAACATCTCGCTGCCAGTTTCTCGCTGCCTCTGATCTCGTTGCCTCGATTATCGGGTCCTAGCGACTCACTGCCCAGTGACTCACTGCCCAAAATCTTGCTGCCTACGGTCTCGCTGCCCACATTTCACTGCCCTGGGACTCTGCCTGGGTCCAGTTGCCAGAGGACTCGCTGCCCAGGTCTCGCTGCCTAGTGTCTCGATGTCTAGGGTCTCGCTGCCAAGGGTCTGTCATCCAGGCTCACGCTGCCTCGGGGCTCACTGCCCAGGGTCTCGCAACTTAAGGTCTCGCTGCCCAGGGTCTCGCTTACCAGAATCTCGCTGCATAGGGTCTCGCTGCCTAAGATGTCATTGCCTTGGGTCTCCGGTGCTGGGGACACGCTTCCCAGGGTCTCGCTGCCCAGGGTCTCTCTGCCCTGCGTCTCGCTGCCTGATGTCTCGCTGCCCAATATCTCGCTGACGAATGTCTCGCTGCCCAGATTTCGCTGCCCAATGTCTCGCTACCCGGAGTCTCGCTGCCTCGGATCTCGCTCCCTAGGGTCTGAGGTTCTAATGTCTCGTTGCCCACGGTCCCGCTGCCTTGAGTCTCGCTGCCTGAGGTCTCGCTTCCCAGTGGCTCGCTGCCCATTGTCACACTGCCAAGCGTCTCGCTGCCCAGGATATTGCTGCCCAGGGTCTCGCTGCCTAGGGTTTCACTGCCCAGGATCTCGTTGCTTAGTATCTCGCTGCCTAGGGTCTGGCACCCAGGCTCACGCTGCCTAGGGGCTCACTGCCCATGGTCTCGCAACTTATAGTCTCGCTGCTCTGGGTCTCGCTTCCCAGAATCTCGCTGCTTACGGTCTCGCTGCCTAAGATGTCATTGCCGAGGGTCTCCGGTCCTGGGAACACGCTTCCCAGGGCCGCGCTGCCAACGGTCTCTCTGCCCTGCGTCTCGCTGCCTGATGTCTCGCTGACAAGGCTCTTGCTGCCCAATATCTCGCTGCCGAATGTCTCGCTGCCCAGAGTTCGCTGCCCAATGTCTCACTATCCGGAGTCTCGCTGCCTCGGGTCTCGCTGCCTAGGGTCTGAGGTTCTAATGTCTCGTTGCCCACGGTCCAGCTGTCTTGAGTCTCGCTGCCAGAGGTCTCGCTTCCCAGCGGCTCGCTGCCCATTGTCACACAGCCAAGCGTCTCGCTGCCCAGGATATTGCTGCCCATGGTCTCGCTGCCTAGGGTTTCACTGCCCAGGATCTCGTTGCTTAGTATCTCGCTGCCAATGGTCTGGCACCCAGGCTCACGCTGCCTAGGGGCTCACTGCCCAGGGTCTCGCAACTTAGGGTCTCGCTGCTCTGGGTCTCGCTTCCCAGAATCTCGCTGCTTACGGTCTCGCTGCCTAAGATGTCATTGCCGAGGGTCTCCGGTCCTGGGAACACGCTTCCCAGGGTCGCGCTGCCAATGGTCTCTCTGCCCTGCGCCTCGCTGCCTGATGTCTCGCTGACAAGGCTCATGCTGCCCAATGTCTCGCTGCCTAATGTCTAGCTGCCCAGAGTTCGCTGCCAAATGTCTCGTTACCCGGAGTCTCGCTGCCTCGGGTCTCGCTGTCTAGGGTCTGAGGTTCTAATGTCTCGTTGCACACGGTCCCGCTGCCTTGAGTCTCGCTGCCTGAGGTCTCGCTTCCCAGCGGCTCGCTGCCCAGGGTCTCACTGCCAAGGGTCTCGCTGCCCAAGATATCGCTGCCCAGAGTCTCGCTGCCTAGGGTTTCACTGACCAGGATCTCGTTTCTTAATATCTCGCTGCCTAGGGTCTCGCATCTAGGGTCTCGCTGCCCATGGTCTGGCACCCAGGCTCACGCTGCCTAGGGGCTCACTGCCCACGGTCTCGCAACTTAGGGTCTCGCTGCTCTGTGTCTCGCTTCCCAGAATCTCGCTGCTTACGGTCTCGCTGCCTAAGATGTCATTGCCGATGGTCTCCGGTCCAGGCTACACGCTTCCGTGGGTCTCGCTGCCCAGGGTCTCTCTGCCCTGCGTCTCACTGCCTCATGTCTCGCTGCCAAGGCTCTTGCTGCCCAATGTCTCGCTGCCTAGTGTCTAGCTGCCCAGCTTTCGCTGCCAATTGTCTCGCTACCTGGAGTCTCGCTGCCTCGGTTCTCGCTGCCTAGGGTCTCAGGTTCTAATGTCTCGTTGCCCACGGTCCCGCTGCCTTGAGTCTCGCTGCCTGAGGTCTCGCTTCCCAGCGGCTCGCTGCCCTGGGTCTCACTGTCAAGGATCTCGCTGCCCAGGATATCGCTACCCAGGGTCTCGCTGCCTCGGGTTTCACTGCCCAGGATCTCGTTGCTTCGTGTCTCGCTGCCTAGGGTCTCGCTGTCTAAGGTTCTCGCTGCCCAGTGTCGCGCTACCTAGGGTCTCAC